>NC_142491.1:12258447-12598520 GCF_965113065.1 Corylus avellana | reverse complement strand
ATCTCTACAACTTATTTGTCCCCAGACCCACATAAACTAATTACACAAATGTGCCAATAGTAGAATATGAGCCACTTGTTCCAACAATCTCCACCTTGACGAGTATTCACCTCTTTGAAGATAATTAAGTATTGAGCCTCCACCTGGAACTGATAAGTTTGGGGATGCCCCCTCCTTTCGTCTCCTTTCTAGCACTTGGAGACATTTGTCAAGTTCAAGCATGAACTTGTCTGCGGTAATAGGCTTTGTCAACATGTCCGCTGCTTTCTTAGAAGTGTGAATCTTTTCAAACAATTTTCAACAACCCATTCCCTAATCTTGTGAAACCCCACATCAATGTGATTGGTTCTTGCATGATACACCTGGTTCTTTGCCAAGTAAATGGCACTCTGACTGTCACAATACAACGGAACTTTGCCTTGCTGAATACCCAGCTCCCTAACTAACCCTGTAAGCCACAAAGCTTCCTTTGCAGCCTCAGCCGTTGCCATGTACTCCGCCTCAGTTGTGGACATTGCAACCATGGACTGGATTATAGACCTCCAATAAATGGGTCCTCCTGCAAGAGTGAACACATAACCCGTAGTTGACCTCCTGTCATCCAAATCCCTTGCATAATCTGCATCTACATACCAGACGACTGACAAATCACTTTTCTGTTTAACAAAAGTGATGCCATACTCTGTAATATCTTTCAAGTATCTGAAAATCCATTTGATTGCATCTTGGTGCTGTCTCCCCGGATTTGCCATGTACTTGCTCACCAAACTGACTACATGAGCAAAATCTGGCCTGGTATATACCATAGCATACATCAGACACCCCACTACACTAGCATATGGGACCTTAGACATGTCTTCAGTTTCTTCAATTGTCTTTGGACACTATGAGGTAGACAAACGGAAATGATTCGCCAAAGGTGTACTCACCAGTTTCGCATTCTCTATGCTAAACCTCTCCAACACCTTCTTCACATAGCCGGCCTGAGATAGCTACAATTTCTTGGCATCCTTGTCCCTGCAAATCTCCATCCCAAGAATCTTCTTGGTTGCGTCCAAATCCTTCATGTCAAATTCTCTACTCAACAAAACTTTCAGTTTGTTGACTTCCACTATATTTTTAGCTGCAATATGCATATCATCCACGTACAGTAACAGAAAAATAAATGAGCCATCATCAAGGCTACTCACATACACACAATAGTTATATTCACATCTCCTGTAGCCAATTCTGATCATGTAGGAGTCAAATCGCTTATACCTCTGCCTTGGAGACTACTTCAACCCCATAAAGTGACTTCTTCAACTTACAAACCAAGTGCTCCTGTCCAGGTTGACTGAACCCTTCTGGCTGCTCCATGTAAATCTGCTCCTCCAAATCACTATGGAGAAAAGCTGTCTTCACATCCATCTGCTCAAATGTCATGTCATAATGAGCTACTAAAGCCAATACTGCTCTAATGGAAGTATGTCTGACCACTGGAAAAAATATTTCCTCATAATCAACCCATTTATGTTGTGAATAACCCTTTGCTACTAGGCAAGCCATGAACTTTTCTTCCCCTTTTTCTGATACCGCTTCATTTTTCTTGAATGCATCCTATCGCCTTCTTCCTCTCTGGAAGCTCTACCAAATGCCACGTCTGGTTTTTATGCAGAGACTCCGTCTCTTCCGCCATAGCACCCACCCATCTGCTCTTCTCTTGGCTATTGATAGCCACTTGAAAAGTAGTAAGATCTCCCCTGCTGATGACAAGGGCATAAGAAACCATGTCTTCAAAATCGTTTCTGGTTGGAGGCCTGATAGTGCGTTTAGGCATGTTTGTGGCTATAGTGTGATGCTCCTTAACTCCTGAAGCAGAGACCTTTGTACCCTGAGAAGTGTTCTCCTGTACAGGAGTCTCTAACTCCACCTGCACCACCTGCTTATCACTGCCACTCATTCTAGCACCTGCTGCTCACTACCCTGAGTACTCTTCAACATGGATTCGACTTGGATGGATGCAATGCTTTTTTATTTTTTAGTGTAAACTTATTTTTGGACACTGGAACTATCATCTCTTTGACATGCTCTTCAAACTTCAAAACCTTTTACTTTGGATTCCTGAACTTTCAATTTCAATAATTTTGAATCCCTTCGTCAATTTTTTTTTTTTCATTAAAACTCTTGACAATGATGTTTATACCCCTAAATTATTTATAAAATTTTTAATTTATCCTTAATTTCAAATTAAAAATTAAAAAATTAAAATTAAAAAAATCACAAGTTGACCCACAGTTGGGCCACCTTGTGACTTTTTTTCAATTTTTTTTTAATAAAAAGAAAATTGAACGGTAATTTTGTTTTTTTTTTTTTTTGTTTTAACAGAAAAAATTGACGTAGGGGTTCAAAATGATATAAATTGAAAGTTCAGGAGTTCAAAGTGAGATGTTTTGAAGTTTGAGGGGGGCACGTCAAAAGGGGTGATAGTTTAGGAGTCCAAAGTGAAGTTTTCTCTTTTATTTTTATTTTTTAAGTTCATATATTGCTCCAATATATTTCAAAATTCACGTCACTTTGGGACCAAAAAGTAAGGGTTTGCAATTTGAATTCATGTGTTGGATTCAAGTCGTGTCGAAACATGTGTACATATAGGTCAACCATAGCCTGACTCATTTAATAACCCCTCAACCATAACCCTCTAATTTTGTATTCGGTTCATGTCGAGTTCACGAATCATGTCAAAAATTGCATGTCATTATATATGTCACGTGTTAGGTTAGAGTCGTATCGAAATATGAATATAAGATTATATAGGTCAACCCTAACACGACCAATTAAATTAACCGAGTCAAACTCTTCAACCATAACCATTTAATTTCGTGTTGAATTCGTGTCGAGTTTACGGGTTATGTCAAAAATTGTCAACCCTACAAAAAAGAGATAGAAGTCGCGCTTCTAGCGTAATTCTTTTATTTAATAGTTATAGAACTTTCAATTGTTGCAATATCTAGGAAACTGCCCTTTTGGGAATTTCATGTTTTTTTATTTATTATTTATTTATCAAGGGAATTTTTATTATTTTTTATGAGGATGGAGTACCTTGCAACATCAATGGTAGTTTGGAATGACATTGCATCAATTGAAAGTTTGGGAAGATATTATAAATTGCATGGTAGTTAGAAGTGAGTACATATAGTTTCCCTTCTTTTTAATCATTACAATAATACAAAAAGAAAGGAAAAAATATGTTTAGGGGTGATTAAACCACTTCTTTAGAATGGGTGACAATTTGTGTTTGCATGTCGAATTCGAGTCGTGTCAATGCATGAGTATTAAGAGTGTACAACCAGTTGTAGTATCAGTTATTTCCTCATAACCGCAATTGCAATCGGTTCCATTTTAAATAACCACAACCGCTAGGCTTGCGTTTAACTGCAACCAGTAATTTTTTTTTTTTTTTTTTGACATGTCTGCACAAGAGGGGGGAGGAGAATTCGAACTAGTAACCTCCGCTTCATTAGGCGTGGTCCCAGCCGATTGAGCTACTTCTTGGGGACAATCACTACTAGTAATTATGCGGTTATTGAAGATTGGTTATAAACCGATTTTCATAAATGTTTTTTTTAATATAAAACTTCAAATTTGTTAATTCAACTGAGAAAAAATGTTCATATTTCATAATATATTGTTAATTTAAACTACTAAAGTATTAATACTATTATTTATTTGTTATTTATCTCAAATGTCTCTTTTGTATATCATCGATCCAACAATGGCAAAGACTTATCCGGGAAGACTGTATTGTTTGATAAAGATCTAGGGCTACGTAATGTTATTTTGGAAGGTGATGCTATAGAGATTGTTCATGCTTTTCAGTCGGAAGACCAATTGTGGTAGAGATATGGTATGTTGATTGAAGATGCGAAGGTTGTTTTGCATAGTTTCCGATCTTGGGTCGTGATGCATACAAAAAGGGAAGCAAATACAGCTACACATTTGTTTGCAAAGGGGGTGCTCAAGACATCAATTGAGGAATGAATGGAAGAATATCCTCCTTTTATTTATGAAGTTGTACATGCCAAAAGTTGTAATCTTTGATGCTTTTTGAATGATTGAATGAGTAAGATTTCACTTCAAAAAAAAAAAAAAAAAAAAAGGTGATCCGGGAATTATATATGTTAATTCATAATTCACAACAATTACAAATCCAAAATCAATCTAAAACTAGTTTCCTCTGCAAGGCTTCCATAAAAAAACATTACAAATCCAAAAAATAAATCAACATTACAAATTCAAACACGGATGCTGATGACAATGGAACTACGGCTACGGACCTACATTTTTAAAGTAATTTAATAATAATAATAATAATAATAATAATAATAATAATAATAAAATTCGGTTACCTAGTTATTAACCGGACTTCTAAATGCCTATAACCGTTACCACAACCGGTCTAGGCTGTTATTTGGTTATCAGTTGGGGTTATTTCTGATTATCTGATTACTCGGTTAGCAGTTAATAATCGCCTCACTTGTACACCCCAAATGGGTATAAGACTATATAGGCCAACCCTAATACAACCAATTTAATTAAATGGGTCAAACCCTTCAACCATATAACACTCTACTTTTGTATTGGATTCGCAGTTCATGCCAAAAATTGCTAGCCACTATATTGCGTGTCTCGTTCAGGTCGTGTCGAGGCATGGGTATAAAGACTGTATAGGTCAACTATAACCTGACCCATATAATTAAGCAGATTAGACTCTTTAACCATAACTCTTTAATTTCATGTTTGGTTCATATCAAGTTCACGGGTCTTGTCAAAAAGTTGTCAGCTCTACTCTGAGGTGGTTAAACCATCCCTCAATAGTCTGACTTGATTTGAATTATTTATTTTAAACCGTTTATTTTCAAATAAACGGTCTAGATTAGAGGGTGGGTGGTATAAGCTACATGTCACGCTATTCCACCCATCTCTTTTGGAAGAAAGTTCTTGATCATTTCGAAGATTGCAAGAAAGAGCAAAGAATCCAATTAATACTTGAAAGAATTCAAGAAAAGTATTTAAGAATAATGAAGAAAGCAACTTCAACGCCTCAAGGAATTCAAGAAAAGTATCCCAAACAGTGAAAGCATCTTCTGTTCTTCGGCAATGAAAAGAAAACAAGAATACTTATACAAGATTACAAGATTACAAATTAATCATTAGGTTGTAGCTAAAGATCTTGAGTTTTGCATAATATTCCTTTCTCTTCGTAAGTGTTTTTTTTTTTGTTTTTCAAAAAAAAAAAATTACATTTTAAATAACAACAACATAATGATTTTGAGATTAAAGAAAAATGTTCAAATCTCAACAACACATGATAAGTTATATGTCACGCGGATCTGGCTTACATGCTGTTATTTTAATAACAGCATGTATGCTGTAGTAAAAGCAACGGCCGTTACTTTTATTACAGCATACATGCTGTTATTAAAATAACAGCATGTAAATGAGATCCATGTCACTCTATTCCACACATCTCTTTTGGGAGAGAAAGTTTTCGATTTCGTAGATGTCAAGAAAGGGCAAAGAATCCAATACTTGAAAGAATTCAAGAAAGGTATTATTTACAAACGATGGAAAAAAGAAAAAGAATAATGAGGAAACCAACTTCAACACCTTAAGGAATTCAAGAAAAGCAACCCAAAAAAGGAACATGAGTTTTGTATAATCTTCCTAATTTTTCTTCGTAAGTTTTCTTTTTATAAAAGAAAAAAGTTAACGTACATTTAAAATAACAATATCATAATGATTTTGAGATTAAGCAAAGAGAAATGGTAAACATCCCAAATATTCTTCTCAAAAGTTGGTTCCTAAATGATGTGTCACCATCCCATGAGTTGATAACACATTTTTCAGAATAATAAATCTCATAAGATTGTGACACATCATTTTGGGAACTTACTTTTGGAAAGAAAATTTGGATATGTAGCACTTAATTCTCTTCAACAAAAGGCTCATTTGGCCGCTTAGTGGCTTCCTTTATAGAAACACATAATATGATTAATATAAAGCGGAATAATAATAAATAAAGGAAATAAAGATAGACATAAAAATTAAGGTGGTTCGGCATATATTATAGGCTACATAATTGCGTAATGTATGATTTGAGTACACATTTTTATTTATAGAGCTTTACATATGATTTGAAATATTTCAAATACAAACATATTCCTTAAATTAGAATTAATAAATATAATCTAAATCCATTGATTTAAGAAATACAAAATCAACATTATCACAAACAACTTATATCCTTTAACATCCTTCAGCAAAAGCCAAGAACCTAATTCACCTTTTAATTTGTTTCTATATTTCATGTGTAACATGCAAGCAAGGGGTGTTATAAATATATATAGGCCAGCCTACGCCTTCCTACCACACACCAAAAAAACTTATCTTTAATTAGCATTCCTCCACTCACCTCCAAGAAATGGCAGAAGGAGTTCTCTTCAACATTGCTCAGGCGATCCTTGGGAATTTGGGTCCCCTGGCTTTCAAAGAGATCAATCTGCTCTGGGGTTTCAAAGATGAACTTGAAAAGCTTAAGGACACAGTTTCCACAATCCAAGTTGTGCTTCTGGATGCAGAGGAGCAACAGGTTGTGAGGCATGCAGTTAGAAATTGGCTGGAAAAGCTAGAGCATGCCATGTATGATGCAGATGACTTGCTAGATGATTTCTCCACTGAAGCTTTGCGGAGAGAAATTATGACCCGTGATAAGACGGCAAAAGAGGTATTGTTAACACTCTCAATCTGTTGGGACTATGTTCTTTTTTTTTTTTCTTTTTTTTTTTTTGTGAGAATTAGAATATTAACTAAACATAATAAATTCATTGACTTAAAAACTATAGGAGAAATTTCACAAAGCTACCATAAACTTCTACACGTTTTGAAAGTAGTTCTCCATAGTTTAAAAACTCTCAATTAATAGTATTGAACTTTCAATTTTTTTTCAATTACCTCATTCAGTTAGAATTTTCTGTTAAATCTTGTCAAAATTTATAAAATACCCTTATTTTTTGTTATAAAAAATAAAAAATAAAAAAATTGTAAAGATTCAGGTGTTTACTTTGGTTATAAAAAAAACATCTTTATAATATTTTTGCAAATTTTTTTTATAAAAAACGATATAGGTATTTTAGGCATTTTGACAAAAATTAACGAAAAATCTTAATAGAATGAGGTAATTGAAAGAAATTGAAAGTTCGATACCTTTAATTGAGGGTTTATAAACTTTGGGAGAGTGGTGTCAAAACGAGTCGGAGTTCGGGGAGTTTTCTGAAATTTCCTCAAAACTTTATTAAACTTAAATGCCGAGAAGTAAAGTCATAAAATATAAATTCATAAGAGTTCTTAAAACTCTCTCTCTTGTGCCCTTCAACACTCAATGAAAATAAAGTGGAATGAAACATAAGGGTATCGAACTATAGGAGAAATTTCACAAAACTACCATAAACTTCTACGCGTTTTGAAAGTAGTTCTCTATAGTTTAAAAACTCTCAATTAATAGTATCGAACTTTCAATTTTTTTCAACTCCCTCATTTAGTTAGGATTTTCTGTTAAATCTTGTCAAAATTTATAAAATACCCTTATTTTTTGTTATAAAAAATAAAAAATAAAAAAGTTGTAAAGATTCAGGTGTTTATTTTTGTTATAAAAAAAACATCTTTATAATATTTTTGCAAATTTTTTTTATAAAAAACGATATAGGTATTTTAGGCATTTTGACAAAAATTAACGAAAAATCTTAATAGAATGAGGTAATTGAAAGAAATTGAAAGTTCGATACCCTTAATTGAGGGTTTATAAACTTTGGGAGAGTGGTGTCAAAACAAGTCAGAGTTTGGGGAGTTGTCTGAAGTTTTCCCAAAACTTTATTAAACTTAAATGCCGAGAAGTAAAGTCATAAAATATAAATTCATAAGAGTTCTTAAAACTCTCTCTCTTGTGCCCTTCAACACTCAATGAAAATAAAGTGGAATGAAACATAACATGACATACAGCTCCCCCATCTAGTTATGCATAAATTTTACATAGTAGTTATAAAAAAATATAGGGAAAGTCACGTACCCCCTCAAACTACCACCTAACTGACAATGTCTCATCCAAACTTTTAATTGTAACAATGTCTCCCCAAACTATCAAAACATTGTCAATGTTCCCCTCCAATAACGAAATTACCCCTAGTAAAATAAAAACAAAAAAATACTAAAACTTTTAGAAAAATAAAACTATATAAATATAACCCAAGTGCTAGCCAAATATAAAAAAAATAAAAAATAAATAAATAAATAAATAAATTAAATTAAATTAAATTAAAAAATTAAAAAAAAAAATTAAAAAATTAAAAAATTTTGATTTTTTTAATAAGAATTGAAATTTTCCTTTTTTTTTTTCTTAAATTTTTAAAACAAAAATATAATGCAAGGCTACTATGTCTAAACCAGCACATAACAAATCTCACCACCCTAGGCTCTTAATAGGTTCATAAAACATAGTAAACGATAACAACATGCAACCTTAAGAAAACATGAAGTGGTTGATGGGTGTGGGAGTGAGGAATGAAGACGAGGATGGGGTATTTATAGGGGAAGGGGCATGTAGTATGCTGGAAAAGTACTGGATAATAGGTTGAAATTACTTTTCAGACTGTCATCGAACGTTCGATACTATGCATGGATGTTCAGTGTAATATTACCCAACGGTTCTAGGGTTACGGGTCGAACGTTTGGTGGTCCCTCATCAAATGTTTGGCCATAAGCTAAACGTTGATTTGTTTTTTTTTTTTTTTGCTTTTTAAATAAAAAGGTTTTAAAACCATTGCAAGTAACAGTTGCATTATAAAAGTGTTTAACAAATTTTTTATTTTTTGAATGGTTGTATTTTTTTCAAGTTTTGAAATTTTGGAGCATCACAAATAAGGCCTGACTACCTAACCCACGATGCTAAGACATGTTAGCCTTAACTTTACATTCTAATCATACAAACCCTAGTTAGAAGTAGGTCATAATCGTTGACCCTTCCTAGCTTTTCCTCCTTATAAAAAATATTTATTTGTTAGAAAGAGGCTTAGGGCTTAATCTTGATTAAAACCCGTTTTCTTGGTGTTTTACTATGAAAATAAAAATTTACTTTAAATAAATATCAGTTCCATAAAAATACCTTTTATTTCTATTTAATGATTTGTAAAACCATTTTTAGTTAGAAATTAATTTATCTTCCTATGTTTACTTAAGAAGATTATCAAAAATTTTAAAACTAATTTTCTGAGTTTTAAGATGGGGAATTGCCACCCAACTTAGTTGAATCTTCTCCTAACTAGTTTCTCAATTCTAAAGCTATATACAACTTAAACGGACTTAAAATAAAAAAAAACATGCCATGCTAGTTTTTGGCCTAATTAACCTAAAACGCCTTTTTAGGCCCATAATCTAATTACACACATGTGAAATCAATTGGTGTGACGAAGAACATAAAAACGCAAGGAATCGAATCCTCTCTACTCTATAATGGACTGGAGAATATCCAGTTTATGGTTATGATTTCTTCTCAAAAGTCATAGGGCCACATATAGGAAACATATCCCATTAATAAAAATAATAATAAAATATTATTTTTTTTAAAAAAAAACAAATTAATAAAAAAATACAGGGGTGGCGAGAAGAAATACTAACCATGAATTGGATATTCTCCAGTCCATTATGGACTAGAGAGGATCCTGTTCCAAAACCACAACCATGGCCATTTATGACCAAGTTACGATAATCTGACAAAGTTTTGTGTCTCTTGTTGTGACAAATGCAAATCCAAGATCACCAAAGAAGTAGAAAAGTGCAGAATAGAAAAATAAACACAACCACACAAGACGCCAAAATTTAAGTGGTTCGGCTTAACAAGCCTACATCCACTGGCGGAGACGATCCAGGAGAAATTCACTAACAAAAGAGTGGAGTACAAAGAGTAGTACAAACAAAACCACTCAAACCCAAAAGCCCCAATACACCCCAATCTCACTCAAAAGAGAATTAGATACAAAAGAGAAAAATATTCTCTAAAATTCTCTAAGCTTTAAGCACTCCAAAAGTGAGATCAAAATGAAAGAAAAAAAATGGTGTATCCCTTCTTCTCTTTGCAACACAAGTCCCTCTCTCTCAGCAACTCTTTCTTTTCTTCTTTCTCTCTTTTTCTTGCTTAAGTTGCTGCTGCCCTCTTCACCTTCTTGATGACCGAATGGCTTCAAATAAAACAAAGCCAGCCTTTTCTCAAAGCTTCTAGAAGAAGCTCAATAGATGGAGAGAAAGAGAGACGTGTGGGAGAGAAAAAAAACAAGACAAAGAGTATGGGATGCCATACTGCTGTGGGGCCCACGGTAAGACTTGTGAAAACAAGTCACAAAATCTGACAAATCTCCACCTTGACTTGAATTTCATCAAGTCTTCAACACAAATATCCTCAAGACGTCTCCTCCAATACCCTTAAGGGTAATTACAAACTACAAACACCAATCAAGCCCAAGCAATGCTTGAACTTAAGGATCGGAAGTGGCTTAGTCAACATGTCCGCTGGATTTTCCGCCGTAGCAATTTTCTTCACTATGATATTACATTGTGTCACGACCTCCCGAAGAAAATGATATCTGACATCAATGTGTTTGGTCCTCTCATGATACATTTGATTTTTGGTCAAATGTATTGCGCTCTGGCTATCATAAAATACAACAGTCTCATCCTGTTGCAAACCCAAATTACTAACCAAACCTCTGAGCCAAATAGCTTCTTTCACTGCCTCTGCTGCTGCCATATACTCTGCCTTCGTAGTGGACAAAGCAACTGTCGACTGTAAAGTCGCTTTCCAACTAATGGCACACCCCGAGAGAGTGAAAACAAAACCTGTCAGAGATCTTCTTTTATCCAAATCACCAGCATAATCTGAATCAACATAACCAGTAACACTGGAACTGATACCACTGCCTCTATCATAGACTAAACCAACCTCTGTAGTGCCCCGTAAATAACGGAGTATCCATTTCACTGCTTGCCAGTGAACCTTGCCCGGATTCGCCATGTAAAACGACTAACAACACTGACTGCCTGTGAAATATCTGGACGAGTGCACACCATAGCATACATGATGCTTCCAATTGCACTGGAGTAAGGAACATGTGACATGAACTGCTCCTTCTCCTCACTCTGTGGTGCTGACGCTGCTGAGAGTCTGAAATGAGCTGCAAGTGGAGTACTCACTGATTTAGAATTATGCATACCAAAGCATTCAAGTACTTTCTCAATGTACTTTTTCTGTGACAAGTACAACTTTCCCGCTTTTCTATCCCTGTGAATCTCCATACCAAGGATTTTCTTCGCAGCACCCAAATCCTTCATTTCAAACTCATCACTCAACATAGATTTTAATCTCTTAATCTCCAACATGCTTTTAGCAGCAATAAGCATGTCATCCACATAGAGTAACAAATAAGCAAAAGAACCATCAGACAATTGCCTGTAATACACACAGCTGTCATAGCTACTTCTTGTGTAACCATGTCCGATCATAAAGCTGTCAAAGCGCTTGTACCACTGTCTTGGAGATTGTTTTAAACCATACAACAACCTCCTCAACTGACAAACATGATCTTCTTTACCTTCAGCAATGAACCCTTCTGGCTGATGCATGTAAATGGTTTCCTCAAGCTCACCATGCAGAAATGCAGTTTTCACATCAAGTTGCTCAAGTTCCAAATCATTTAAAGCAACCATGGCAAGCAAAACACGAATAGAACTATGTCTCACAACAGGAGAGAAGTATGAAGTTTTCATGAGAAAATAGGGGGTAGCGGAATAGGTGTTTGGAGAAAAAACACTTTAGCTCCCTGAATTAGCATTTTTTTTATACTTATACCATGCACTAAACTCTAAAAAGTGACATTTAGCCTCCTTAAACTACCATCCAATATGTCCCCAAGAGATAGCTCAATCGGCTAGGACCACTCCTAATGAAGCTGAGGTCACTAATTTGAATCCTCCTATCCCTTTTGTGCGGACATGTCAAAAAAAAAAACTACCATCCGATATGAAATAAGCCACTTTGTTAATAATTGGGGTCAAAATAGACCAAAAGTAGTCATGTGAACTGCACATGGTGATTTTTCAATTTAACTTCCAAAAATACCCTTGATTTATTTAATAAATAAAAAAAATGAAATTATGTAAAAGAAATAGATAAAAAAAAATTAAAAATTAAAAATACTACAAAAAAACTACTTTTAAAAAAGAAATGGGTAGCGTAGTTCGGCCACCCCTTTTGGATTTTGGTAGCGTTTTGTTTCCATTTTTTTTTTTTTTTTTAATTCAGTTCAAAACTTTACTTAAGTATTTTCATTTCGTTTTGGTTTTTAATTTTTAGGGATATTTTGGTAATAAATATTTAAAAGTAGTCATATGTAGCACGAATGATTGCTTTTCCGTCTATTTTGACACCAATTGATAGTTGATACCATAGTAACTTATTTGACATAGGAGAGTAGTTTAAGGGGTTCGAATGTCATTTTCAAATTTTGATAGCATAAGTGAAAAAATGGTGGTAAATTAAGGGGGTTAAAGTATATTTTTACCTCAAATCTCGGAAGAAGGAAAAAAGTGAGGGGACTATAGGGGTCGATCGAATACAGTGTGTTTCAGGATAGAGTTTCTCTTTTCTAATTCAAATAGGATTAGGTTTTTATTCCAAGTTTCATTAGGATTTCAGTTAGGGCTTAAAATTAAAGTTTGGACAAAAATACCCCTAGCAGTTAGGGTAAAATTTATTTCAAAATAATTTCTAACAATTAAACACATACAATTTACTTCTCGAAGCAGGACTTGGATAAAAATAAAATCCTGTAAAACCATGCAACATGCTGCTAGGGTTCCATTATATCTACGCTTCTTGATTTTTTTTTTTTTTGAATAATAAAATTAATAATACTAGTAATGTCACATTAATGAGTTTGATGCATGTAAACTAGATTACCCTAATATCTAGGGTTGGATGTTACAGGTACGCATCTTCTTTTCCAAGTCAAACCAGCTTTTATATGCTCTTAAAATGGGCCATAAGATTAAGGTGATAAGGAAGAGGTTAGATGCCATTAATGCAGACGCAATGAATTTCAACTTTAAGTTGCGCACTAAAGAGACACCAGTTACAAATAAGAAGAGGGATAACACTCATTCTTTTGTACAAGCAGAAGCAATTATTGGTCGAGAGGATGATAAGAAGGCAATTATAAGCCATCTGACGGACTCTAGTGTCGAAGAGAATGTTTCAATCCTTCCAATTGTTGGCATCGGGGGATTAGGAAAGACTACACTAGCTCAACTCATATTCACTAGTAAGGAGATTGAAAAGCATTTTGACCTAAAAATGTGGGTTTGTGTCTCCGATAACTTTGATGTTAAAATCATTGTTGAAAAAATCTTAGAATCTGCAACAAGTGAAAAAACAAAAAAGCTTGCAATGAATACTTTGGTTAAAGAACTTCGAAAAAATATTGATGAAAAGAAATTCTTACTCGTTCTGGATGATGTGTGGAATGAGGATATTATCGAGTGGCTTCAGTTGAAAGAATTGTTGATGGGTGGTGCAAGAGGCAGTAGAATATTAGTAACTACACGCAGTGAAAATGTTGCAAAGATTACCCACACAACTAAACCACATTTATTAAGGGGTTTAGATGAGCACGCATCATGGTCTTTATTTAAGCAAACTGCATTTGAAAAAGGACAAGAGCCGAAAAATCCAAGCGTTGTGGCAATTGGGAAGGAGATTGTAAAGAAGTGTGTAGGTGTCCCTCTCGCTATAAGGACAATAGGAAGCTTATTGTACTTAAAAAATCCTGAAACAGAGTGGTTGTCTTTTAAGAATGATGAACTTTCAAAAATATCTCAAGAAGAAAATGATATCTTACCAAATTTGAAGCTGAGTTATGACCATCTTCCCTCACATTTGAAGCATTGTTTTGCTTATTGTAGTTTGTTTCCAAAGGATTACAAGATTAATATACTGACGCTTATTAAGCTTTGGATAGCACAAGGGTTTGTCAAGTCATCTGATGATCAAAATCGATGCTTGGAAGAGGTTGGTCATGAGTATTTTATGGATTTACTATGGAGATCATTCTTTCAAGAAGCTGAAACAGATGGGTTTGGTAATGTAATTAAATGCAAAATGCACGATCTCATGCATGATCTTGCCATATCAGTGGCAGGATCGTTGATCACCACAATAGATGATAAGAAGAGAAACATTGATGAGAAAGCTCGGCATGTATCAGTTGCTTACGATATAAATATTTCATGTGGAGTTCCAACTTTATTGTGTAAAGCAAGTCGGATGCGAACACTTCTTTACTTTGGACGGCACTTTAAGGATAATATTGATTGTGAGGCAACTTTTTCAAGTTCCAAGTTCTTACGTGTGTTGGATTTGCATGATTTTTCAAGTTATCCACTTCCGTTGCAAAATTTAAGCTATATCGGAAAGTTGAAGCATTTAAGGTATCTAGATCTTTCAGGAAACATAGGTATGAAGAAGCTGCCAGATTCTCTAACCAGTTTGCAAAATTTGCAAACACTAATACTCTCCTTTTGTGAGTCACTAAAAGAATTGCCGAGAGACATTAAAAAATTAGTCAACCTTCAGCATCTTGAGATAGATGCTTGTGGTTTAACTTATATGCCACTTGGATTGGGGCAACTGACTAATCTTCGGACGTTATCCACATTTTATGTCCACTTGGATTCTCATTCCAGACATAGTGGTAGCAGTGGTTTACAAGAACTAAAGGGATTAAATAAGCTAAGAGGAAAGCTAGAGATTGTAAATTTGGGACATGAGAAAGGTGTTGCGTCAGAATTTAAGGCTGCAAGTCTAAATGAGAAACAACATCTTCATACTTTGAATATACGGTGGAGTATTGAAGGAGATGTCGATAATTTGGATGTTGTTGAGGATGAAGCGTCATTGAATGGCTTCCAACCACACTCAAATTTGAAATATCTTTTCTTACAATTCTATCGGGGTTCAAAGCTTCCGAGTTGGATTTTGTTACTGATCACAAATCTTGTTAGATTTGAATTAAGGTATTGTCGGAAAATCCAATATCTACCACCATTGAGTCAACTGCCTTCCCTCAAGGAGCTTTCTCTTATGGATTTGAAGGCTATGGAGTACATATCAGACGATGGTGATAGCAATGAGTTCTCTTCTTCTTCGACGGCACCAACACCATTTTTCCCATCGCTCGAGTATATCAGCCTCAGTGTATGCCCTAATCTCAAGGGGTGGTGGAGGAGGAGGGATTCTTCTGTGGAGGTAAATAGTGATAGTCATAATTCCGTTGAAGTAACGGAGCATCGTTTACTCCCTCCCTTTCCTCGTCTTTCAAAATTAAAGATCTACAATTGCCCTATGTTGACTTCCATGCCAATGTTTCCACATCTTGAAGAAGAGTTGGTCCTTGAAATAGCGAGCTCAAAGCCACTGCAACAGACAATGGTGATGAATATGGCAGCACCGCAAAGCCCAACGTCAACAGCAACAGACTCCTCTTCATTCACTCCTCTCTCAAATTTGAAGTCTATATACTTCAAGTCTATTGAGGATCTAGAAACTTTGCCACTGCGAAATCTCTCTTCTCTTAAGTCTTTGACGATATATGGTTGCCAGATATTAAAGTCTCTCTCCCTACAACATCTCACTGCCCTTCAAGTCCTACGTCTTATGGATTGTCCTAATCTTGAGCTAGCCAACGATGAGGATGGGATGCAATGGCAAGGGCTTACGAGCCTCCTCTCCATTTTGTTCTGGAGACTTCCAAAATTGGCGTCTCTCCCCTCGGGGCTTCAACATGCTACCACTTTACAAAAACTTCAGATTTGGGATTGTGAAAGCTTGACGGCTATACCAGAGTGGATCCACAACTGCAAATCACTTCAATTGCTTGACATTAGTACATGCTCCAGATTGGCATCACTCCCCGAAGGAATGCGTAGGCTAACGTCTCTGCAGAATCTAACAATTGTGGATTGTCCCATCCTATTGCAAAGATGCAAGAGAGAAACAGGTGAGGATTGGCCCAAGATTGCTCACATTCCAGAGTTAAACTTAGAATATCCACCTCAGCAAGAAGAAAATTCAATCATCCATGCAGCTTCGACTGATTCAGGTATATTATATTACTCGTCATTTTATTTGAATCATCTGTAGAAATTAAAGGTCCCACCTTCTACACCTTCGTTTTCTTCATTTTTCTCTCTTAGTATTTGTTGGTCATTAAATTTCAGATGCAGAAGCGGCAACAACGAATTGAAGCCCAGACGAAACAGGGGATTGGAAGCTTATTAAAAAATCTAGGGCACTGCATACGTGATTCTTCACATTTTAGGAGAAATATTTGGTAAATTATTATTTTTTATTTCATTTCTTCATTTTCAACGATACATAGTTTGGTGCTTTATTTCTCATTGTTTTAACAGAGTGAAAACTGGCACTTGGTGAAACTCGAGCAAATACTTTGCGGAAGATCCAATCTGTAAACAACACTCAGAGAACTCCAAGCTGCACTGGTATTCATTTTGGTTCAATTATTTCTTACATATAAGCTTCCCACATGTCACTTTATATCTCTTACCATTAAGTGGAAATTGTTCCTAAACATCCTCTCATATTGCTTCAAACTTCTATATGTTTATCGTCTTGGTTTAAAATGATTGATTTATTGGAAAGGGCACTCTTTTTTTTTATAATCACTATATGCACGATCTGAAGACTGACCACAGTTTTAAGTGCTACAAGGGTCGAGGTATCTGAAGACTGACACTTTCTGACAAGTATTTTGAGAAGGTTGTAGAGTCTAACTGTCCATTCAAATTGAAGGGTTGTCTATCATTTTTCAGCTATTGTTTGTTTTATTCACTTGAGTTTCTGAATTCTAGAGGGAAATGCATATGAAAGCAGAATGGGGTAGGAGAATTATGGAGGATTTGTGCAATGATTGTATTTAGAGAAATGGCATGCGAATAGACATTAAGTTGATTCTGTTATGAGCTTCTTAATATGAAATTTGAAATTTTTGGGCATTTTCATTTTTGTATTAAATACAAAATACTAGTGACTTTATCAGGATTAGGAACAAAGCGCAAATCAATACTACTCTGAATCATATAAAAATGAATTTGGAAATGACATCAACAAGGTATGAAATTGAGCTCTGTATGAATTCAAAGAAATAATGTATTTTTGTTCTCATTTTGACCTCGCATCTTGCTGTTGATTGAGTTATTGCATGGCACTTTGGCTTGGAATGGTTCGTTTGGTAAACGATTTCGTTTCGGTTTCGGTTTGATATTGTAGCAAAAATTGATTGATATGAAAAAAAGTAAAAATGTTTTTTTTGAAAAAGTGAAAAAAGTAAGGATGTTTGGTATGGAAAAATGAAAAAAATTTGTTTTGTAGTGATTTTTTTATTTGGATAGTAATAGAAAGTGATTGATGTGATATAAAAAGTAAGAGAATGTTGAAAAAAATGAAATGGAATTTAGGGGCTTCTTGAATCAAAACAGAGTGATGTCATTTTCTTGGGAGTTAATGAAGAAACTTTATGTGGTTACATATTTTAGACTTATATTATCCATGATCTCTAAGGCTGGGAATTTCATCTTCTAGAAGAAAGGATACATTTCATTTCATTCTCTTCCTGTTTTTTTTTTTTTTTTTTTTTTTTTTCGGTCTTATATGCAGGATCTGCAGAGTTCTGACCCTGAGTTTCTTGCAATACTAAGGGCCACAATTAAATGCTTGACTCCTCCTGAGAAGTGTTTTGAGAAGATTCTTTGTCTGGCAGTTAACAAACGAGGAACAGATGAAGGAGCACTCATTAGGGTTGTCACTACAAGGGCCGAGGTTGACATGAAGTTCATAAGAAAAAGGGTTTGGATAAAACATCTCACTTCAATAGTAAGTGGCTCTACTATGTATAATAAAGTGCCACGAGGATATCCCTTATATAATTAATTGATTATTGCCTTTCTAGACATCCTATTTTTAATTAGTCAACAAATTATGCAGGAATAAATGTCATGATTAATTTACTTTTCATTAGAACTTTGTATTTTGATGCTTTAGTTATACTCAAGTAGTGGATATTGTGAAGGAGTGAAACAATATTTCGTGGTTGTTAAATTTTAGTTTTAAAAGTATAGCAACCTGTTGAAGCATAGAAGAAATAGTTAGTAAATTACATTTATTTTCTTTTGTTTCTTGATTTCTAATAATATACGGTTTTCCATGCACAGAGTTGATGATATGATGTACCTGATATGGTGTTTCATGGTCCATTGTGTAATCGGAGAAAAAACTGGCAATTACTGAAATAAGATTAAATATTGTGGGGAGGGCCAAATCTGGCAACTGAATGGTAAGAATCAACTTTTTGCATAGATATTCATTTGGCCAAATCCTAATGTTGATTAATTAGCTTAGTTTGAAATAAATACACAACTAGATATTTAATTTTAGAGTTTAGAGGTTAGATATGCACGATTTTAGGGATGCATTTCACTTTATGCTCCATTTTGACTGGATTTTTCATCATTAATTCAAATACTCATTTCAATTAAATGAAAATTGTGCCTAAATATTTATTCTAGCTTTTATATCAGTTATTACAGGGTAGGCTGCCTTGGTTTGAGACCATAAGTTGATGTTCAAGAGCTTCTTATGTTTGTCTTCGTAGAAGCTTTTATAGCAAAATCTATGATACATCTTCAGGTATAAGCAATTAGTTTTCACTTTAACAGATGATCCATTATAACATGAGAGATCCATTGACTATTATTACTAGCAATATATATATAGACAGCGTATTAGTGAAAGCCTTTCATTGGTGAAGCTATTCTTTCTATATATATATATATATTACCAACACCAAATGATGTCTTTGCTGCTCTATGTATTTTAAAAATATGAAAGTTCTGGTTTCTCTTCCCTCTGCCAAAAGTAGTGCAGGACTCTGACGATGAAGCATAGGAAAAACAGAGGGGGAGGCGAATAATATATGTCTTTTACAGGGAATTCAAAATAGTTGATGAGAATGAGTAGTTGTGATATGAAAGGAGTAGAAAAAAAAAATTTATATCAGTAAACTGGGTTATATTAAATTTATATCTGATTCCCCATTTGTAATGGATGTCAAAAAGTTGTTGCAATATTGCATTCTTTATGATAGCTTTTTGTGTTAGCTCTTAAAGACTGCAACCTAACTTCAAGGATATCTTTAATTTCAAGAACCTAGCTTGTTCTTGGCTATAATTCCTTGTGAAGCATAGGTTCACATTGAGATATTGCAAATCAATATGTTGTTAATTTATCTCATTATACTTGTTTTGCTTGCAAAACTAATTGTCAATAATTTTCATCTTTATGCTTTTCCAACTTTAACCATTTTAATCATAAAGAATTACTAGACATGTGAATTAATCATATCAGCAAGTTTGTGTAGTTCTTATTTTCTTTAGCTTTCCCCTTTTGTGAAGTCCAAACATGGAATAGAATAAGTTGGTGATAAAGGCCTTTAGTTGATGGATTAAGAAGATGAGTGGTTGATATAGCTTACCACAAAGCACAAGCAATTGGCAATTTAATGAATCAAATTAGACTGGTTAGCTGTTTTTGCAGAGAAATATGTGATTACTCAATTGAGATGGCTCTTTAGGACTAAGAATTTTAAAGGTGTCATTTGGTAAGTGCTTTAACTTTCATCTTTGAAGTGATCTTATTTTTTAAGGAAGCTTAGCACACCACAAAGTTGTAATCTAGCCATGGACACTTAGATAAATGACATCTATGAAAAATCATAAAAATCCCGAATTTTGTTGTCTGAAGCCTAGGCTTCTTGTTGAGGGTCCAGATCCTCTTGTTGACTAGTCGGTAAGCTCTGAAATTGGTTCTAAAATTACAATTCAAGCAATAGTAGCTTTCTGATGGGGGAGGGGAAGACCAAATAGTCATTTTACTAATTGTATCATCTGTCACTCATCCTGTAATACTACTCTTTCAGGCTGAAAACACTATAGGCGTTGTTTTGGATAACAATTTAACTACATAATTAAGCATGTAATTCATTAAATTAAACATATAATAGTTGGAGACTGAAAATGTGTTTGTCCTAACTGACACCAGGTAATTTACTTTCCAAATAAGATGACAAGAGTCAGCTGTATCATATGTTGGAACTGTGAAATGGCCACCTCAACAATTTCAAAGGGACTTCCATTTTTTGTCATAGTGGAAGATTAGGGAACGTAATTGGATGTTTATTAAAGAACTGTATTTTTGGTTTCTTTCTAGATTAATTACCACCTCCAAAAAACGTATAAATTTTTTCAAGACTACCATATATGTCCAAGCATGCAGCAATCATACATGGAATAAATATTTAGTTTACAACTATAGCCTGGTGATGCAAACAGGCGCTTGAAACTTCTATGAAGGAAACGAAGCACACCAAGATTCATCACAGTTGGTGGTGGAGCTGTTGGAAAGACTTGCATGCTCAGATCTTATATCAGCAATAACTTCCCCACGGTTTACTTTTTCACACAAATCCAGCTTTAAAATGTAAGAATAAGAATAAACTCAGAGTCTAACTATTCTAGTAATTACATTATGATATATGTTTTCTTTCTTCAAATCCTTGTAGGATTATGTGCCCAGTGCCCACTGTGTTCGACAACTTTAGTGCTAATGTCGTGGTTAGTTGATGGTAGCACAGTTAACCTTAGACTATGGGACACTGCTGGTAAGCAATTGCTTCATGGGTGAAATCAGCTTGTACTTAGAAATTTATATTTTAGACTCAAAAATTGGTAAAAATTAGGCATCAGCAACTTGAATTAGATATATATTTTTTTGTTGGTGTTTGTTTTTTCAACCGCACAGACACACCCTTTACATATTTAGTTTTCATAGAGAATAAAATTATGTAATTTCCTCTGTAGTATGTACCTAACGAAGTTGGTGAACACAGGACAGGAGGATTATAACAGGCTAAGGCCTTTAAGTTACAAAGGTGCAGATGTTTTCTTGTTGCCTTCTCTCTCATCAGCAAACCTTGCTAGGAAAATATCTCCAACAAGGTTTTTCATCAAAACTCAATAACAATTGTTCTTAATTTCTTTGGTTAACTTATGGGTAATTTTTCAGTATCAGCCTGACACATCTATTTCTTGGCTTCTAGTGAATCCCCTCAACTGTGCCAATAGTGAATCCCTCCAGATTGGCATCACTCCCCGAAGGAATGCGTAGGCGAACGTCTTTGCAGAAGCTAATAATTGTGGATTGTCCCATCCTATTGCAAAGACGCAAGAGACACACAGGTGAGGATTGGCCCAAGATCGCTCACATTCCAGAGTTAGGCTTACGGTGTTTGACTCACCAAGAAGAAAATTTAATCACCCATGCAGCTTCGACTGATTCAGGTATATTACTCATCATTTTATATGAATCCTTCATAGAAATTAAAAGTGCCCACCTTCTACACCTTCATTTTCTTCATTTTTCTCTCTATGTATTTCTTGGTCATTAAATTTCACTGGATATATCAGAGTTTAGATTTGCACGATTTTGGGGATGCATTTTTAGTTTATGCTCCAATTTCACTGGATATCTCTTACCATTAATTCAATAATTATGTGGAAATTGTTCCTAAACATTATACTCTCTCATTGCTTCTAGCTTCTATATGTTGATAGTCTTGGTTTAAAACAATAGCTTGACGTAGATGCTTATGGCATACAACAAATTCAAGGGCTTCCCATTTTCCAGGTGGTTTGTTTTTGGCTTTGTTAGAGCTCCACCACAATCTGTGTTCATCTACAGAGATATAGGTGGGTGATTTTCACTTTTGTAGATGTCTCATTTGGAGGGTTGCTTTTCAGTTTTGCTTTCTATTTATATTCTATTTGTCTATTCAGATTGAAGTGCTTGTGTTCTTAGAACAATTTTTATTTGCATTATCATTTTTGAGCTATTGGTTCTTTTATTCATTTAATTTCAAGAACCTAGCTAGTTCTTGGATATGATTCCTTGTGAAGCATAGGTCCACATTTAAATATTGTGAATCAATACTGTGTTAATTTTTCTCATTATGCTTGTAAAACAAATTCTCAATTATTTTCATCTTATGCTTTTCCTACTGCAATAATTTTAATAATGAAGAACTACTAGACATGTGAATTGATCATTTCAGCAAGTTTGTGAAGTTCTTATTTTCTTTAGCTTTCCCTTTTGTGTGAAATCCAAATTAACATGGAAGAGAATGAATTGGTGATAAAGGCCTTTAATTAGTTCATGTAATAAGAACATGAGTGGTTGATATTAGACTGATTAATTAGCTGTTTTTGCAGGAAAATATGTGATTACTCAATTGAGCTGGCTCTTAAGACTAAAACGTTTAAAGGTGGCTCTTAAGACTAAAAAATTATTTTTTAAACGAAAGTTTTAAATTTTTTAATAAAAAAAACGAATTTTTTTAAAACATGCAATTTTTTCTCTAAACAGAAAGAAATATTAAAAAAAAAAAAAAAAAAAAAAATTGTTTTAGAAACGAAAACTTGTATTTTCTTAAACGAAAATTGTTAGTTTTTTATTTAAAACAGAAATTTTTATTTTAAAAAGTTATAAAAAAATATTTTTTATAACAAAAAAAAAAAAAAAACAGAATTTTTAAAATTTTTTTCTTGTACAATGGATTTTTTTTAAAAAAAAAAAAATTTTAAATTTGCCACCCTTTGGATTTTTTTTTTTTTTTTTTAGTTATAGGTTTTTTCAGAAGTTTTAGTATTTTTTGCTTTTATTTTACTAAGCATAGTTTTGTCATTGAGGGGAACATTGACAATTTTTGGTAGTTTGGGGGAAAATTGTCACAATTAAAAGTTTGGAGGGACATTGTCAATTAGGAGGTAGTTTGAGGAGGGTATGTGGACTTTCCCCTTAAACATATAATAGTTGGAGTTAACACACTTGAACGATTTACTCTTGTGTTTGTCCTAACTGGCGCCTGGTAAATTCACTTTCCAAATAAGATGACAAGAGCCTGCAGTGTCATATGTTGGAACTCTGAATGGCCACCTCAACAATTTCAAAGGGACTTGCATTTTTGTCATAGTGGAAAATTAAGGTAATTGGATATTCATTAAAGAACTGTATTTTTGGTTTCTTTCTAGATTCCCATCTCTAAAAAAACATGTAAATTCTTTCAAGACTATCTTGTATGTCCCAAGCATGCAGCAATCATTTAGTTCATATGTTGTCATTTAGTTGATATATATGTTGGAGTAGATATGAAGTCGACAGCTATAACCTGGTGATGCAAACAGGTTCTTGGAACTTCTGTACTAATGGAGGTAGAGAACAAAGAGACGAAGCTTTGTTAGGAGGGTGAAGGAAACGAAATGGAGTTGAAAAAAGAGATTCATCAAGATTCATCAAGTACAATTCCCGTTCTCCTTAGATTATTCTCTTCCATGTCAGGTATATATTGTTAGCTTCTGAACTTTTTTGATTCTTGATGTGGAAGCTAGAAGGGAATCAAATGCTGAACATACACGAGTAAATCTTTCTTCAAAGAAAGCTGGTTCTACAATTATGCAGCAACTAGCAAACAATTGTGTAAGTATCTCATTCCTTATGTAATTAAATTTATATTAATAAATTGGGTTAAGCAGAATAGCTTCATTTGTCTTGGATGTCAAAAATCTGTTTGTGAAGTTCTTATTTTCTTTAGCTTTCCCTTTTTGTGAAGTCCAAACATGGAAGAGAATGAGTTGGTTATAAAGGCCTTTAGTTCATGTATTAAGAACATGAGTGGTTGATATTAGACTGATTAATTAGCTGTTTTTGCAGGGAAATATGTGATTACTCAATTGATTTCTTGTAGCATTTTTGTCATATAGTGGAGAACTAAGCTAATTGGATGTTTATAAAAAATCGTCTTTTTTGTTTCTTTTCTAGATTACCACCTCAACAATTATATTTTGATATGTTTTACTTCAAATTCTTATAGGATTGTGCGCCCACTGTGTTCAACAACTGTAGTGCTAATGTCACGGTTGATGGTAGCACAGTTAACCTTGGACTATGGGACACTGCTGGTAGGTAATTGCTTCATGGGTGTTATCAGGTTGCTGCAATAATTCTGCTATAATTCTGTTTGGGGTTTTTTATTGAAAAAAAAAAAAAAAAAAAAAAAAACTGTGAGCCCTACATATCCAATATCTGATTTTCAAACAAGGAGAATGGGAGAAGGATAGGAGTATACAAAATGGCATTTCTCTTCTGCATGAGAGATTTTAGCACACTTAGAAATTTAATTATAGACTGATAAATTGGTAAAAATTAGGCATTAGCAATCTGTATTTGATTTTTTTTTTTTTTTGTGTCTTTTTTTTTTCAACCACAATCCCTTTACATGTTTAGTTTTCATAGAGAAAGAAATTATGTAATTCCCTATGTACTTAACAAAGTTGGTGAATGCAGGATAGGATAACCAGATGTTTTCTTGTTGGCCTTCTCTCTCATCAGCAAAGCCAGCTATGGAAATATCTCCAACAAGGTTTTTCATCAAAATCCAATTACATTTGTTCTTAATCTGTTTGGTTGATTTATGGGTAATTCTCCAGTATCAGTCTGATACATCTATTTCTTGGCTTTCAGACTGGAAGTTCTAGTGAATCCCCCCAACTGTGCCAATAGTGCTAATAGGAACCAAACTTGGTATGGATTAATTTGACTACTTGAAATTTATAAATATTGATATTTAACCAATACAAGCCGATTTAAATTTAACCATGTAAGTTTGGATATGATCTGCTGCAGATGTACAAGAAGACAAGCGGTATTTGATTGGTCATCTTGGTGCTACATCAATGATCTTGCAGTTGGCTGCTGTATGGAAATGAGGACTCGCAGTAGTTACCTGTCCAGATTTTAGTCATTTCAAATTCATTGAGACCAGAATTTTCAGTTTGATTTTTTTTTTTTTTTTTTTTTTTTTTAATTTTCTAAGTTTTTGTGTATGTTGTATTCCTGAAAACATCGAAGATCTAAACTTTGACTCGTTCATAATTCATGTTTGCTTTGCACTTTTGCTATATCCATTATCACGAGTTGAGTTGAAGAGGAGTCTATACTTGATATACATTTTGTGTAATTCAAATTTCACAATGAGCAAATTTTCTTGAAAGATTTATTTTCATCTCTGTAAATTTTGTAGATCTTTGCAATTTGGAGTTTGTTGTTTGCTACGAGTGAAGACCTATAAATTCAAGTATTCTAACATTCTCTATAGATTGTAAACGCATGCCATGAACAGCAAAACAATTAGATTTGAATTTAATAAATTAATTAAAGTAAAAAACGAATTACATACTATTCACCTTAGAATTGCAACTTCTTGAGCAAACTCATCCTCTAAAACATCATTCAAATGCTTGGATCTAATAAATTTATCTATCTCTAAAAATGAGAGGAATTAGCTATTTCTCAGGGGATATACATGTTTTAGAGAAAAAAAAAAAAAAAATCCCCATTCTCTGCAACTCTCCTCTCTGCTTTTATATCCGCACCTTCGACCTCCGAAACTCGTACAGTAGAATCCTCTGCCTCCCGCGCCTTCTCGTTGATGGTTTTATATAATAGTTTGATTTATTTGTAGCATAGGACAAACCGTTAACTTTAATGGTGAAGTGATAGATAGACCTATTTTAAACTTGAACAAAACTTAAAGAACTGTATTATTGAAAAATGAAAACTCAATGACTAAATTCAAATTAAATGAAAACTTAGAAGTTAAATATGATTTTTTATTTTCAAAATGTTACAATGAATATACCTCAAAATTTATGTAGCAAAGATTTTTTTTGTTTTTTTTTCTAATTGAATATAAAAAGGGTTAGAGGGAATGGAGCAAAGATTATTAGTCTTAGACTGTTATTCATAAGAGAAAGAAAATACACCCCTTAGCTATCAATGTTGGCATCTTGTTTTATCAGTGTTGTTATTTCTTGTGAGTGATAATATGATTCATCTCATTTTGGGTCAAGTCTTTATCGGTGCTTGTTATAGTGTTGCCTAATATATTACATTTTTCATTTGAATTGCAATTTGCAAAGAAGAATTTTGAGGCGACTAGGAAAATGAGCTGGCAGCAAGAGAAATCGGAGTTGGCATTTAAAATGCTCGACATACTTCAAGCATTTGCTTTAAAGCAACGCTTGGGTATATGCAAAGTGTGTAGCAATGGGCTCAAGTAGTGCTTTTGTGGCACATTGATGGCGCATTTGGCACGAAGCATCAGAGCTCAAAGCCTCAAAGTGATTTGATCATATGACCATTCAATTTAGGACGATAATTATTTAATCTATCAATCTCAAAGTTATGTGACCGTTGGTCAACAAACATGAATGCCTGCTATGTTAACAGTACTATTAATAGACTATTGCATTCCAGTTACTAAATATAGAAAAAATTTCAATTCTTTTGTTTTATTTCAAACACCTTTGGTCCTTCAAATTTGAGTCTCTATCTCTTGCTAAAATAAAAAATCTGAGTGATCGGGTTTAGTTTTGTTTGTGCAAAACGCAACTAAACTACAAAAGATTTCTATGCTCTATTGTATCTTGAATAAATATTTATAGTAACCCTTTGCATATTAATTATGGTGGTGGCAAATAATTTCTTAAAGAAACCGATATTGTAACTCACTTTAGGAGCAATTTTTATTTCTTGCTTTCTATTATTATTATAACACCTTAGGTGGCTTTTAAAATCGCTATTGTATTAAATATTCATTTTAAATTCAATGATAATATTAAAAGCTATAAAATGTGAAAATGAATGTGAAAAAGTGAGAGTGTGTTATAGGAGCTGCAGAAGAGATGAGTACTTGGAGGAAAGGAAGCATCACAATTAATTATGTTAGGAAGCATTGTTGCATGTGTATAATGGAAGTTGTTATAGTTAGTTAATGGAAGTTATTACAGTTAGTTGTGGAGTTGTGTTGGTTACTTATTGTAACTGAATTGCCTTAATTGTTAAGCCCATATAAGGCTGGTTAAGTCCAAGGAGGAAGTATCTTTTGAGAAGTGCAAAAGCATTGTAGGAGACTAGCCATCTCGAATTGGCCAATTGATTCAATAAGAAGTAGTTCTCATTTCATTCCCAAAATCTCTCATTTTCTCTCTCTTTCATTTTCTATTCTACATTCTGTTCTTCAATAACTTTCATGTTACAAGTGGCATCAGAGTCATTTGTTTTCTTTTCATGAATACTAGATCTATGTGGCAAGATTCTGATTTGGCGCAATTCTGGAAGGAGTTTAAATAGTTGCAAACCGATTTGTCAGCTCGTGAGCAACATTAAAAAATAATTCATGATGAGATGAATGCAAGACTTAATCGTAGTGAGTGGAAGTAGGATGAACAATTTGCTCAAGTAATGAAATGTTTCTAGGAGTTGAAGAAGGCACCAGAACAGAAAGATAAAATACCCAAAAATATTGATTATACAAAATACCCAAAATATTGTCGAACAAGGCATTGATACAAATCTACCTGACTGTCTGAACTCTAGACAAAACTGTGCTAGGTTGAAATCTATGAACATCTCAAGAATGAACCTCTAAGCATGATCGCAGAATTACCTTGATCGACCAATCCTGCAAGGACTACAAAGACTATGTGATCATGGAATTACCACAACCACAAAATGCAAACAAGTGAGTCAATTGATTCAATAATATAAATGAGGATTGCTGGTTTATTATAATAAGCACAAAGGGTAATGATATGAGTCGTATGCAGATCCAAAGTAGTAATTGTTTAGTTTGAGTAAAGTCTAATTTATTTTCTTTTCACTCCACTCGTTTAGAGCCAAAACTCGATTAGCAGATTATGGAGCCGACACTGCCAACATATAATGTTTAATGGTTTTATACTGGTATCCTGGTACCCCAACTGCTCTCAGCTTGTTATTTATTAGGGTCTTTGGACCTGATAGCAACAACTTGTCAGTCCGCTGGCTCGCCATAACTACTCCCCCACTTCAATCACCAGCTTTGTTGATGGATATCCTCTCAGCCATATTAATTTATTTAGACACAATATGCAATATTCTATAAATAGTTGTATCAAGTAGATAATTAATAAAGCAACAAAAATTATATTATCGAAAATCAAAATCATATCGTAGTAAATATTGTCATACTTAAAGTAGATTGCAGGTATTTTCACACTTTCTCATTCTTATATCCCAATAGGTTAAACCTTATTTATTACTCTTAATCCTAATTTACACGTTTCATTAATTGATAATCTAAGACAATTGCTCCAATAATTATAAATTACGATAGGTTAAACTCTAATTTACATTTTGTCATAATTAGGACCTTAATTTTGTATTTTATAAAGAAAACTTAATTATACTGTTACTATTTGGGGCCTTATTTAATTCGGGGTCTTAAGCAATTGCCTAATTTGCTTACACTACAAAAAAACCATTTTTTCCTGACATGAGTTTCCTGACGTGTTCCAGTGTCCGACACGTCAGGAAATTTTTCTGACGGGTCGTTTCTGACGCGTGTCGAGTGTCAGAAACGTAGGTGTCAGGAAAAAAAATTTCCTGACGTGTGACTAGGCAACACGTCAGAAAATTCTGACGTGTTACCCACTCACACGTCAGAAAATTTTTCTGACGTTGCATTTTTGCCACGTCAGAATTTTTCTGACGTGTCATTTCTGCCACGTCAGAAAATTTTCTGACGTGGTAGTTCTGACACACGTCAGAAAATTAAAAAATTAAATAAAAATTAATTAATTTTTTTTTTAATTTTTTTTTTCTGGAATTTTTAATTATTAATTAATTAAATTATTTTTTTTTTTTTTGAATTACTCTGCACGCACGGCAGCTCCCTCACGCTGCCGTACGTGCAGATCTGTGTTTCTCCAACACAGATCAATCTGCACGATCTGCACCATGGTGAGCTCTCATTTTTCTTTCTCTCTCTTCTAATTTTCTCTTCTTCTTCCTCTTCTTCTTCTGATCTTCTCCTTTTGTTTTTTTTTCTTCTGCTTCTCCTCTTCTTCTCTTATCCCTTTCTTTTTCTTTTGCAGCTTCTCCTCTTCTTCTCTTCTCCCTTTCTTTTTCTTTTTCTTTTTCTTCTTCTCTTCTTCTCTTCTTCTGATCTTCTCCCTTTCTTTTTCTTTTTCTTTTTCTTCTTCTCTTCTCCGGCCTTTTCTTTGTCTTCTCCTTCTTCGGCTTTCTTCAATCTGTGGACAGAAGGGAGATATATTGAGGGAGTGGGAAAAACAAATGAGGAGGCATGGCGCTGGGGAAAGACAAGATAAAAAACAAAAAAATTCAAAATTCAAACGCCCGCCAGGATGCTAGAGGAAATTTCTGAAAATTTCCTGACGTGCCAGGTGTTGCACGTCAGAAATTTCTGACGTGCTACACCTGGCACGTCAGGAAATCACTCTAAAAAAAATTATTTGAAAAAAAAAATATCTGCACATATATATATAATAATATATTTAAATATATTTTCTGACGTGGTGAATTACCACGTCAGAAAATGCTGCCAAAGAGATCATTGGGACTCTGGGCTCACTGGCTGCCAAAGAGATCGGACTGCTATGGGGTGTCAAAGATGAGGTTGAAAGCCTCATGAGCACCGTTTCAACTATCAAAGCTGTGCTTCTGGACGCAGAGGAGAAACATGCTGCAGGGAACCATGCTGTCAAAGATTGGCTGGGAAAGCTAGAAGATGCCATGTATGATGCTGATGACTTGCTGGATGAGGTTTCAACTGAAGCTCTGCAAAGAGAAATAATGACCCGTGATAAGAAGGCCAAAAAGGTACGCATTTTCTTTTCCGAATCAAACCAGCTTGCCTTTCGTCGTAAAATAGCCCACAAGATTAAAGCCATGACACAAAGGTTAGCTGCCATCGACGCCGAGAGGCAGAGATTCCATTTGGAGGTACGCCAGGTTGAAGAGACACGAGTTGGGAACAGGGAGAGGGATAACACTCATTCTTTGGTACGTGCGGAAACAGTTATTGGTCGAGAGGATGATAAGAAGGCTGTTATACACCTTCTGATGGACTCCAACACTGAAGAGAATGTTTTAGTCCTTCCAATTGTTGGCATTGGTGGATTGGGAAAGACTACACTCGCTCAACTTGTATTCAATGATGAGCAAATCCAAAAACACTTTGACCTCAAAATGTGGGTATGTGTCTCTGATATCTTCGATGTTAAAAATATTGTTTCAAAAATCTTAGAATCTGCAACAAAGAAGAAACCAAAAGCCGGTGAAATGGATACATTGGTATACTATCTTTCAAAAGAAATCGAAGGCAAGAAATACTTCCTCGTGTTGGATGATGTGTGGAATGAGGACCGTGCAAAATGGTCTAGCTTGATAGATGTGCTGATGGGTGGTGCACGAGGTAGTAGAATATTAGTGACTACCCGCAATGAAGTCGTGGCAAATACCATCCACTCTAAAAGCGTTGGAAGGATTATTGGGACAGTTCAATCATATTTCTTAAGAGGTTTAGACGAAGACGCATCATGGTCTTTATTTAAGGAGGAGGCGTTTGAGAATGCACAAGAGCCAGAGAGTTCAAGAATCGTCTCACTTGGAAGGGAGATCCTACAAAAGTGTTTAGGTGTCCCTCTAGCCATAAGGACAATCGGAGGTTTATTGCGCTCCCAAAAAAATCCTGAAATAGAGTGGTTGTCTTTGAAGGACAATGAACTCTCAAAAATATCTCAGAAAGAAAATGACATTTTACCAACTCTAAAGCTGAGTTATGATCATCTTCGTTCACACTTGAAGCACTGCTTTGCGTATTGTAGTTTGTTTCCAAAGGATTACAAGATTCAAAAATCAACACTCATTAAGCTTTGGATAGCACAAGGGTTTGTCTTATCAGATGAAAACCGATTCTTGGAAGATGTTGGTAATGAGTATTTTATGGATTTATTATGGAGATCATTCTTTCAAGAAGCTGAAACGGATGAGTTTGGTAATGTAATTGAATGCAAAATGCACGATCTCATGCATGATCTTGCCAAATCAGTGGCAGGATCGTTGATCACCACATTAGATGATAAGAAGAGAAACATTGATGAGAAAGCTCGTCATGTATCAGTTGCTTATGGTATAAATATTTCACGTGGAGTTCCAACTTTATTGTGTAAAGCAAGTAGGGTGCGAACATTTCTTTGCTTTGGACAGTACTTTGAGGATAATATTGATTCTGATGCAACTTTTTCAAGTTCCAAGTTCTTACGCGTGTTGGATTTGAATAAGTATTATGATTTTAGACTTGAGCTGCCTCTTGATAGGTTACAAAATTTAAGCTCTATTGGGAAGTTGAAGCATTTAAGATATCTCGATCTTTCTGAAAACACAAAGATGAAGAAGCTGCCTGATTCTATAACCAGTTTGCAAAATTTGCAAACACTAAGACTCTCCCATTGTAGGTCACTAAAAGAATTGCCAAGAGACATTACAAAATTAGTCAACCTTAGGCATCTTGAGATAAATGGATGCAGTTTGTCTTATATGCCACTTGGATTGGGACAACTGACTAATCTTCAGACGTTATCCACATTTTTTGTCCACTCGGATTCTCATTCCAGACATAGTCGTAGCAGTGGTTTACAAGAATTAAACAGATTAAATATGCTGAGAGGAGCGCTAGAGATTAGAAATCTGGGACATGAGAAAGGTGTTGCGTCAGAATGTAAGGCTGCAAGTTTAAATGAGAAACATCTTCATACTTTGCATATATGGTGGAGTGCTGAAGGAGATGTCGAGAATTCAGATGTTGTTGAGGATGAAGCGTCATTGAAAGGCTTCCAACCACACCCAAATTTGAAAAATCTTTTCTTAAAATACTATCGGGGTTCAAAGCTTCCGAGTTGGATTTTGTTGCTCAAAAATCTTGTTACATTTCGATTAGTGTCTTGTATGAAAATCCAATATCTACCATCATTCATGAGTCAACTGCCTTTCCTTAAGGAGCTTTCTCTTATGGATTTGGAGGCTATTGAGTACATATCAGACGATGGTGATAGCAATGAGTTGTCTTCTTCTTCAACGGCACCAACACCATTTTTTCCATCCCTCAAGTATATCTGGCTCGCTGAATGCCCTAATCTCAAGGGGTGGCGGAGGAGGAGGGATTCTTCCGTGGAGGTAAATAGGGATAGTCATAATTCCGTTGAAATGAGGGAGCATCATTTATTCCCTTGCTTTCCTCGTCTTTCAAAATTAGTGATCGAATCTTGTCCTATGTTGACTTCCATGCCAATGTTTCCACATCTTGAAGAAGAGTTGGTCCTAACAAAAGCTAGCTCAAAGCCACTGCAACAGACAATGATGATGAATATGGCAGCACCGCAAAGCCCAACGTCAACAGCAACAGACTCCTCTCCATCCACTCCTCTCTCAAAATTGAAGAATATAAAATTTAGTTTCATTACCGATCTAGAAACTTTGCCACTGCAAAATCTCTCTTCTCTTGAGTCTTTGACGATATATGGTTGCCAGATATTAAAGTCTCTCTCCCTATGTATACAACATCTCACTGCCCTTCAATACCTATATCTTGAGGATTGTCCTGACCTTGAGCTAGCCAACGATGAGGATGGGATGCAATGGCAGGGCCTTACGAGCCTCCTCTCCCTTTGCTTCTCAAGACTTCCAAAATTGGTGTCTCTCCCCTTGGGACTTCAACATGCTATCTCTCTACAAAAACTCATGATTTCAGATTGTGAAAGCTTGACGGCTATACCAGAGTGGATCCACAACTGCAAATCACTTCAAGTGCTTCAAATTCGTGGATGCTCCAGATTGGCATCACTCCCCGAAGGAATGCGTAGGCTAACGTCTTTGCAGAAGCTAACAATTGTGGATTGTCCCATCCTATTGCAAAGATGCAAGAGACACACAGGTGAGGATTGGCCCAAGATCGCTCACATTCCAGAGATAGACTTACAGTATCTGCCTCAGCAAGAAGAAAATTTAATCACCCATGCAGCTTCGACTGATTCAGGTATATTACTCATCATTTTTAGTTTATGCTCCAATTTCACCGGATATCTCTTACCAGTAATTCAACTAATTAAGTGGAAATTGTTCCTAAACATTATACTCTCATATTGCTTCTAACTTCTATATGTTGATCGTCTTGGTTTAAAACGATAGGTTGACGTAGATGCTTATGGCATACAACAAATTCAAGGGCTTCCCATTTTCCAGGTGGTTTATTTTTGGCTCTGTTGGAGGTCCTAACAGCACAATCTGTTTTTCATCTACAGATATAGGTGGGTGATTTTCACTTTGGTAGATGTCTCATTTGGAGGGTTTCTTTTCAGTTTTGCATTCTATCATTTTTGAGCTCTATGCTTATATCATTATATGTTTATATGCTTATATGTTTCGTTCCTCTTAGCTTTTGGTACCTCTTACAAGGAGCAAAGCGCAGATCAATGCTACTCTGAATCACTATAAAAATGAATTCTGAAATGACATCAACAAGGTGTGCAATTGTTCTCATTTTTACCTCGCATCTTGCTGTTAATTGAGTTATAGCATGCCACTTTGGCTTGCAATTGTTTGGGTCTCTCATGGGAATTTAGGGGCTTGTTGAATCAAAACAGAGTGATGTCATTTTCTTGGGAGCTAATGAAGAAACTTTGTGGTGGCATATTTTAGACTTTGTGCAACTTATATTATCCATGGTCTCTAAGGCTGGGAATTTCATCTTCTAGAAAGGCTACATTTCACTTCATTCTCTTCTCTTTTTTTTTTTTTTTTGGTTTTTTTGGTCTTATATGCAGATCTGAAGACTGACCCTGAGTTTCTTGCAATACTAAGGGCCACAGTTAAGTGCTTGACTCTTTCTGAGAAGTATTTTGAGAATGTTCTTCTTCTGGCAATTAACAAACGAGGAGCAGATGAAAGAGCACTCATTAGGGTTGTCACTACGTGGGTCGAGGTTGACATGAAGTTTATAAGAAAAAGGTTTTGGATAAAACATCTCACTTCCTCCATCCCAACAGACACAAGAGTAATTGCCTCTGTTAATAAAGTGCCATGGTAATTTACTTTCCAAATAAGATGACAAGTGTCAGCTGTATCATATGTTGGAACTGTGAAATGGCAACCTCAACAATTTCAAAGGGACATGCATTTTTGTCATAGTGGGAAATTAAGGTAACTGGATGTTTATTAAAGAACTGTATTTTTTGTTTCTTTCTAGATTTCCACCTCTAAAATAACATGTAAATTCTTTCAAGATTGCTGTATATGTCCAAGCATGCAGTAATCATACATGGAATAGATATTTAGTTGACAGCTATAGCCTGGTGACGCAAACAGGCTCTTGAAACTTCTGTGAAACGACGCACAACAAGATTCATCACAGTTGGTGGTGGAGCTGTTAAAAAGACTTGCATGCTCATATCTTATACCAGCAATTCCTTTCCCTCGGTATACTTTTTCATACAAATCCAGCTTTAATATGTACGATTAAGAATAAACTCACAGTCTAACTATTCTAGTAATTGCATTATGATATTTGTTTTCTTTCTTCAAATTCTGATAGGATATATGCCCATTGCCCGCTGTGTTCGACAACTTTACTGCTAATGTCGTGGTTGGTTGATGGTAGCACAGTTAACCTTGGACTATGGGACACTGCTGGTAAGCAATTGCTTCATGGGTGAAATCAGTTTGCTGCTATAATTCTATCTGAGAGAGCTTGTACATATATAGAAATTTATATTTTAGGCTAAAAAATTGGTAAAAATTAAGCATCTGCAACTTGAATTAGTTTTTTTTTTTTTGGTGTTTGTTTTTTTTCAACCACACAGACACAGGCACACCCTTTACATATTTAGTTTTCATAGAGAATAAAATTATGTAATTCCCTATGTAGTATGTACTTAATGAAGTTGGTGAATACAGGAGGATTATAACAGGCTGAGGGCCTTGAATTACAGAGGTGCAAATATTTTTTGTTGACCTTCTCTCTCATCAGCTATGAAAATATCTCCAATAAGGTTTTTCATCATAACCCAATTACATTTGTTCCTAGTTTCTTTGGTTAATTAATGGGTGATCCTCCAGTATCAGTTTGACACCTATTTCTTGGCTTTCAGTGAATCCCCCCAACTGTGCCAATAGTGTTTGTAGGAAACAAACTTGGTATGGATTAATTTTACTAGTTAAAATATATCAATCTTAATATTGAACAAATACAAGCCGATTTAAATTTAGCCATGTAAGTTTGGATATGATCTGTTGCAGATGTACGAGAAGACAAGCAGTATTTGATTGATCATCCTAGCACTACGTCAATGATCTTGCAGATGGCTGCTTTATGGAAATCAGGATTGTCAACCAATAGAGGATGGGGGGGGGGGGGGGGGGGGGGGGGGGAGAAATCATATGCTAGTGATATAAGGGTGATTGTTGGAACAAGTGACTTATATTCTCTCAAGCATAGAGAGTAAGGTTGTGGGTGTAATTAAGGTACGGTATGGGGTATTTTGGGATTTTCTAAAATACGTCTATACAATTAGGGTTTTCTTATAAGTATGTTATGTTGTAATCCTAAATCATTGAATATTGAAATATAGCCGCACTCTCCTGTGGATGTAGGCACATTGCCGAACCACGTAAATTTGTCTCAATTTTTTCTTACTCGCTTTTTTCGATTAAGTATTATTCATCATTATTGTGCACTGTAACAACAGTTATTGTGATACAAAATGATATTTACTACATACTTTTTTCTATGAGGACTCACAACAATTGCTTGATAAGATTTTAGTCATTCCAAATTCATTGAGACCTGAATTTACAATTTAATTTTTTTTTGTTTTTGCCATTTTCTAAGTTTTCGGGTATGTAGTATTCCTAAATAGGTTGAAGATATCTTCTTAAAATTGAGTTCATAATTCTTGCTTGTTTTGCACCTTTGCTATATCTAGGAGTGAAAATGACTAACTGCTAATCGTTAATCGCTTTGAAGGCGGTTACGGTTAGCGGTTTTAGGTTTTTTCAAAACCGTTAACCATTAACCGCCTTTATATATAGAAATCTAGAAATGATGTCGTATGTAATATAATATTATCGTATTACTATAGATACGACATTGTTTTGTTTTTTTTTAAAAAAAAAAAAAACAAAAATTAAAATTTTATAAATTTGTTCTTTGAAAAAGCGGTTAACGGTTATTATAATTACTAAGCGCTAACTGCCGGTTAACCGCTTAGGCGGTTAGCAAAGGCGGTTATGATTAGCAGTTTTAGCTAATAACCGTTAGCTGTAACCGTATTTTCACCCATAACTATATCCATTTATTATCCTGTACTATTATTTGATATAATAATCATGAGGTGAACTAAAGAGAAGTCTATACTTGATATACATTTTGAGTAATTCAAATTTCACAAAGAGCAGATTTTCTTGAAAGATTTATTTTCATCTCTGCAAAAATTCATCCCAATGTGCAGATTGTCCGAATCTCATCAACAAACAGACCATGAGACTATGCTGCTCCACAGCAGCTGAAACTGCGATTTCTATCCCCTTTCTCCACATAACCTCTACACCTAGAATGTACTATGTAGTGGTACTAACCGTAAATGAGTCAATATCATGAAATTTGCTTCAAGGAAATTATGAGGTAAAAGGTTTAGGACTTCAAATTTGCAATATAAAAAACCAAACAAACAAACAAATACGCCAAAAACCTCCTTGCCCATGGCCCATGGGCCAAGAGCAATGCTATACATCAATCACATTAATCTCCGTCCCTTCAAAGCTTATATGGTGTTGTCAGTTATAGTATTTAATGTATGAAAATTAATTTTTTAGTTTGAAAACCACACTACATAAGCTTTGGGGAGAGGGGGTGATTGGGACGATGAATATAATTACTCATTGGCCAAAGGGTCTTTTTCTGGTTTTTTAATTTCTTAAGGATAAAAGAAAATTTCCATATCCAATCTATAAGAACAATTATCCAAAAATTTAATTAACAAAATTAGAAATCCAAAGAGTGAAATTATAAAACCACAAATCACACAAGGGTGTTTTGATCTTTTCCCTTAATTTTAACTCATATATTGTTGACCTTCTTAAAATTTGAAGTTTTTACCATCTCAGTATTTATAAATTTTGTAAAATACAATAAATTAAAGAAATAAATTATTTTGAAGATCATATACCAAAATCATATACTCTGATTTATCTAATTAATTTTTCAAATATTAAAATGAAACTTTACCTCAAATATTTCTAACCAAAGATTTATTATTTATTAGTCCTAGATTGTTATATATAAAATAATTAAATAAATAAAATACTCCTCTATAGGATCACGTGACCTCCAACAAGTTCCCGTCGTTTTGTGTTGGTATACGTGTCGTTTATGCAATTATCTAATAATCTATTATTATTCATTGCAATCTGCAGAGCAGAGTGGCGACAGGGAAAATGAGCCGGCGGCAAGACCGAGCCGAGACCCTTGTGGAAGCAGCGGTTGGAGTCCTCAACACAGCGGACCCATTCGAGAAGGCGCGGCTCGGCGACTCAGTCGCTTCTCAGTGGCTCCAGGGGACCATCACTCAGCCCTACGACCCGTCCCTGGACCTCCCCGTCCCAGATCGCCCCGCAAGGCTCTCCAACGTACGTGCACTTCAACTCCCTGAAATGCTCTCTTTATATAGATAGATCCTATCAATGATAATATAATAAGATGTAATCATACTATAAGAATTTTAAAGCCCAAAAGCCACTGCCTCTTTGCTCGAATATTCCGTATATAATATGTAAAGGATTTGGTGTTTTTATTTTATATTATTGGATATTTGGGGCGACCGAAAATTTTGTTCAAACCCATTTTTCAGTCTCTATCTCCGTGTGATTTTTTGAATTCGGTGTTTGTGTGGTGATTTTGCTACTGTATGCTGATTTTGGGTGAGGGGGTGATGGTCGACTTAGGGTGGCAATTCGTATTCGTGTGACGAGTTTGGGTTGCGTCGAGAACATGTATCGGGTTCATTTCGAGTTCGCGGGTCATGTCAAAAATTTGTAAACCATTATGTCGCATAATGGGTTCGAGTCGTGTCGAAGCATGAATATAAAACTATATAGATCAACCCTAACCTTACTCATTTAATTAAATGGGTCAAACTCATTAATCCTAACTCTTTAATTTCGTGTTGGGTTCATGGGTTGTGTAAAAAATTGGCAGCTCTAATGGTCATGGTGTTTTTAGAGCATTTTTAGGTTTCAACCAAACACTTGAAAGTGTTTTTCAGACCATTTTGAAGCTTTGGTCATGGTTTTTTTTTTTTTTTTTTTTTAATTAGAAAAAAAAAAAAAAGCTTTGCAACCAAACACTGGAAAATAACCAGTTTTCCTTGAAAATGTTTTCAATTGAAACATTTTCCGACAGAAAATATTTTACACCAAAAGAAAAGAAACGGAGCCCAAGATTGAACTTTCTATCATGATGATAAGAATCACATGAAACCGTTGATAGTAGCCAGCATGGATCTTATAACAAATGCTTATGTTCATTTCGTGTTATTATCAAGCAAAGGTTCAACTAAACTTTGATAGGATTTACAAAAATGTCCACGTGTTTAACAAATTTTAAGAGAATTAAAGAGGCTGTGAAATAGATGGTATTTACAAATTTGCATAAACCCACAAAAATGTACATGATACATTTTCATTTTTATAACACATGTTGATTGATATAAATGTTAATCTGACAAGAAAATATATAAACAGTTTCATCTCATTGCACTAATCAAATAAATAGGTTTGGACTTTCACAAGAGTTCAAGAGCCTATCAATTAGTCATTATAACTAAACACAATTGTATCGACCTGCGAATAACCGAATTATGATGGACTTCACTAATTACCAACCATCTAATATTTACATCTCTTCACAACCATAGAAAAGATTTCTCACATGATCTTAATGCATCTAACTCATATGCACAGTTATAGCCTTTCATGTACATAAAATAGTCTTATATTTTCCAAGCACCTGAATTATATAAATTTTTTCAAACACAGAGTATACAAGAGAAATATCCACTTAGGGAGAGGGAAAGAACACATCTGGAAACACTACAAAATTAGCAAAGCAAGAACTATTGATAGCAACCATCCACCCATAGAGTTTTGAACAATATATCTTTTAATGTTATCACCGTGCTCTCACGGTCTTCAAAATTTTGAGAATTGCTCTCTCCAGATGCACATATATAAAAGTATCTCTCAACAAAAGAGACAGTTTGAAAGTTTGCGATTTTCTTTTTATATGATACAAAATAATATGATATTTTATCTTTTATTCTCTCATTTGTTTTCATTTAAGTGCTTGTGGAGATCTCCATCATTATTCTTCTAGGTTCCACTTCATTCTCCTAATTGTTTGTCGTATGACTTAAACTAATTTTACAATAAAATAATAGTTGGGTTCAAAGCTCCACTAAAGAAGCATCTTTCTTTCCCTAAATATTCTCAAGTATATTACTGTATGATCTATAAATGAATTGGGTGTATCTATACATTACATTAAGAGATGGTACAAATGGGTATATTTATATTCTTATTGGAACTCTTCCAAATAATTAAGAACCATGACCATTTTACACCATATGTAAGGATGTCTCTTAAAAATAATAAGTTAATTATTACCATATTAAGAAATCTGATTAATAGATAAATATTAACATTAAAATGTACTTGCATATCCCATGCCCATGTGCTACTTTATGCTAACTGTTCAATGAAACACATAAATGAGTCTTTTGTGCAGGTCAAGTTGGTGTCACCGAATCTCATGCCGAAGCTTGGAAAAGCAGGTAGCTTGCAGAGTAGGCAGGCCATTGTGCATAGTCTTGTGCACATTGAGAGCTGGGCTATTGACTTGTCTTGGGTATTATTTCTTTAACTTGTCTGTCTCCTTATTAGTTTATATTAAGGGAATTCTTTTATATAACACTTCTTTTTTGGAGTGTCCTTAAACTGTTTTTGCGATAACCCAGAAGTGTACTACTACACAAATTATGCATAGAAGAACTTTGGAGGATAAACACATGGAGAAGCATCCAAGTTTGGATTTTGATGTAACATTTTGATTTTTGAGACACCAACTTAAACAAAAATGATTAAATCTACTTTGGACCCCACAATACTAGATTAATCACTCACTTCTATTGTTATTATCCAATATGGAATCCTATAGTATCTGAAACTCTAATATATTCAAAACATAGTTTTGAAAAAACGCTTCCAAGCTCTTTTTTTCTTCTTCTCCTGCATCATATTCATTTTGTTTTTAGATTACAAAAGTGAAAGTGAGGCAACCACGCCTCAGTTATTCATATACATGTTCATGTACTTAAATCTATTCTTTTGTAGATGCATTAATTTCTTGTTGTATCTATCTCATGTGTTGTCTCTTACTTATCTGTCATGTAAATCTGTAATTTTATAGGATATAATAGCTCGCTTTGGTAAGCAAGCTGCAATGCCAAGAGATTTCTTCACCGATTTTGTTAAGGTGGCTCAGGATGAGGGCAGACACTTCACTCTCCTTGCGGAACGGCTAGAGGGGCTGGGTTCTTTTTATGGAGCATTACCAGCTCACGATGGCCTCTGGGACTCTGCTACTGCTACTTCCGCTGATCTCTTAGCACGTCTGGCAGTTGAGCATTGCGTCCATGAGGTGTTTTTTCCTTACCAACTTTCTTATTTTAAAATGAATTCATTTGGACCAACATGGTTTAAATTATTCACTACAACATATATCACCTCTGGGATATCAGCTGGTGGCCGGAGTCAAGTATATTTTTTCGTTCAGGAAGGATCTGTTTTCACAAATTTAGTTTCTAATGAACTTAGGCTATCAACATTGCTTTTCAAAGCAATGGAAATTTTGTTCACACATACATCTGTTAGTAAAAATCCATCATCCTGATTGCAGGCATTGAAGAAATGGAGCCATAGTTACAAATCATGCAACTTGGTTCTGGATTTTTGAGATGAATTGATCCAACCATTTGTGGTGATGGCTCCATTTTCTTGAACTTCTCCAAATATTTATCCTTTCATCAGACTTGTACGTAGTGTGGCTCATTTTGTTATAATGCAGCACTAGAGTACACCCTTTCTCTATGGTGTTAGTGAATAATTTTTTTTTTTTTTTATAAATAATAACAAATTTGAGTTTGAACACAGGCAAGAGGACTTGATGTGCTTCCCACAACCATTTCTCGGTTTCGCAATGGAGGCGATAATGAGACAGCAGAGTTACTAGAGAGAGTGATTTACCCAGAAGAGATTACCCATTGTGCTGCTGGGGTTAAATGGTTTAAATATCTTTGCCTAGGGGCTGAAAATCCTGCTTGGAATCAAGGCAGCTTGGCATCTCCAGGTGGGGCAGGAGAAAGTGAAAAAACGCTAGAGGAAAATGAAGTAATTCAGAAGTTTCACTCAATAGTGAGGACATACTTCAGGGGACCATTGAAGCCACCTTTCAATGAGGAAGCAAGAAAAGCTGCTGGGTTTGGCCCTCAGTGGTATGAACCACTTGCTGTCAAAGAGGTTAACCCTAGAGTGACAACAATATTTTAATTAGAGAAAAAAAAAAAAAAAAAAAAAAAAAAAAAAAATTCTGATAAAGTTTGTTTACGACTCTGGAATTGTTTCTTATATTCTCCGAGAGGCAAATGTGTTTTTCCAATTATTTTCCCCATATTATTTTAGATGAGGCTGCCCACAATGGGGTCACAGGAACCCTAAGAATCAGTTTTTGAATGCATATAGTGCCTTCGAATCTGGGTTGTTTTGATGCAATGTATAGTTTTAGGAAACGTTCTGTTTTTCTTGCTTGGATTTTTTTTTTTTTTTAAGCTTGTGTGCAGTTATGCTGCTTGTTGCAATTTCGAACTCTATTTGCTTATAATTTGAAGACCCTGCCAATGCTGCTTAGAGCACTCATAATAGCTTAGCTATCTTTCACTTTTATGTAAAATAGATAAGCAAAACACTAAAAGACCACCTACATTGAATTATGCATCTCAAATGCAAAATAGATTTTTGTTGCATTTGTGAACGTATTATTTCTTATTAATATACTGTAAGTAGCGGCACTGTTTACATGTCGATCTTATTAATATACTATTTTTCTATCCACATCTCTCTTTTTCCAAAATATTCTCCTATTATTTCTCTTCAACATCTCTTTTTCCCAAAATTTTCTCCTCCTATTTCTCTTTCCACATATCTTTTTTCCCAAAAGTTGAAAAATATGACTTTTAGAGGAAAAATACTATTCTTATAAAAAAATTTTAAAAAATAAAATTTAAATGACATAGATAAAATAAATAGATAATTGGATGTATAGTGTCTTTTAAAACTCATTAGCTAAACTAGATAAACTGGGTTTTATATATATATACCAACGTGAATGCTCTTATAGGTTGTGCTGACAAAAAAAAAAAATTCAAGTCAAACCAATCAGGCCCTAGTTCATCATCTGCTTTATTTATTTGCTTAAGCTTTTGTAACATAGAAGTGTACCTTGTATGACATCATTGACATGCAACACATTCCATATGCCTTCAGAGATGTCCATCTCCCTGGCAGTGCCTAAATGTCCTCCTCCTATTCAACTTCTCTAAAAATCAACCTTTTGATTTGTAGAACTCACATGGGTGAAGGTGTAGATTCTACAAATTCAGCAATTCTCATACTTCTTAGGAAAAGGTTCCAGTCATTTGGCCATTAACTTCTTGACCTTTCCGTACTGGTAAAGCTGCATCTGCTGTAACTGGACTATCTCAAATTTGTGGCTATAAAATGCTTTGGTTTCTAATATCTATGCAGCAAACAGGTTTACAAATTGTCAAAACGAAGATTAAGATCAAGCTTTGGCCTAATTAGGAACTAGGGACACAGGTAATACAATGAACATTTCACCAGCATCACCATCAATAACAATCAAGAAGTCATTCATTGATAAAGATGCTTATTTTCCTTGATTTTTTTATACATCATCATTCTGAAAAATGGAGTAACGAAAAAAATCAAAACCTTGTAACAGTTGTGTTTTCTTGTCCAGAAAACCTCAGTACAATTGTCTTAAACCTCATAACATTAGAAACCTGAAAATTGTGCAAAAAACTCATTGCTTATGCGCCTCAGCAATTTGGTTATCTATGGGAAAGTTGGGTTCAAAAATACCGCAAGCAAGATGGTAGAATGGAGGGGAACTCCGGGAAGAAAATTACACGCTAATGTGAAAAATTCTGACTAAATTTTGAATTACATCCTCCACCATGGTTGATCTCAGGGTATCCCAGTAGTTAATTGGGGGCTTTTCTTATGTTATTACAGAAGAAGTCTTCGGATGTCACTAAAGTTTGAATGCAAAGCTGAGAGGAATGCACCTGCAGGATAAAGTAGTGTTAACCTCATAAGCAAGTACACATATAATATGAATAGGGATGGAACTATGTTATCATGACCCTCCAGGCAGCCTTTTGACTACTTATATAGCAAATAACTTGAATGGGCGATGAACAAGACAATAGAAGACTAGAAATTTAAACAAGAAAGAAATAAATCAGAACCCTCTATATTAGTTCTGCATTTGTCTACCAACAACAATTAGAAAGTAGAGCATATTTCAAGTCTGAGCTTCACTCGTGGCCAATCACAGTAAGGAATTTAGATACTGTGCAATAAGCCTCCCCAATTTGTCATTAACCAACGGCGTCATGATACATTCAAGGATGAACATGGCCTGTCACCCAATGTAGGGGCAACTTGGCAGCCAACTCTCTGCTAAGGCCCCAGCTCATGATTGCTCAAAATTAATATGACTACAAAACCAGAAGCCTTGAGAAGAAACTGAAATAGTTACTATTGTCCACTGTGCAAAACAGTGTTTGAAAGATTAATCATTTATGAGGCAGCATCCTAGACCCGAAGAGATGTTGATTGGTCTTGAACACCATATGGAGTATGAATTCATATCAAACTTTGATGAAAAGTAGAGATTGTACCTCCAACTTTGCTATCAAAAACACGGTGATCAGCGGATAATGTTAAGTTCATTTTTGTGACAACTGCATGCCTCTCGACGCCTGGGTGAAAAATAAGCCACGTCATCTAATCTGGTATTGGAAGCATAAAATAATAGGTACAAAAAGCTAGAAATATTTTATCATCACTTCCAATTACTGGTTCAACGACTTTGTTGCCTCTACCAACAGCAAGGATACCAGCCTGAAGGAAATGAACAAATTTATATGAGAGACAATAACAACTTGCAACATCAACTAAATGTAGAGCACTACAGTGTCAATCTGCTATCCTTGTTTAAAGCCATTTTCTATTATCTGAAAATGAAAAGAGAAGATGATGGAAAAAATAGATTTGGCAGTGTACATTCCTGTCAATAATCTTCATTTAGACGGGCTGCATTCGGAAAATGGTAAAGAGATATTTGCTCCGTATTCAAAATGAAATTTCTGAGCTGAAAGCATCCCAAAATTATGTGCTCTGAAATATTTGAATTCCTGACACCGGGACTTCCTTTACCAACAAAAAAACAATTGAGCCACTCATTTTTCGAAAGTAAAAAGAACACTATCAATTTTAACACATACAATAATTTTACAAAGGATCTCTGTATTCTAGAGCTAACACCATCACTAGCAAAGTTATTGAACAAGCAAATTATACATATTATACATAAGTCATAAGTATACCTATTCATACTAATACAATAATTAAGTACCTAGAGACTTAGTTCCAATGTATGTTATAAACTTATAAGTGTATATATGTTATAAATTATAATTATACATATATGCATATGAATAATATAACTGTATAATATCAATACTTAATCATATGATGCTTATTTGGACGTAAAGCAGTCACCCATAAAGAAGCTCAGTTTGTGATGCTTGTCAACGTGGTAAAAATTGTTCGAATTCTGACTCAAAGATCATCTAGCTAGTCATTTTCCCCATAGATCGAGTTGGTTGGATGGGCTAGCCAAAGGATTTTGTAAGCCCACTGTTTTTGTAAACATCCAGAGTTGGAAGCAAAGCTTTTATTGCATAAAATATGTGCCGATACCCATACATTAAAATGTAGTACCATATATATCCCATGCCCATATTTGCTACTTTATGTTTTTGCGATAACCCAGAAGTGTATACTACTACACAAATTATGTATAGAAGAAACTTTGGAGGATAAACACATGCATGGAGAAGCATCCAAGTTTGGATTTTGATATACTATTTATTCATATACATGTTCATGGACTTAATCTAATCTATTCTCTTTAGCCTTGTAGATGCATTAATTTATTGTTATATCTATTTCATCTGATGTCTCTTATTTATCTGTCATGTAAATCTGTTTGGAAAGTAAAGATTCTACCTCCAACTTTGTCATCAAAAAGCCGGTGACAAGTAGTAAAGGCTAGCAAAATGGATGAGTGTGTCGGGTTCGGGTCGACCTGCTCCACCCTCCAATCCGATATTGTTATTGTCTCTTATATAAATTTGTTCATTTCCTGCAGGCTGGTATCCTTGCTAGCTGTTGGTAGAGGCAACAAAGTTATTCAACCAGTAATTGGAAGTGATGGTAAAATATTTCTAGCTTTCTAATTCTATGCCTAGTATTTTATACTTTTAATACTGGATTAGATTAGGTGACTTATTTTTTACCCAAGACTCGAGAGGCCCGCAGTTGTCACAAAAATGAACTTAACAAATTGACTGCCGGCTACATCCAAACTCAGTATTTTAGTTATCTCACTCTCACTATTTCATTAAAAATCTTTTTTTAATTATTTTCGAAAAGGATAGAGAATCAAGTTGATTTATTTTATTAAATTAATTTAATATTGTTGAGCTACAGTACTGCTCAACAAATTTGTTAGTCAATGTAGTAACTAGCCAATTTTTAAGCCAAAGTAGCTTAGTCGGATGGAAATTTTTTTTTTTTTTTTTTAGTATTTTTTTGTTATAAAACTAATAAAAATAACTTTTTTGTTATTTTGACTATCCCAATATATATAACACTTACCGTTATTAATAACCCAATGATCAAATGCCCTTTTTCCCTATACACCGTGCCTGATATGGATTAATATGGAAAAAAGTGAAAGTTTGGTATAAAAGAAAAAAAAAAAAAAATTGTTTGCAATAATTGTTTTATTTAAATAATATTAAAAAGTGAATAATGTTATATAAAAAGTGAAAAAATGAGAATGTTTTGATGTAATAATTCTTTATTCATTTCTTAAAAATGGAGCATGTTGCTCTAATAAAATAATATCATAGTTACACTGAAGAATTTCTTCTGAACAAACTTGATCTATGTTTTGTTTAAGAGCCGTTTTTGCTAGAGCTCATATCACAGTTCAAACAAGCCAAAGGAAGATGATGGAATTAGACTCAATCATATCTAACTATATGAGGAATAAATTATATCTACATCTTCAAATGTCACCGTCTCAATTAATTTTAGGATATGCAACATATTCCAGCAAATCAAGTCTCTGCCTATTGTTCGATCCATCAAAACTTTCTCAACTAGACAATTATTATCTCACTTTTCCATTTCCGCTACAAGGGCATTCCCAATCACAATCTCTTTCGCTTCCTCTACCGTCAGTAAAACATTTTTCCACATGTTTGATAATTCTTCTGTCATCGGTAAGTTATTTGCTTGCTCCCATAAAAGAACAACTAAAAAAAAAAAAAGAAACGGACAGACCAAAGATCTAAGACCGCTACTATGAGGATTTCGTGTAAACAAAACCTTAGAAAACAATTAGAAGGAATCGAATACAAAAATAATAGAAAAACTTCACTCCGTACATCATCGCAGAAAACAAATCTAAAGAGAAGACAAACAGTCACATTGCAGAGCCTAAGCTACACTAGGACTCACCAATGTATTTTTTAGAAAAATGAAAAAGTTGAAGAGAAAAGGGAAAAAATAAAAAATGGTTATCTTTTTTTTTCTCCCCCTCTGACTGCTAGGGCTTAATGTAATTGTTCTTGAAACTTACAAATGTTTAAGAATTATGTCAATTTTCTCTCTTAACAAAAATTAAATACTTTAACCAAACACTTTTATGGATACAAGTTGTTAGTTGAAATAGTTTTTTTTTTCTTTTCCTCTCCTAATTGATCAGATTATAAAAAATAAAAATAATAAAAAAAAATCTATAGCAGTTGGAATTCCATATGAACTGTCAATTAAATATGATCCCTAAACGACTCCGTATTAAGGTTGCAGATTTTGGAATTGGCAACTATTCAGCTGTAAAAAGAAAAGCCTTGAATGTGGGTGGGATTGGCAACTATTTCTGACATGTTTCATTATCGGACATTAAATGCACCCGTTTTTTACGCTTATAATTCAATGCACCTATTTCTATTTCTGATATAAAAAATATATATTTATTTTTTATTTTTTTACTGATAACTCATCAATACTATATAAAATATCTTGTAAACAGCTGGCATGCACTGTACGCTGTACGCTGTACGCTGTACGCATACTTATGCGTAATGGGCCAGTGTTGTCAGTGAGTAGATGGAACCGGTTTTTGGGTGGACAGAAAGATGGTTAGTGTATTTAAAAGGGAGAAAATAGTTCAAAAAAATAAAAAATCACCATCTATAATATATAAGGTCAACAATTTCAGATTCTCACTCAATACTTGGAAATATATATATATATATATATATATATATAGTTATTTTAGATTGAGCACAAATCCTACAGTTTTGAATTTTTTCATCAACATTAGAAATTAAGCCAAGATTATACATATATTTTATGTAACCATAATGTACATGTTTTAATCTACCAAAGCACATTGCCTGAGCTGGTGCGCGTGTTATGAGACGGGGGTGACTAGTTTTCTTTTTCATCACCAAATTTATTGTTAAAGTACATAAGATAACTCAAAACTAATTAATTTCTTTGTACCTAGTTAATGTGGGGCAAACTTTTTTACATACACTTCAAAGTTTTGGGTTTTCTTCCAAAATTTTGAATTGACATAAATTATATAAATCTTTGGATCAAATACACATATATAATATATTACATAGAAAATATGTTTCCTTATTATTTGAACTACCCAACAATAAAACAATTTATTTATTTATTTAATATAATCTAACAAATTCTTTTAACTTAATTTGAAGAAAAATTATGTCTTAAAATTATCAAAACGAAAAAAAAAAAAAAAATACAAGGTTTTCAAAATTGTTTTTACCTTTTTACCACACCAAAGCACTATTTTCTATTTCAAACTAAAAAAAAAAAAAATTAAAAAAAAAAAAATCCCTAAAACACATTAACGAACATACCGTTATATATATATATATATATACTCAAAAGTCAAAACCAATAGTTAAAGAGGAAAAACAAAATCATACATGTAAATTATAACTTTCAGTCTAATATTATTATTTTTCGTTATTTTGTGTTTTCCTTTTCTCATGTTATTTTATTTTTATAAAATTTCATTTAAAATTTTCTTACGATTAATGCTACGTATTCGCTCTTTCTTCCTCTGTCTCAGTGTCTCTGCCTTTCTGTTGGCCTCACCAGTCACCAACTTATCTTTATTTCGTTTGAAATGGAACGTATTCGCTCTTTCTTCCTCTATCTCTATCTTTTTGTTGGCCACACTTAACCAGCAGTTACCAGCTTATCTTTATCACCTTAGTTGGTGTGTTGTAGTCAATTAATTAATTATGCGTGTAACTATTCACTTCATTTTTTTAAAAAAAATATTCTTACTTTTATATCAAATTATTCACTTTTTTATATCACATCATTTATTTTTTATTACTATTTAAATAAAAAAATTACTACAAAACAATATTTTTCACTTTTCAATACCACTATTTCATTTTTCCATCACATTATTTTTTATTTTATTTTTTTTTACACATAAACAATGCAATGGTGAGAGTGTTGTTTAACAAACACCCCGTCGTTAACTAGCCGTCTGTTCGACATGGTAATTTTTCATCCTTAGATCTTAAAAAAATTTGACTCATTAATAACCTGTTCAACATAGGGAATTTACATTCGACTCAACAAAATTTTGACTAAATTTTAGGCTCTAAAGAAAATGAACAAATTTATATAAGAGATAATAACAACGTGCAACATCAACTAAATGTAGGGCACTACAATGTCAATTTGCTATCCTTGTTTAAAGCCATTTCCTATTATTTGAAATGGGAAAAACAAAAAAAAATAAAAATAAAGTTCAATAATATTTATTAATGCAGGCTGCATTTAGAAAATGGTAAAGAGTTGTTTGCCACGTATTACATAAAGAGCTAATATCATCTCACTAGCAAAGAAATAAGTAGAGAGTTACTCACTCTTACAAAATAAATAAATAAATATTTTATTTGTTTTTACTCATAAATCATCAACACCATATAAAATGGACAGAGTTTTTCTTTAAACTAAATTGAACAAATTTCTTTTAACCGTCTATAAAAGTGACATGTATCCTTTGATTATGTGAAAATCATGTTTTTTTAATAGTATAGACAAAGTTAGAATAAATTTTATTAAAAACTCATGTGCATCTCATATGTTATTAAAAAAAAAAAAAACATATATCATTTTTATAAATTAAGTTAAAAAAAAAAAAAAAAAAATTGTGCCGAATATGTCTCCGGCCATTCGGTAGCTAGACATATTTCACGTGAATAAGCAGAAGAAAAGCCAGAGCGTCCAAAAGAAGAGCAATAGTGTACTCATCAACAGCTTTAATTCACGTGAATAAGCAGAAGAAAAGCCCGAGCATCCAAAAGAAGAGCAATAGTGTACTCATCAACAGCTTTAATTCACGTGAATATTATGTCTCCCGCCAAAACACAACCTCAACCCCACAGAAAACAACCATTTGGTAGTGATGTAGTGTTTAGGAACGGAGCTTTATCCAACTTTTACAAGCAGAATGGAAGGCTGAAATTCTGTAGTCTTTCATCAATTATCAAAAGACAATATTATTATTTTTTTAAAACAAAGTAATAAAGGCAATAACTCAAATAAGTACTAGTTTGTAAGATCATACTATTTATTCATATACATGTTCATGTACTTAATCTAATCTATTCTCTTGTAGATGCATTAATTTATTGTTATATCTATTTTATGTGTTGTCTTTTATTTATCTGTAACATCCCCAACCCGTTAAGGCTGAGTTTGCCACTTTTCTTCTTTTACAACAAAAGTTTTTGCAAAGATCTATAAGGTCTATCAGAGTACTTGATTTTAGAGGATACGAAAAATGTATAAAACATTATTCAAGAGATTTTATTACAAGCGAAATTAGAAAACATTAAACTTTAGTTGCGGAATATCATATCATTACAATAACTTATATGAAAAGACTTTGAAAATTAATAATTATTCCCACCCCATTCCGGCCTCCTATTCCAGCATCCTTTCTACCTGAAAACAAGAAATAAAACTGAATGAGCCCAAAGGGGGCCCAGCAAGTAAAATCCACAACCATAAATAGTTTTACTCCTTGTTCTCAGTTTTGAAAATCATTTTCGCAAATAAATATAATTCTAGCCATAATAATATCTGTATGTACGGTTGCATCTCCCGTAACATATACATACTATTACATCTAGTAATAGATCATCGTTGTAAATCATCTTTATAAATCATCATCATAATGCATCATTATAAATAATCTCTGTAAATCATCATAGCATATCATCGTTGAAAATATAGTATCATTTTCTCATAATAAGGCCCATGTACACTATTACCCCTGTGCACGAGGGTTGCGGGTCCTTGTGACCATGGCACTGAACTGTGGCCACAGCCATGCCCGACCGTCAATTAATTCTTTCTTGGTGCACTCAACGGTCTAGTTGATGGAATACCACCTTCTGGCATAGCCTCCTTCAGTGGTTTCGCCTCCATCCGAGTATCGGTACCGAACTCTCATCTTATCTTATCTTGGGGCCAAAAATACTCTCCTCCATACATGTGCCCTCATTTCATAAACATTTATCTCATCTCTTGTACTTTTCTTTGTACTTCTTTTGATGCATCTTAGGGCAACATGTAGGAGGGTTTATCATCATTTTTCTTTCTTATAATCATCATCATTTCTCAACTTTCTTTTCTTAAAATGGAAACTTTTCCAAATATAAACTTGTTGTGCTTAAAAAGCCTTTAAAGAAATATAAACTTTCTAAATAATTCTTTTAGAAATCCTTCATGCATGCAACATAACTTCATAATACGTAAATAAAATAATCATTTACAATTTACTAAAGAATGAATAAATAGCATGACATGAAGTAACTTTAGAAGGGGTAGTGAATTTACTTACCTTTAGACTGAAGCTAGAAGTGGTATGAAGGAATCTAGTTGCTCCAATATGACTAACACCACTAGTATATCTTTTGAAACTAATTTCTGAAGTCCGCTATCTCTTGTGTTCTTTCTTTCTTGTAGCGCTTGGTCTCGCCCTTTCTCTCTCTGTTCTGAGTAAACACTCTTAGAAAGAAGAAAGACCGAGTAAAAAGCGGAAGAAGGAAGAATATATGCAAGAGATGGGAGAGGAGATGAGTGGTGAAAATTCTGAAGGAGAAGAGCTCTATTTATAGGAGAAAATCAAATACTATTCCACCAACCCTACACTATTCCACCAACCCTTTACTATTTCACCAACCCTATACTATTCCACCAACCCTACACTATTCCACCTTCAATTTACGATTATACCCTCATTCTTTCTTCAATTTACAATTATACCCTCATTTTACTATTTCACCAACCCTATACTATTTCACCAACCCTATACTATTCTACCTTCAATTTACGATTATACCCTCATTCTATCTTCAATTTACAATTATACCCTCATTTTACTATTTCACCAACCCTATACTATTTCACCAATTACCATTCTCTAATTACCACTCTCATAAATTTCCCAAGAATTAAAATCCTTAGCTACAATGGATATTAAAATAACATCATTATCAAAATAATCTATTTAAATAGCTTTGAAAATTCTGGGACACTACAATCTTCCCTCCTTATTAGAATTTCGTCCTCGAAATTAAAACCTATAATATTATCGTCCAATCTTCAAGTTGAGGGATTCAGATAATATTCCTTTCAATCCTTCATCAAAGCTTACTCTCTTTTATCATATTGAAATTCCATCTCCTTCTTCTATGAGTAAATCTTATTCACAGTCTAAAGTCTCAATTTCTGCAATCATTCATCAATTCACACTAAAATCTTACCTCAAAATCTTTTCCATTGTTTCTTTCCAACCTCAATAACAACGATCGAGTTATTCATTAACAGTCTACAATCAAGGTTTTAAACATCAAATTAATAAATCATGTGATCAATAGTTCATATCTCCAAACATCATAGTCCTTATTTCAAGCCTGCAATAATTCTCTCGATCTAATTTAATCAATCTTATCAAAAAGGTGTAAAAATCATCCCCGCCTATATTCTTTTTAGTATCTCAGTATTCCAAATCATGCATACGAAATTTTAATATGATGCTCTAATAATTATTAACTTCTCACCATCATAAGCCTGTAAAAGTAAATAGCACCAACATTCTACAGTTTATATTTTTCAAAAGCATTATTACATGAATATACCTCAGAAATGACATCATATTTCGATTCATTCTAAATACACAACCGTTTCTATTTTCTCATCCCAACTTTTGTGTTTATGCTACAATATCAGCGAAAATCTTTCAGTACTACATCTTTACTTGATAAATCATAACTCAATAATAGAAACTTGTAGTTATGATTTCAACTCAAACGAAATACACGATTACATCAAATGTAAGATTCTCATCCATTCTTGACTAATACATGCTGTGCTTTGCTGCGTTCTAGAGATGAAATTGATAAGCAAGCAAAGTAGGATATGGGTAAGTTTCCAAGCTGGATGTCCCAAAACACTCATGTTATAATTTCTCTCCCTTGGGTCTTGCAAGGTCAAGAAGAGAAAAGAGAGAAAGATAGTCCTGTTGCTTTCTAGAAATGAAGATTTGAAAAGCATTTCAGGACATGGCATGTATGTGAGACTTTCAAAATACCCACATCGGATGCTCTCTCTCTTCTGTCATTTACGAAGACTGAGAAGGAAAGAGAGATATTTAGCCTGAGAAGCATGATCAAGGATAATCTTGCTTCATCAGGACATGATCAACGATAATCTTGCTTCAGTGGTTTACTACTGAGAGTATAAGGAGTTGGGTTTGTGAATCAAATCGTGAGGCTGCATTTTTCTCTTGAGGACACGCTCAACTAGGAGGAAAAGTCGAGCTTTCATTGTATGGAAGGCTATTAACAGAAGATTTCAGGCGAAGGGGTATGATCAGAAGGCATGTGTTGCAATGGAGAAAGAGGTGGGAATTTATAGGAAAGATTTCTGGTAATGAACGAGCGCGTGGTGCGCGTTGGCATGACAATTCATTCAGTTGCCCACGCATGGTATTTGAAGTCGTTGATTGAACAGTGGGTTTGAAAAATGAGCTCAGTCGAATTTATGACAGGAGACAAGATCCTACTTCCACGGGATCTTTTGACAAAATTTCCATCGCGGCCCGAGGTCGCCTAACGCTTTGTTGTTTACTGTTTATTTCACCTGAAGTGAAAAATTCCTTTAAAGCCACTCGTCTGCTGCTTCCAGAAACTTCACAAAATTTCTTCAGTTCCTAACGCTTAGTCTCTTCTCAGTACTTCATCTCTCCCAATTTCTTCGTATTCTCAACTATTTTTCCTTACTCTCCTAAATATGGGAGTATCATCATCATCTGTTAACAACCTCGATTTGAATGTTGCTCCTGCAGCACAACCCATTGTTATGCCTGACGTGCAACCGGAGGTGCCTGTTGTTCCCCCTGAAGTGTCTGCTATTCATCCCGTCGTACCTGTTACACACCCTAATGAACCTGCTGCATATCCTAACGTATGGCAGCCAACTTTTGTCTTTGACAATCGTCCTATCACTATTCACGATTCTGTCATGCTCCATGATTCTACTGCTGTAGCAGTGGCCAAAGGTTTCGTAATTCCACGGGATCAAACGTTCTTAGCTGATAGGTCGGATACTGATGCTATTAATAACTCATTGGCATTCAGTATCCAAGGTGCTGCTTCAGTTTCTGACATGGCACAACGTTTGAGTGCCAGAAATGTTGAGCTGAAAGTCTCAAGAAACCAAATCGGGGTCTTACAGCGACTGCTCAAATACTACAAACGAAAACACGTGGATTTGAAGCAGGAGAATACTCAGCTGAAAAAGATGATGTTATCTTACGCAGAATACTTGGGACCAAAGATGCTAGAAATGGAGAAGAATACCGAACGTCTCCAGCGACAGCACGAAAAACTCCGGGTCGATGTTCAGGGGTGTTGCAAGTCTCTCCGCACACGCTCTAGTCAGGTACCTCATTAGAAATAAATATTCTCTTTGATAATTCAATTATATAAATATACGATTATGCTCATACTAGGTTTTCTCTGTGCAGAAATAATCTTCCTGGAGCAGCTTTGAGGAATCATCTGCTCATCATTACCACGTATCTCTTTATGCAACAAATTCCCTTCTCCTTTTTTTTTTTTTTTTTTTTTTTTTTTTTTTTTTTTATGGACACTGGTATGTAATATTATAAGGAGCTTGTTCTCCAAACATTTCTTTTCGTAATCATTCAGTGCTCATTCAATATTCATTATGAAATCATTCTGTCATTGTAATAACTTCCTTTAAACAAACAATCTGTTTAAAAAAGTTAATCACTCAATAAAACATCTAAGTATGCACCATCACATGTTTTCAACCTCTAAAATACCTTAATATCATTGAACATATATCTTATAAGAGAAATTTAGATCATGTCACTATATTATATCACTGTATCATATTGTCTTTCAACTCTTACCTTTATGCTTCAATTTACCTCAAGAATAATAATCCATTATCTTTACTTAGTAAAAGAAAATTATATCAAAAGCTTTGGCATGTAACTAAAATTTCTCATAATTTCATATCCACTAATGCCTCAAAATTTAAATATTATCCACAACCTAGGAGCATCAATTCATCCTCAAAACTTTAAGCATCACTTCAATATAATTTACCTCAATTACAGAAAACCTAGCACCTCAAATTCTAAGAATCACCTCAAAGATTTCATGAATTGTACCTTAAAGTCATCACAATCATTTGAAAATATCAAAATCCTTAAACCACAACTTTATATATCAAAATATCTTATAGATTCTAGGGTATACCTCATTTGCGTTTATCCCTGCAATACTTAGGCATTCACTTCATGCCACTACGTAATCCTTATTCATCAATCCATATATTATAACATCAATCATAGTATCATTATTGTCATCGACCAAACCTTAGCCATTACCAAAAACTCATATAAACTCTTATATCATTAATTCAGTTCAAGAATCATTTCACAACCGACATCCATAAGACCATTCATTACCAAATCACTTACACAATTTGTCTCACAACCTAAATCCATAAAACCATTTTGTCGCCAAGTTAATTTCACAAATCATCTCGCAACCTAAATCTATAAAATCATCATACGATTTTTAAATCATGATCAATAATCTTTTCTAAATCCTCGAGACACCTTAAAATATACCCTTATCAATCGATACTCTAGAAAACTGCCGCAAATCCAAATAGGCAGATACTATAGATCACAACCTATCTATAAAATAAAAATTCATCTCCGTCATTAACATGATCACAATAATAAAATCCTCCAAATTAATCACACTAGGATGATTTTTTTTTTTTTTTTTTAACAAAAAATTAACCATTAGAAAAATGCTCATGCATCATTTATTAGAGACCACACAACAATGCACACTCTACTTGGCCGGAATGTGGCTTCTCATTAACCCCCCAATTTTTTATTTTATTTTTTTTTTTTGAAAAGTCTGCCAGAACCTTATAACCTTTGCTCTGATACCAAAATTGTAACATCCCCAACCCGTTAAGGCTGAGTTTGCCACTTTTCTTCTTTTACAACAAAAGTTTTTGCAAAGATCTATAAGGTCTATCAGAGTACTTGATTTTAGAGGATACGAAAAATGTATAAAACATTATTCAAGAGATTTTATTACAAGCGAAATTAGAAAACATTAAACTTTAGTTGCGGAATATCATATCATTACAATAACTTATATGAAAAGACTTTGAAAATTAATAATTATTCCCACCCCATTCCGGCCTCCTATTCCAGCATCCTTTCTACCTGAAAACAAGAAATAAAACTGAATGAGCCCAAAGGGGGCCCAGCAAGTAAAATCCACAACCATAAATAGTTTTACTCCTTGTTCTCAGTTTTGAAAATCATTTTCGCAAATAAATATAATTCTAGCCATAATAATATCTGTATGTACGGTTGCATCTCCCGTAACATATACATACTATTACATCTAGTAATAGATCATCGTTGTAAATCATCTTTATAAATCATCATCATAATGCATCATTATAAATAATCTCTGTAAATCATCATAGCATATCATCGTTGAAAATATAGTATCATTTTCTCATAATAAGGCCCATGTACACTATTACCCCTGTGCACGAGGGTTGCGGGTCCTTGTGACCATGGCACTGAACTGTGGCCACAGCCATGCCCGACCGTCAATTAATTCTTTCTTGGTGCACTCAACGGTCTAGTTGATGGAATACCACCTTCTGGCATAGCCTCCTTCAGTGGTTTCGCCTCCATCCGAGTATCGGTACCGAACTCTCATCTTATCTTATCTTGGGGCCAAAAATACTCTCCTCCATACATGTGCCCTCATTTCATAAACATTTATCTCATCTCTTGTACTTTTCTTTGTACTTCTTTTGATGCATCTTAGGGCAACATGTAGGAGGGTTTATCATCATTTTTCTTTCTTATAATCATCATCATTTCTCAACTTTCTTTTCTTAAAATGGAAACTTTTCCAAATATAAACTTGTTGTGCTTAAAAAGCCTTTAAAGAAATATAAACTTTCTAAATAATTCTTTTAGAAATCCTTCATGCATGCAACATAACTTCATAATACGTAAATAAAATAATCATTTACAATTTACTAAAGAATGAATAAATAGCATGACATGAAGTAACTTTAGAAGGGGTAGTGAATTTACTTACCTTTAGACTGAAGCTAGAAGTGGTATGAAGGAATCTAGTTGCTCCAATATGACTAACACCACTAGTATATCTTTTGAAACTAATTTCTGAAGTCCGCTATCTCTTGTGTTCTTTCTTTCTTGTAGCGCTTGGTCTCGCCCTTTCTCTCTCTGTTCTGAGTAAACACTCTTAGAAAGAAGAAAGACCGAGTAAAAAGCGGAAGAAGGAAGAATATATGCAAGAGATGGGAGAGGAGATGAGTGGTGAAAATTCTGAAGGAGAAGAGCTCTATTTATAGGAGAAAATCAAATACTATTCCACCAACCCTACACTATTCCACCAACCCTTTACTATTTCACCAACCCTATACTATTCCACCAACCCTACACTATTCCACCTTCAATTTACGATTATACCCTCATTTTTTCTTCAATTTACAATTATATCCTCATTTTACTATTTCACCAACCCTATACTATTTCACCAACCCTATACTATTTCACCAACCCTATACTATTCTACCTTCAATTTACGATTATACCCTCATTCTATCTTCAATTTACAATTATACCCTCATTTTACTATTTCACCAACCCTATACTATTTCACCAATTACCATTCTCTAATTACCACTCTCATAAATTTCCCAAGAATTAAAATCCTTAGCTACAATGGATATTAAAATAACATCATTATCAAAATAATCTATTTAAATAGCTTTGAAAATTCTGGGACACTACATTATCTGTCATGTAAATCTGTTGGAAAATAAAGATTCTACCTCCAACTTTGTCGTTAAAAAGACGGTGATAAATGGCAAGTGTAGTCAAAACGGGTTAACGTGTCGGGTTCAGGTGCATTTGCCTGACCCTCCAATCCGTTATTGTTGTTGCACAATAAAAATGTTTATTCTTTATTCATTTCATAAAAATAGAGTATGTTGCTTTAACAAAACAATATTATAGTTACAATGAAGAATTTCTTCCGACCAAACTCGATCTATGTTTTGTTTAACAACCATTTTTGCTAGAGCCCACATCACGGGTCAAACAAGTCAAAGGAAGATGATGGAATTAGACCCAATCATATCTAACTACATGAGAAACAAGTTCATATGTAACTCTTCAAATGTCACAATCCCAATCAATTTTTAGATCCTCAGCATATTCTAGCAAATCACGTCTCTGCCCACTGTCTAATCCATTAGAACTTTCTGAACTAGACAGTAATTTCCTCATTTTTCCATCTCCACTACAAGTGCATTCACAATCGCAATCACTTTCACTTCCTTTACCATTAGTGAAAAATTCTTCCGTCATCGGTAAGTTATTTGCTTCCAAAAAAAACCAAAGAGAAAAAGAAAGACATATCAAAGATTTAAGACCGCTACTATGAGAGTTTCGTATAAACAAAACCTTAGAAAACAACTACAAGAAATCGAAAACCAAAATAATAGAAAAACTGCACCCCATAGATCGTTGCAGAAAATAAATATCGAGAGAAGACAAACAATAACCACTGTAGAGCCTAGGCATCACAAGATTCACCATTTTAAGGATCTAATGAACTGGAGAGGAGCGGGTCCTTTAAAGTGGGAGGACAAAATTGTCCATAAATATATGAAATGACAATTTTGTCCTTTCACTTTAAGGACCCGGCTCCTTTCCAATTTATTTGAACCGACTTGGAAATTTATATTATAGATTGATAAATTAATTGGTAAAAATTAAGCATTAGGAAGTTGAATTAGATTTTTTTTTTTTTGGTGTTTTTGTTTTCAGCCCCACACACCCTTTACATGTTTAGTTTTCATAGAAAACAAAATTATGTAATTCCCTATGTTGGTGAATACAAAGCAGGAGGATTATAAGAGATGTTTTCTTGTTGGCCTTTTCTGTCATCAGCAAAGCCAGCTATGTAAATATCTCCAACAAGGTTTTTCATCGAAACCCAATAACATTTGGTCTTAATTTGTTTGGTTAATAAATGGGCAATTCTCTAGTATTAGTCTGACACATCTATTTCTTGGCTTAAAGTGAATCCTTCCAACTATGACAATAGTGCTTGTAGGAATTAAGATTTTATATTTAGATTGCTTATATATATATAATTGTAATTACTTGAGATTATAAAGAAAAACAATAATTCTATTAAGATCCAATCAATTTCTAAATGAGCTCATACCGCAATAGATTTAACAAATATGCTAGTAGATCTTTGCTTAAGAAAAACAAATTTTGATTACCATCCGGTCATAAATTTGAAGCGTATATTTACAAAAAAAGACATTGTCAACCAATTATGAGGACTTGTCGAAGATAATTGAATAAAGTAACGTTACCTTTACATATTTTAAACAATAAATAAATTTTATTGAATTATTTTATTTCTTTCGTTAGTTATTTTTTTAATATTTTAGTTCAACTTTAATTTTTTTTTCATTCATTAAAAAAAAATTTGACCCCCATAAAGTATAACTTTGGCTCCGCCTCTGGTTTTAGTTTAAAAGTGATTAATGTGATATAAAGTAAATAGAAGTTATAAATATATTTTATATAAAAAGTGAAAAAAAAAATATTTTGTAATGAGTTTTTTACTTAAATTATAATAAAATATAATAAAAAGTAATTGATACAATATAAAAAATAAGAATTCTTAATTTTTTTTTTTTTTAAAAAAAAAATGAGACTTTTATGCAAGATCAATATTAGCATGCTCATCAAATTGTACTCACCAAAATAGCAAAAGTACACTTCTTTTTATTTTAACTACCTACTTTTTAAAGCTCATTGTTTCAACTATTAGCTTTCATTATTTTATTTAAATGTTATTTTTTCAAAATATTTCTTTATTTTTTTAACTTTTTTTTTTCTTCAAAGAATAGAAAACGAGAGAGAAAAGTTATATTATTTTTTATTCATTGAGTGAGTGAATAGTACTTACCGTTCATTCACTAAATCAAAATCAATATTTAGATGAAGGTGTTGAAGACTATTTTTTTGTGATTTTTAGTGATTTAGAGCACTAACGGCAACTCTCCTTTGATTTTTTTTAAGTTTAGAGAATAAAATTACTTTTTGTTTCTCTATACAAATATACTTTACAATAACTTTTCTTACTTTTCCTTATACTATTAAAATATTATTTATTTACAAAATACAAGTTACATACCTATTTCCAAATTTTTACAAAATTCCAATAAAATTTATAATAAAAATAAAAAAGATGAAAGAGAATAGAAGAAATATAAATATTTATATTAAAATAATATATAAAAATGTTCTTTTAATTCCCTACACATTAAACGTGACTTTAGCATTCACAATATTTAGAAAGCAATAGAAAAACTGATGCACCAAATTTTTTGTGATTTTTTTTTAAATTTTTCCATATATAGAAAAAGTAATGAAAGAAAAAAAAAAAAAAATAGTCTGACGGCCGATAGGAATGCTCTAGGTCTATTGCTAAACACATCCTCAAGGCAAATATAACTTTAAAATTAGAGAACAGTTTATATAGGGAGTATGAACAAAATGTTAGTTTTGTATAACATTTTGTATAACCAATAAGAAGTTGATACTTAAGTCAAACTTACCAAACTTAAATTTTTAAAAAAAGTTTAACTACACCAAATTATATCACATATAGAATAAAAAATTAATTGTTTATAAATTATTTTTTTAAAAAAAAAAAACAGAATTAAAGGGGTGGTTAGCTGGCTACACCTAGGCCGGCCACACCCAAAGTGGGGGAGGGTGGCCAGCCAGTAATCCCTTCAATTTTGTTTTTTTTTTTTTTTTTTTTAAATTAATTTTTTATTTTATCTAAAGTATAATCTGATGTAGTTAAATTTTTATTTTAAGTATAAGTCTAAAAAATTAACTGATGTATTAATTTTTTATTCGTGGCAAAAAAAAAAAAGTCACTTTTGTACAAAATGTGCAACGCTCTCAGCTAATTCGATAAAAAAAAAAAAAAAAATTGTCCTAAATTTACTGCGGCTGGTGTGAAAGGCATCAAAGATTCAAAAGTAGAAAAAGCTAATTTTGAAAAAAAGGCAAGAAAAGACAAGCACAAGTGGGCTGACAAAAGCATTCATTAGCATCAAAGGAAATAATGACCCCTGTGAATTGTCTCTTTCCAACAGCTTTATTCACGTGAACCCATGTGAATAGCTATGTTTGGTAAAGAAAAGTCCCGTAGCTGGAACGGTACTGTTTCAGTTACAGTGCGGAACTGACATTTGGCCAGCTTTTTTATTTATTTTTTTTTTTTTTTTTAAGCAAAATGCTTAAAAAAAAAAAAAAAAAAAAAAGAAGAAGAAGAAAACAGAGGGGAAAGATGGGGTGGTTCCAGCTACCCCTTGGCCAAAATGGGGTGGCTGGACCACCCCATTTTTGGCCAAGGGGGTGGCTGGAGCCACCCCCTGGCCGATCTGGGGGTGGTCGAACCACCCCCGTGGCCAAGGGGGTGGTTCGGCCACCCCCTTGGTCCAAAAAAAAAAAAAAAAAAAAAAAAAAGGATCGGTGCATTTGGGGGTGGTCCGGGGCTGGGGGTGGTTTCGGCCACCCCATACCGGCCGTATGGGGTGGCCGAAACCACCCCCGGCCCCTTGGGGGTGGTCTGGCCACCCCCAAATGCACCGATCCTTTTTTTTTTTTTTTTTTTTGGGCCAAGGGGGTGGCCGGACCACCCCCTTGCCCACGTGGGTGGTTCGACCACCCCCAGATTGGCCAGAGCCACCCCCTTGGCCAAAAATGGGGTGGTCCGGCCACCCCATTTTGGCCAAGGGGTGGCTGGAACCACCCCATCTTTCCCCTTTGTTTTTTTTTTTTTTTTTTTTTTAATATTTTGCTTTTAAAAAAAAAAAAAAAAAGATGAAAAAGCTGGTCAAATGTCAGTCCCGCACTGTAGCTGGAACAGTGCCGTTCCAGCTACAGTGCAGGGCTTTCCTTTGCCAATAGCCAATATGTCTCCCACCAGAAAAAAATCTCAACCCCTGAAAGGGACTGCGACTCTCTACGGTTCAAATGGAGAGGAGCCAAATACTGGTATTAAAGTAGAGTTTAGGAGCTCAGCCTACTTTTGTATTCTGTATCCCTTTTTGTTCTAGGAAAAAACAATAATTTCTAGATTAGTCATATTGCATTTTTACACAAAATGATTAAATAAATAAATAAACTTACCCCTACATAGATTAAATGCATTTTAAAATTTTAGATGCATTTGTGTATAGTGTCATGCTACATGTACTATGCATAGTTTACATATCTATATAATTTAGTTTTTACTATTTCTTTCACTTTATCTCTTTCTTTAATATTTTCTTCTTTTTGTTTCTTATTTGTCTCTGACGATTTTTGTGTCTCCCGTCTTTCTCACCTCTTTGAAGTAATGATTTTTGTCATTGATTAATATGTAGATACACATCATTGCACAGTATATATTGAGAGTTTAATAGGTTAGAAAAATATATAACTATTTTTTAAAAAAGATCGTTTAGAAAAAATACCGTTGAAAGAATACAATCATTAGAAAAGAAATAAATAAAAAATAAAATGAGTAAAAAAATAAAATTTTAAATGATATAAAAAATAATAGATAATCAGATGTATAATGAGTTAATAAATGGGTCGGACCCCCCGACACGACACGACACGGCACGGGAATTCTCACGGGTCACCCGACACGACCCGTGGGACCAGTTTAAAATAATGGGTCGTACCGGATCAACACAACCCATTTACTTAAAAGAGTGATTTTTTTTTTTTTAAAAAAAAAAAATAATAATAATAATAGTTTTAAGTATGAAGAAGAAGAAATACACTTAAAAATCAATATGAAAAGAGATGGATTAAGAAGAAAAGGGAAAAGAAGAGTAGATTACAGGGCTTGGGGAGCTTAGGCTCCAAATCAGCTCGAACCTTCCTTTCTGCAGTAATGGGTGCCTTCTCAGCCACCGTTGCCATGGCTTCCTTTGATGCTTGATCTGTTATGTCGGCGGCAAGAGAGAGAGCGGCAGTGGAGAAAGTGAGAAACAAAGGAAAAATGGAGTGGTGAGAGGCCGAGAGGTCTGGTCCGTGAGCGATGAGCGTGAGGACTGAGGACTAGGACTAGGCGTGGCGTGAGCGGTGGCCGATGAGAGGCCGAGAGGTCTGGTCCGTCTGGATCTGCCAATCTGGAGAGTGGAGTGGAGGAGACTGCAAGTTTGCAACACGGGTCTGGATCGTCTGATGCGTTTTTCACTTTTTTCGGTTTTTCCTTTAGGTTAAAACAAATTTTTTTTTAAAAATAATAATAATAATAAACGGGTCTGGCGGGTCACCCGTGGGTGACCCGTGACACGACCCGTCAGACCCTAATAAACAGATCAATCTGTTTATGTCCCAAACCCGTTTAATGAAAACCCAAATTCACTAATTTCGTGTCGAGTTGTCGGGTCGTGTCAAAATTGACAGCCCTAATTGGCTAATTTACATAGGAATCACTATTCACATAAAAAAATTCTTACCATTACAAGCTTCTATTCCTCACAAAAAAATAAATAAATAAATAAATAAAAAAGGGCCCAGCTCGGCGAGGAGTAATTACAATTTACAAGCTAGGATTTGTAACATCCCCAGCCCGTTAAGGCTGAGTTTGCCACTTTTCTTCTTTTACAACAAAAGTTCTTGCAAAGATCTATAAGGTCTATCAGAGTACTTGATTTTATAGGATACGAAAAATGTATAAAACATTATTCAAGAGATTTTATTACAAGCGAAATTAGAAAACATTAAACTTTAGTTGCGGAATATCATATCGTTACAATAACTTATATGAAAAGACTTTGAAAATTAATAATTATTCCCACCCCATTCCGGCCTCCTATTCCAGCATCCTTTCTACCTGAAAACAAGAAATAAAACTGAATGAGCCCAAAGGGGGCCCAGCAAGTAAAATCCATAACCATAAATAGTTTTACTCCTTGTTCTCAGTTTTGAAAATCGTTTTCGCAAATAAATATAATTCTAGCCATAATAATATCTGTATGTACGGTTGCATCTCCCGTAACATATACATACTATTACATCTAGTAATAGATCATCGTTGTAAATCATCTTTATAAATCATCATCATAATGCATCATTATAAATAATCTTTATAAATCATCTCTGTAAATCATCATAGCATATCATCGTTGAAAATATAGTATCATTTTCTCATAATAAGGCCCATGTACACTATTACCCCTGTGCACGAGGGTTGCGGGTCCTTGTGACCATGGCACTGAACTGTGGCCTCAGCCATGCCCGACCGTCAATTAACTCTTTTTCTTGGTGCACTCAACGGTCTGTTGATGGAATACCACCTTCTGGCATAGCCTCCTTCAGTGGTTTCGCCTCCATCCGAGTATCGGTACCGAACTCTCATCTTATCTTATCTTGGGGCCAAAAAATACTCTCCTCCATACATGTGCCCTCATTTCATAAACATTTATCTCATCTCTTGTACTTTTCTTTGTACTTCTTTTGATGCATCTTAGGACAACATGTAGGAGGGTTTATCATCATTTTTCTTTCTTATAATCATCATCATTTCTCAACTTTCTTTTCTTAAAATAGAAACTTTTCCAAATATAAACTTGTTGTGCTTAGAAAGCATTTAAACAAATAGAAACTTTCTAGATAATTCTTTTAGAAATCCTTCATGCATGCAACATAACTTCATAAGACGTAAATAAAATAATCACTTACAATTTGATACAAGAATATATAAATAGCATGACATGAAGTAACTTTAGAAGGGGTAGTGAATTTACTTACCTCTAGACTGAAGCTAAAAGTGGTATGAAGGAATCCAGTTGCTCCAATATGACTAACACCACTAGTATATCTTTTGAAACTAATTTCTAAAGTCCGCTATCTCTTGTGTTCTTTCTTTCTTGTAGCGCTTGGTCTCGCCCTTTCTCTCTCTGTTTTGAGTAAATACTCTTAGAAAGAAGAAAGACCGAGTAAAAAGCGGAAGAAGGAAGAATATATGCAAGAGATGGGAGAGGAGATGAGTTGTGAAAATTGTGAAGGAGAAGAGCTCTATTTATAGGAGAAAATCAAACACTATTCTACCTTCAATTTACAATTATACCCTCATTTTACTATTTCACCTACCACCTACTATTCCACCTACCACTTACTATTCTACCTACCACTTACTATTTCACCTACCACCTACTATTCCACCTACCACTTACTATTCTACCTACCACTTACTATTTCACCTACCACTTACTATTCCACCTACCACTTACTATTCTACCTACCAATTTCCAATTACCATTCATACAATATCATAAATTTCTCAAGAATTAACATCATTGCCTAATATGAATATAATCATAGCATCAAATTAATATCTCTAAAATAAGACTTTCAAAATCTGAGGTGCTACATATTTACTATCCTATTATTTCACCAATTACCATTCTCTAATTACCACTCTCATAAATTTCCCAAGAATTAAAATCCTTAGCTACAATGGATATTAAAATAACATCAGAATAATCTATTTAAATAGCTTTGAAAATTCTGGGGCACTACAGGATTGTTTGAAGGTTCAGAGTTGGTGCAGAAGAAAAGTGGGTTGGTGAAGGAAAAAGACAAAGTTGCATCGTTGTCGAGCCACCCACCCACCTTCGTGTTGAGCCGGCAAGAGGTATTAAGAGACAGTGCAGAATAAGAAAAGAGTCTTTTATACACGTGAACAGTATACACGTGAACAGTATTTCTTTGTTGTAAATGTGTTGGTGATCTCTTATAACGAGTTAGAGTTAGTTGTTAGTAGTTAGAAGACTTGTTAAACTTATAAATACTTCTTCGTGTATCTCAAAACTCTAGTAGCAGCATCTAAGTGAGATTGTCTAGGTTTATCCATAAACTGACTTAGGATTTGCACTGAGTATGCTATATCTGGTCTGGTGATGGTGAGATACAAAAGTCTTCCAACTAACCTCCTATAAGAAGTAAAATCTGATAAAAGAATACCCTCATCTTTTGACAACTTCAAATTCTGCTCAATTGGAAAACTGACAGGCTTGGAAGCAAGTAGTCCTGAATCTTCAAGAATCTCTAATGCATATTTTCGTTGACATACAGAAATACCAGCAATGGATCTAGCAATTTCTAGTCCTAAAAAGTATTTCAAAGGTCCTAAATCCTTCAACTTAAACCTATCATTCAAGAGAATGATAAAATCTGCAACTGCCTTAGGATCATTGCTGGCTATGGCAACATCATCAACATAGATTAAAAGAGCAATGTAAGAGGAACCTTGGAGCCTTGTAAACAGAGAGTAATCTGCCTTTGACTGAGTAAAACCAAGGTCTATTAATGTGGTAGAAAATTTGGAGAACCATTGTCGGGAAGCCTGCTTCAAACCGTACAAGGATTTTATTAATCTGCATACCTTATTCTCCCCCTTGCTGCCAAAACCAGGAGGCATAGCCATATAGACTTCTTCATCTAGGTCTCCATGTAGAAACACATTATTCACATCCAATTGATGCAAAAACCATCCTTTAGTTGCTGCAAGAGCTAAAAAACACCTCACCGTTGTCATCTTGGCTACAGGAGAAAAAGTTTCATGATAGTCCATCCCTTTTTACCTCTATTACTGCTATAGTTTCAACACATGTAAAGTTATCAAATGGATCTATAGCTTCTGTCACACACATAGGCATTGTCAAACTTTCAGACAATCTTACATTGACTGAAGTTTTGTGTGTTCCATCTTTTACCTTCAATCTCATTTTAGCTAGCAAACTTATTAAAAATCTAAGATGTTGTCTCATCTTCTTTGCTGGATATTGTTTTATACAGAATCTGTACCATTGGATATTGTTTTGCTGGATATTGTTTTATACAGATATTGTTTGCCGGATATTGTTTTATTCAAAAAAAAAAAAAAAAACAAGTGGAAAACAGAGACTGAATCAACTCATTGATATATTAAACTCAATCTGTTTTGAGATACACGAAGAAGTATTTATAAGTTTAACAAGTCTTCTAACTACTAACAACTAACTCTAACCGGTTATAACAGATCACCAACACATTTACAACAAAGAAATACTGTTCAAATGTATACTATTCACGTGTATAAAAGACTCTTGTCTTATTCTGCACTGTCTCTTAATAAGAGGGACCAGCGGATTTCCACTGAAGTCAGAAGAGTTTGTTGGTAGGCTTTTAAGAAGAAAAGAACTGGTTGGTTTTGACCAAAAAATATAAGCACCCTTTTGTTGACGAACCCCCATTAAATAGATGATAGGACAGGGCCAAAGCAGAAACTACTTCTTTCTTGTGTTGCAGCTGGGAAGAAATTAGTGCCATAGGCCATAGCTTATATCCCATATTGAAAGCTAGAAAGAAAATAGGCTTCTACTGATCATGGAGAACCAAACCCAGAGAAAACCCAGAATTCTGTGCCTCCATGGCTTCAGAACAAGCGGTGAAATTCTCAAGAAATTGGCAGGAAGATTGCCCCAAACCGTGCTCGAAAAGCTGGACCTTGTCTTCCTCGACGCCCCGTTTCCTGCTGAAGGAAAGTCCGATGTGGAAGGAATTTACGATCCTCCCTACTATGAGTGGTTCCAAGCCAACGAGGTTTTACATCTTTCCCGTATACTATTGTTTCTTCTTTTTCGCAGTGAAAACAGAGTACGTTTTAGTAACTTACAAAGGTTGTTTTGTTTTAGGATTATACCGAGTATACAAATTTTGAAGAATGTCTTGCATACATGGAAGATTACATGTTAAAGCATGGTCCTTTTGACGGTGTACTGGGCTTCTCCATGGTGCGATTCCTGATAACAAATTTCTTACCTTTCACTATGATTTTACCATCTCTAATTTGTTTATTGTTGTTAAACTGATAAATGGATTTCAGGGAGGAATGTTAGCAGCTTTATTGCCGGGAATGCAAGAAGAGGTAGAAGAAACTTTTATGTTCAATTTCTTTAAGGCATCCTTTTGGTAGCATTTTCTTATGTTTTTATTAATGTTTTCTACCAATTAAGTCTTTGTGATGAGGAGTAGGAGAATTAATAAGGGTAACTAAAGTGAAACAATGGTGTGTGAATTGTAGGGTGTGGCTCTTACTAAGGTACCGAAGATAAAGTTTCTGATAATAATATCAGGGGCTAAGTTTGGAGGATCCAAGTATGGGGCGCCTAAGCTGGCTGCTAACGCTCTTTCATCTCCCATCAAGTGCCCATCTCTCCACTTCATAGGTAATTTGAAGTTTCATAATGCCCTCTGCATATTTTATTATATACACCTTTGCTGCTGCAAGAACTCCATGATTTTATCTCCTAATTCTCTGCCAAAGATTTTTGAGAATATTGGCCAATGGGGAACAGGAAAAAAAAAAAACCCAATTTGGGATATTACCTATTGGCCATAACAATGAGGGATAATGAAGTGTAGCTGGTGAGCATATGCAAATGAGCCTTAATTAATCTTTCCCAATTATATGTGGGTTTAGATAATTCATCCACGAAATATCTCATTTTTTGTTATTTGTCTCTTGTACTGTAGGGGAGAAAGACTTCAATAAGGAAGATGGGACTGTTCTACTGGAATCATTCGTGGACCCTGTTGTAATTCATCACACCAAGGGTCACACTATTCCTAAACTTGGTTAGTAGTATTACTCAATTTCTGCCACATGCATACCCTCCACATTTTGATTTTGCCTAATATGTAAGGATGCCGGGTTACTTCATCTAATAGATTCTCCAAATCTCACTTAGGCTCAATTTACTTCGACGTAAAATAGTTTTCAGAAAATGATTGTTGTATTTTACGGTGTTTACTTCGACGTAAAATAGTGGTCAACAGAAAATATTTTCCGTTTGACGGAAAATTCTTCTTTAATTTTCGGGAAATGGTTTACGGTTTTGAAAACCGTAAACCATTTTCCAACTATGAGCATCTTATTCTTAAATCGATGGACCTTGCCAAGACCCACTCAGAACCTCGTCGGGACTTGATCGGGACCCGCCCGGGACTTGCACGGGACCCGCCCGGGACCTGACTGGAACTTGACCAGGGCCCGCCCGGGACTTGCCCGAGACTTGACTAGACCTGTCGAAGACCCGCCTAGGACTTGCCCGGTCGGGTTCCGGTCAAGTCCCGAGCAGGTCCCAGGCAGGTCCCGGTCAAGTCTCGGTTAGGTACTGGGCGGGTTCCGGGCAAGTCCCGGTCAGGTCCCGGTCAAGTCCCGGTTAGGTATCGGGCGGGTCCCGGGCAAGTCCCGGTCAGGTCCCACCGGTGTCCCGGTTAAGTTCCGGTGGAGTCCCGGGCAAGTCCCTGCGGGGTCTTGAACAAATCCCGTGCAAGTCTAGGTGGAGACCTTATATGAAAAAAAAAATATAAAAAAAGATATTAAAAAAAAAATATAAAAAAAGATATTAAAAAAAAATTATTTTCTATGTGCAAGTAAACACCGTAAAATGCTTTCGACGGAAAATATTTTCAGGAAAAATGACTTTCCTAAAAATATTTTACGAAAGAAATCATTTTACGTTGAAGTAAACGGAGCTTTAGTTTGATAGGTGTTTGGATTAGCCTAAGCCGACAGAGCCCAAGCTATCTGAACACTTATCAGAGCAGGTGAAGCTCGGACAAGCTCTCACACGAGACTACCCATTGCAATGCAGTAAGGCAGCCTCATTGCCCGCTCTCTAAATCCTTCAATATAATGACCTGTGGATATGATTTCAAGAATGAAAAATGAAGATCTAATACTAGATTTGTTTTTTTGTGCAGATGATAAGGCCGAGGAAACATTGCTCAAGTTCATTGAGAAGATTCAAGCGGTGCCGGGACACGAAGAATAGATCTGCTTAGCTGGGAAGGCTGCTTTATTGCCTAGGATTCTCATGAAGCATATTCGTATTCTTCTTCTTAAAATTGTATAATACTTTGTGCCGTCAATGGTCAACAATGGTTAACTCTAATAAACAAAGATATTCGTTACTTGTTAGCTTTACATTTGAGTTGCAGAGGATCTCTGTTTTTTCTCTTGATATCAAATTCTCGCAATTCTATTTAGTTGCCTTCTTCCGTTCTTTGTACATAGAATGAAAAAGGTTGTATAGACTCCTTGACGCAACACAACAGAAGAACAACATAAATGAATTACATCTCAAAAAGAGAAAACACACTCTTAATAAATTTAGTTAAGTTAAAAGATAATATATATAAAAAAGATAAAAGATAAAGAAGAAAACGAAGGATAAAATATTAAAGATTCCCAATACAACTCTTCTACGGACTTCGTGAAAGACCCCGGTTGTCGCTAGCGTTAATCAGCTTCATGTAGAACGCTATAACCATTAATAGACTTCAACCCATAGATGATTTCAATCATCAACGTTCAGAGGAATTCAACCCAATGTACACCAAATGCTCAAAGGACTTCACTCAAAAGACAACTTCAACCACAATCGTAACCGAAACAATCACAGAAAAAAAAAAAAAAAAAAAACTAACGACCATGTGGCAGATAATCGTAACTATTGATCATGTGATGTCTTCTGAGTTGGTCAAATTTCTGCATCACTCCCTGTTCTTCCTTATACTCATGACTCCAAATAGACTAATTGATATGACATGATTAGACCTAAATCTACTTAATTAAACTTTTGAGACCAAATTGTAAAAGGATATTAAAACTCGAAGTGACAATTGACTGGTAGGTAATGTGTTATGGTGGGTTCTAATTTGGAGTATGGGCATAAGATTGGGCCAGCCTAGCATGAAATAAATTTAAAAGCTTAACCTTTTGTATTTCATCAATTCTTGAGCAGCTTTTGATGTATTGATTAGGAAGGTGAACATGGACAGTGAAGCGTATCGGATTGTTTTAACTTTTAATATTGGTGGAGCACAACGTAAAGTTTTAAGCGATAATTTGGCCACCCCCTGGCGAGCCATTGGGGGTAGCTTGAGCCACCCCTATCTTGCAAAAAGGGGGTGGCCGAACCACCCCCAAGAGCCTTGGGGGTGGCTCGGCCACCCCCTTTGGGGCAAGGGGTGGCTTCAGCCCTAGACTAGCCGGTTGGGGGTGGCTCCATGGCCTTTGGGGGTGGATCGGCCACCCTCAAGGGCCAAACCCATTTTATCATGGCCTTTGGGGGTGGATCGGCCACCCCCAAGGGCCAAACCCATTTTATCTTAAAATGGGTTTGGCCCTTAGAGGTGGCCGATCATCGCTTGGCCTTTGGGGTGGCTTCGGCCACCCCCATGAGCCGGTTGGGGGTGGTCGAAGCCACCCCCAACCGGCCGTCGCCACCTCCATGTCACAATATGTGGTGGCTGGCCACCCCTTGTGGCCAACATGGGGTGGCCAGCCACCCTTTTTTTCGTTTATATTTGTTTTTAAATTTTTATTATTTTATTATTTATTTATTTTTAAAAGTAAAATAATAAATTAATATTATTTTTTTAATGAGTCACGTGGCGGGTTGATGGCCTTAGGATTTCTCTTTAGAAATTATAGCCATCAACTGAATCCTTTCCGGTCCATTTTGAACTGAAGAGGATCCTTGTCCCAATATGTCCTCCTCGTTTAAAGCAGCTGGTCAAGGTTTAATGCTTTTTTAAAGTAGCAGGTGTGCTGTCAATTTTCAAATCAAGGATTCGTTTGTTTTATTGAATGTGGCGTAGGCTTATCTATATGTTGTGATCTACGCCATCAAAATCATTTCTTCACTCTACCCTTCAACTACTTCCATCAACAGCGCTGTGTTTCACTTTTGAGCATTCCTTCACTCACATTCAAGAAATGGCAGAACGACTTCTCTTAGGCACTGTTGATCGAATCATTGAGAGTTTGGGCTATCGGACTGCTCTGGGGTGTCGAAGATGAGCTTCTAAGGCTGATGAACACCGTTTCAACAATCAAAGCTGTGCTTCTGGATGCTGAGCATAAACAGGCTAACAACCCTATACTTAGAATTTGGCTCGAAACGCTAGATGATTCCTTTTATGATGCGGATGACTTGCTGGATGCTATTTCCACTGATGCTCTACAAAGGGAAATATTGACCCGTGATAAGAAGGCAAAAAAGGTACGCATTTTCTTTTCCAAATCAAACCAACTTGTCTCTCGTCTTAAAGTGGCCCATAAGATTAAGGCCAAGATTAAGGCCATCAGAAAGAGGTTAGATGAAATCTACTACGAAGGGCAGAGGTTCAACTTGGATGTACGCAAGGATGAAGAGACACGAGTCAGTAACAGTTGGAGGGATAGTGACGTTATTTCGTTTGTACATCCGACAACAGTTATTGGTCGAGAGGATGATAAGAAGGCTGTTATAGACCTTCTGATGAACTCCAACGTTGAAGACAATGTTTTAATCCTTCCAATTGTTGGCATCGGTGTATTGGGAAAGACTATACTCGCTAAATTCGTATACAATGATCACCAAATCATTGAACATTTTGAGCTCAGAATGTGGGTGTATGTCTCTTATTCCTTCCATGTTACAAATATTGTTAAAGTAATCTTAGAATCTGCCACATACACGATACAACCGGCTGTTGAAATGAATACACTGGTAGGTCAACTTAAGGAAATAATCGGTGGAAAGAAATACTTCCTCGTGTTGGATGATGTGTGGAATGAGGATCATGAAAAATGGTCTGAATTGAAAGAAGTGCTGATGGGTGGTGCAAGGGGCAGTAGAATATTAGTGACTACCCGCAGTGAAATCGTTGCAAGGACCATCCGCCAGGAAAGCGTTGCAGGGATTATTGGGACTGTTAAATCATATTCCTTGAAAGGTTTAGATGAAGATGCGTCATGGTATTTATTTAAGCAAAGGGCATTTAAGATAGGACAAGAGCTGGAGAATTCAATCATTGTCAGACTTGGGAAGGAGATCGTACAAAAGTGTTTAGGTGTCCCTCTGGTCATAAGTACAATTGCAGGTTTACTGTACTCCATAAATTCAGAAAAAGAGTTGTTGTTTGTGAAGAAAAATGGACTCTCAAGAATATCTCAGAATAAAAATGACATCTTACCAACTTTGAAGCTAAGTTATGATCATCTCCCTTCACATTTAAAGCACTGCTTTGCTTATTGTAGTTTGTTTCTGAAGGATTACATGATTGATAAATCAACACCGATTAAGCTTTGGATAGCACAAGGGTTTGTCAAGCTATCAGATCAAAACCGATGCTTGGAAGATGTTGGTGATGAGTATTTTATGGATTTACTATGGAGATCATTCTTTCAAGAACCTGTAATGGATGAGTTTGGTAACATAATTGGATGCAGAATACATAGCCTCATGCATGATCTTGCCATATCAGTGGCAGGATCGTCGTTCATCACCACAATAGATGATAATTATAGAATCATTGATGCAAAAACTCGTCATGTATCATTTGGTTGTGATAGAAATATTTCATCTATGCTCCAACTTTATTGGATAAAGCAAGTAGGGTTCGGACATTTTTTCAACTCGATGGTGATTGCATTGGGGCAGAGATTGATTATGGCACAATTTTTTCAAGTTTCAATTCCCTGCACGTGTTGGTTCTGCATACAAGCGATGTTGAGTCTGTGCCAATCTCTATTGGGAAGTTGAAGCGTTTAACCTATCTTGATCTTTCTAGACACTACAATATCAATAAGCTGCCTGATTCTATAACTATGTTACCAAATTTGCAAACATTAAGACTCTCCAACTGTGGGTCGCTCAAAGAATTGCCGAGAGACATTAAAAAACTAATCAATCTCAGGAATCTTGAGATCGATGAATGTTATGGTTTGACTTATATGCCACGTGGATTGGGGCAACTGACTAATCTTCAGAACTTATCAAGATTTGTGGTCAACTCCAGCCAGAGTGATAGCGGTGGGTTAGATGAACTAAGGAGACTAAATAACCTGAGAGGAAAGTTAGTGATTGAAAATCTGGAACATAATGGGAAAAGTGTTGCGGTAGAATATGAGGCTGCAAATCTAAAGGAGAAACATCGTCTTGATGCTTTGCATTTATGGTGGAGTAGTCAAGGAGATGTCATTGATTCGGGCGTTGCTAATGTTGAAGCGGAAGGCTTGCGACCACACACAAATCTGAAATATCTTCGTTTAGGGAAGTATCGGGGTTCAAGGCTTCCGAGTTGGTTTTTGTCACTCGAAAGTCTTGTTAGATTTGAATTATATTGGTGTAAGGAATGCCAATATTTGCCACAATTGAGTCAGCTGCCTTCTCTCAAGTATCTTCTTCTTATAGGTTTGGATGCTATGGAGTACATATCAGATGGTGGTGCTAGCGATGAGAAAATACCGTTTCTCCCATTCCTAAAAGAAATCAGTCTCTCAGGTTGCCGTAATCTCAAGGGGTGGTGGAAAATGGATTCATCTATGGAGGTCAATAGTGATAGTCATAATTCTGCTGAAATAACGGAGCATCGTTTACTCCTTTCATTTCCTCATCTTTCAACATTATCCATCTCATTTTGCCCCAAGTTGACTTCCATGCCAATGTTTCCACATCTTGAAGAAAAGTTGATCCTGTCCAATGCTAGCTCGAAGCCACTGCAACAGACTATGATGATGAATATGGCAGCACTGCAAAGCCCAACGTCAACAGCAACAACCTCCTCTTCATCCATTCCTCTCTCGAAATTGAAGTATATGGAACTGAATTCCATTGCAGATCTAGAAGCTCTGCCAGAGGAGTGGTTGCAGAACCTCACTTCTCTCGAGTTTTTGAAGATAGGAAGCTGCAGTAGATTAAAGTCTCTCCCCTCGGAGCGTCAACATGCTACCACTCTACAAAAGATCGAGATTTCAGATTGTGTAAGCTTGACGGCTATACCAGAGTGGATCCGTAACTGCAACACTTAAGGGATGCGTAGGCCAACGTCTTTGCAGAGGCTAATAATTGTGGATTGTCCCATCTTATTGCAAAGATGGAAAAGAGACGGATGAGGATGGCCCAAGATTGTTCACATTCCAAAGTTAGACTTACCGTAGCTGCCTTAATAGAGAGAAAATTCAAGCACCCATGCATGTTCGACTGATTCAGGTATGGTACTCGTCATTTTATCTTAATCCTTCACAGAACTTGAAGTGCCCACCTTTTTCACCTTCATTTTCTTCATTTTTCTCTCTCAGTATTTCTTAGTTGTTAAATTTTAGATGTAGAAGCGGCACAACCAGTTGACGGCACAAAGAAACAGAGGACAGAGATTCAGATCATTTTCAAAATCTGGGGCACTGCATACGTGATTGTTCACATATTAGGAGTAATAGTTAGTAAATTAATTTCTTTTTTAAATTTCGTTTCTTCATTTCGAATGATAATTAGTTTTGAATAAATAGAGTTGATGAGGTGATGCGTTATGGGTGTTTCTTTGTCATTGTGTTAACAGAGTGAAAATTGCCACTTGATGAAACTTGAGCAAATATTGTCTTGGAAATCCAATCTGGCAACAGCACTGCAGGAACTACCTTTCCGCACAGGTAATCTTTTGGTTCAATTCTTTGTTACATATAAGCTTCCAACATGTCAATTTATCTAAAAATAATCAATTAAAAGATATGGCACTTGAATAATTCCACTCTAAATATCAATGCCTATTGTTGGTTAATTAGCTTAGTTTGAAATAAAAGAACAGTGATACATGATGCAGCTGAAAAGCTCTGTAGAGCCTTCTTGCTTGGAACTTCTCATCCACTTTCACCCACTTACAACCCAGTGAGTAAGTCAAAGCATTAAAGGGAACATTTTCCACCTAAATTTGCTTAGCCAAGTGATGACACACAGAATATCATCTTCAGAAAAGATATTGACAGGTATATAGGGAGGACCGAACGCTGCTTTTTCAATGTTTATCACGTATGAATTGTCTTTAAAATATTGGTACCAGTGCCTAAAACAATAGAACCGTAGTGTTATCAATAAAACCAATCCGTCATGTTGATTGCATAGCATCTTTTTTGTGAATCTCATCTAGTTGTTTAGCATATACCTACTGGCCTACTGCAGATCTATAGGTATATATAAGTGCTAGAAGAGCCATCCTCGCTACTAAGGTTGTATGAGGCTTAGCCCTTTAGAGATTACATTTGCATGATTTTAGGGATGATTTTCAGTATATGCTCCGATTTGACTGAATATCTCTCACCATTAATTCAACAATTAAGTGGAAATTATATTGATTTTCTTGTTCTTTTTGCCCTTACTATCTATGTGGCTTCTCTTGTATACTTGGACATGGGGTGCCCTACATTTTTTATGATATCTCGATTTCTTATTAAAAAATAAATAAAATAAAATAAAAAACTAATTAAGTGGAAATTGTTCCTAAACATTATACTATCATTTTTCTTCTAACTTCTATATCTTGATCACCTTCGTTTAAGACGATAGGTTGATGTTAACTCTTATAGCAGGCTTCCTATATTCCAGGTGGTTTCTTTTTGGCTATGTTGGAGCTCCTAACAGCACAATCTATTTTTCATCTACTGATATAGGTGAGTGATTTTCACTTTAGCAGATGTCTCATTTGGAGGGGTTCCTTTCATTTTTGTGTTCTATGTAAAGTCTAACTGTCTATTTGGATCGAACTGCTTGTGTTCTTAGAATGATTTTATTTGCATTATCATTTATGCGCTATTGTTTCTTTTATTCATTTGGGTTTCTGAATTCAGAGGGAAATTGCTATGAAAGCATAATGGGGTACAGGAATTATGGTGGATTTGTGCAATATGCTTGGATAAAACATCTCACTTCCTCAATCCTTACAGAGACAAAGTATTACTGATTAGCCCACTTAATAGGAGTCTGGAGAGATGCTAGAGGCAAACATGTGAGAATTAGCCAAAGGTTGCTCACATCCTATATTAGAGCGTGAATATTAGTCAAATCCTACATAGTCAATCAAATGTCAATGTTACTTATAATAAAGTGCCACGGGAATACCCCTTAGTTGACTAGTTCCTTTCTAAACAGCTTATTATTAATAAGTCAACAATTAAGCGGGATTAAATGCCATGAATTTACTTTTCAATAGAACTTTGTGTATTTTGATTAGTAAGTTATAAATAGGTTAACAGCTTATTTATTATTCTCTTTCAATATTTCGTGGTTAAATTTCCAGTTGTAAAAACAGCAGACCCAGTTGAAGCATAGAAGAAACATTGGATGGACATTCTAAGCTTACTCAAAATCCAGGGCAATTTGGGTAAAAAGTTAACAACTTGTTTTCTTCTCTCCTATTCATAAAATTTTTAAATGATTCTTCAACAATTAGGAGAAACAGTAAGTAATTTACTTTTTTTTTTTTTTGGTTTCTTCATTTCTAATAATATGCGGTTTTGCATAAACAGAGTTGATGAGATGATGTACCTGGGCGTTTCATTTTCCATTGTGTAAGCGGAGAAAAAACTGGCTCTTAGCGATGTCGGATTAAGTATTGAAGGGAGGGTCAATTCTGGTTGTAATAACTAACTTGTTGCATAGGTATTCATTTGGTTCAATTCTCTGTTACACTGACACATAAGCTTCCCACATGTCATTTTTGTCTTCAAATAGTCAATTAAAAGATCTGGCACTTGAATGATTCCATTCTAAATATCAAAATTCCTAATTTATTTAATTAGTTTAGTTTGAAATAAAAACACAATGAGATATTATATTTGTTCACCCTTTAGATTTAGATGTGCACGATTTTAGGGGTGCATTTCACTCTATGCTGCAGGTTGACTGGACTTGTCGTCATTACTTACCAAAAAAATTAATTTAAATAATAATTTCAATTAAATGGAATTTATGCCAAAAATTTATAGTAGGATTATATTTCTTCTAACTTCTATATCAGTTGTTATAGGCTTGGTTGCAGCTTAGTGACCATAAGTTGATGTTCAAGAGTTTCCTATTTTTCAGGTGGTTTATTTTTGGCCTTTGAGAAGCTCTTGCATCCCAATATGTTATATATTTTCAGATACAAGTGATTGATTTTCACTTTAGCAGATGTTCCATTGTACTGATTACTGTGTACAATAACGCTAGAGATCACTGACTATTGTTACTAGCAATAGCAATATAGACAACGTATTAATGAAAGCCTTTCTTTGGTGAAGCTATTCTTTCTATAGATATTAGCAACAATAAATGATGCCTTTACTGCTCTATATATTTTAAGAATATGAAATTTGTGGTTTACACTTCTCCCAGTGGATATTACTTCTAGGGACAATGATGTTATTTCCTTTTCATATATTTAATGGTAATTTTATTCCTTTCGAGGTAATATGGTAGTTGTTTCCACAATTTTGTATAGTTGATTTAGCTATAGGATTACAACATTGTAGTTATTGCCGTTTGAAGAGAGATTTGCATTGTGTTTTGAGGATAAAAGGATAAATAAAAAAGAGCAAGTGGTTTTTGGCAGGGAAGTTTGGATAAACACTATAGCCTAGAGATTTAGTTTAGACACGTATCATTTCAAAGTTGTTATTCAATATTCACTTTATGCTATACTTTATGCAAAGAAAATTTAAGAATTGAAATTTTAAATTTTAACCATCTTTAAACTTGATATTGAAGAAAGCAGAAATCCTTGAACTCTCACTTTAAATATGTACATTTTCTATAAACCAAAACAAGAAGAAACATAAGATTGGGAAGTTTGTTTATAATTTTCTTTTCTCAGCTATGAAAAGCATGATATATTGGTGGGAGTGGGTCAAGACTGGCATAAGACTACTAGAATCCCATCACTAGAGTTGGTTTGAAAAGGACTCAACACTCTATTGTTTATACAGCACAATACATATCATTAATTGGATTAAGAAGGACTCAACACTCCATTGTTACATACATGACATCTTTTCGTAACTCTTTGTAATCAAATACCAGCCTAGTTCTCTTTAGATTATTCTCTTTCATTTCAGGTATTGTTAGCTTCTCTACTCTTTTGATTCTTTATGTGGAAGCTAGATGGGAATCAATTGTTGGAACATACAAGAGTATGTCTTTCGTCAAAGAAAGTTGGTTCTACAATTATGCAGCAACTACCAAACATTTGTGTAAGTATCTAATTCCTTACGTAATTAAGTTTATATTAATAAATTGGGTTAAGCTAGCAGAATAGCTTCATTTTGTTTTATTTCATCCTTATGATAGCTTTTGTGTTAGCAATTAAAGACTACTACCTAACTTCAAGGATATCTTCAATTTCAAGAACCTAGCTAGTTCTTGGCTATGATTCCTTGTGAAGCATAGGTTCACGTTGAAATATTGTGAATCAATATTTTGTTAATTTTTTTTCATTGTGCTTGTTTTGCTTGTAAAACAAATTGTCAGTTATTTTCATCTTTATGCTTTTCCAACTGCAATAATTTTAATAATAAAGAATTACTAGACATGTGAATTGATCATTTCAGCAAGTTTGTGAAGTTCTTATTTTCCTTCGTTTTCCCTTTTTGTGAAGTCCAAACATGGAAGAGAATGAGTTGGTGATAAAGTCCTTTAGTTCATGTAATAAGAACATGTGTGGTTGATATTAGACTGATAATTAGCTGTTGTTGCAGGGAAATATGTGATTACTCAATTTTAAATATGTGAGGTGGCTCTACTTATCAAAAATATGTGAGGTGGCTCTTAAGACAAAATTTTGAAGGTGGCATTTGGTAAATACTTTAACTACAAAACAAAACAAAAGTGTGCTATTGCATAATTTGGTTCCTCTCCAGCGCAAATGAACCGGAGAGAATCCTAGGCTGCCATTGCATTCATCTTTGAAGTGATTCGTTAAATTAAACATATAAGATGTTTAAAGCACTTACCAAATAAGATGACACTCTTGTGTTTGTCCTAACTGATGCCAGGTAATTCACTTTCCAAATAAGATGACAAGAGCCAGCAGTATCATCTGTTGGAACTGTGAAATGGCCACCTCAACAATTTCAAAGGGACTTGCATTTTTTGTCATAGTGGAGAATTCAGGTAATTGGATGTTTATTAAAAAAACTGTCTTTTGTCTCTTTCTAGATTACCACCTCAACAATTAAATCTTGATCTGTTTTACTTCATATTCTTATAGGAATGTGTGCCCACTGCGACCAACAACTTTAGTGCTATCGTGGTTGATGGTAGCACAATTAACCTTGGACTATGGGACACTGCTGGTAAGTAATTGCTTCATGGGTATCATCAGATTGCTGCTATATTCTGTCTGGAGTTACTGCTATTTAGTATACTCTTATCCTTCTCCTCCTATAAATTCCATGTCCAATTTTCAAAAAAAGGAGAATAGAAGGATAGGAGTATACAAAATGACATTTCTCTTCTGTATGAGAGAGTTTATCACACTTGGAAATTTATATTATAGATTGATAAATTGGTAAAAATTAGGCATCAGCAACTTGAATTACAATTTTTTTTTGGTTGCTGTGTTTTTTTTTTCAACCACACACCCTTTACATATTTAGTTTTCATAGAGAATAAAATTATATGTGTCCTATGTACTTAACGAAGTTGGTGAATACAGGACAGGAGGATTATAACAGATGTTTTCTTGTTGGCCTTTTCTCTCATCAGCAAAGCCAGCTATGAAAATATCCCCAACAAGGTTTTTCATCATAACCCAATAACATTTGTTCTTAATTTGTTTGGTTAATTTATGGATAATCCTCCAGTATCAGTCTGACACATCTATTTTTTGGCTTCCAGTGAATTCCCCCAATTGTGCCTATAGTGCTTGTAGGAACCAAACTAGTTATGGAATAATTTTACAACTTGAAATATATCAATCTTGATATTTAACCAATACAAGCTGATTTAAATTTAACCATGCAAGTTTGGATATGATCTGCTGCAGATGTACAGGAAGACAAGCAGTATTTGATTGATCATGCTGGCGCTACATCAATGATCTTGCAGTTGGCTGCTGTATGGAAATCAGGATTGTCAACCAAAAGAGCGAGGGAAAATTCATATGCTAGTGTGGATTGAGATACAAAATCATATTTACTGCAGATTTTCTTCCATGAAGACTCACAGCAGTTGCCTGAGTCATTCCCAGAGACCTGAATTTTCATTTTGATATATATATATATATATATATATATATATATATATATATTTTGGTTATCGTTTTCTAAGTTTTCGGGTATGTAGTATTCCCGAATATGTCGAAGATATCTTCTTAAATTTGAGTTCATAATTCTTGCTTTGAAGAGGAGTCTATACTTGATATACATTTTGTGTAATTCAAATTTCACAATGACAGATTTTCTTGAAAGATTTATTTTCATCTCTGCAAAAATTCATCACAATGAGCAGATTGTCCGAATCCCATCAACAAACAGAAACAGACCATTCTATCCCCTATCGCTGCCTAACCTCTGCACCTAGAATGTAGTGGTAATAACTATAAATGAGTCTGTCTTTAAAATTTGCTTCAAGGAAATTATGAGGTGAAAGGGTAAGAACTTCAAATTTGCAATCTAAAAAAACTAACAAACAAATACATAACCACGGAGGCGAAAAGCCTACTTGTCCGTCGGCCAAGAGTAATGCTATACATTTCAACGCCTATATGGGGTGAGTCGTTATAGTCATTTCAAAGCCTATATGGGGTGAGTCGTTATAGTATTTAGTGCATAAAGATTAATTTTTTAGTTGGAGAATCACACTCCATAAACTTTGAGAGAGGGGTGATTAATAGAATTACTCATTGACATGGCCAAAGGATCTTTTTCTTTCTGGTTTTTTCATTTCTTAGTATTTTCATATCCATTCTATAAGAACAATTATTCAAAAATGGATGGAAGAACTTATTTGATATTGTTTTCAAAGATTAAAAATTTAATTGACAAAATTAGAAATCCAAAGAGTGAAATTATGAAACCTCAAATCACACAAGGTTATTTTGATCTTTTCCCTTAATTTTAACTCATATATTTGTTTAACTTCTTAAAATTTAAAGTTTTTACAATCTCAGTATTTATAAATTGTGTAAAATACAATAAATTAAAGAAATAAACTATTTTGAAGCTCATATACCAAAATCATAAACTCAGATTTATCTAATTAAGTTTTTAAATATTAAAATGAAACTTTACATCAAATATCTCTAACCAAAGATTTATTATTTATTAGTCCTATATTGTTATATATAAAAATAAATAATTAAATAAAATACTCCTCTATAGGATCACGTGACCTCCAACAAGTTCCCGTCGTTTCGTGTTGGAACACGTGTTGTTTATGCAATTATCTAATAATCTATTATTATTCATTGCAATCTGCAAAGCGTAGTGGCGACAGGGAAAATGAGCCGGCGGCAAGACCGAGCCGAGACCCTTGTGGAAGCAGCCGTTGGAGTCCTCAACACAGCGGACCCATTCGAGAAGGCGCGGCTCGGCGATTCGGTCGCTTCTCAGTGGCTCCAGGGGACCATCACTCAGCCCTACGACCCGTCCCTGGACCTCCCCGTCCCAGATCGCCCCGCAAGGCTCTCCAACGTACGTGCACTTCAACTCCCTGAAATGCTCTCTTTATATAGATAGATCCTATCAATGATAATATAATAAGATGTAGTCATATTATAAGAATTTTAAAGCCCAAAAGCCACTGCCTCTTTGCTCGAATATTCCGTATATAATATGTAAAGGATTTGGTGTTTTTATTTTATATTATTGGATATTTGGGGCGACCGAAAATTTTGTTTAAACCCATTTTTCAGTCTCTATCTCCGTGTGATTTTTTGAATTCGGTGTTTGTGTGGTGATTTTGCTACTGTATGCTGATTTTGGGTGAGGGGTGATGGTTGACTTAGGGTGGCAATTCGTATTCATGTGACGAGTTTGGGTTGCGTCGAGAATATGTATCAGATTCGTTTCGAGTTCACGGATCATGTTGACATTTGTAAACCATTATGTCGCATAATGGGTTCGAGTCGTTTCGGAGTATGAATACAAGATTATATAGGTCAACTTTAACCCGACTCATTTAATTAAATGGGTCAAACTCATTAATCCTAACTCTTTAATTTCGTGTTGGGTTTGTGGGTTGTGTAAAAAATTAGCAGCTCTAATGGTCATGGTGTTTTTAGAGCATTTTTTAGGTTTCAACCAAACACTTGAAAGTGTTTTTCAGACCATTTAGCTTTGGTCATGGCTTTTTTTTTTTCTTTTTTTTTTAATTAGAAAAAAAGAAAAGAAAAGAGCTTTGCAACCAAACACCGGAAAATAACCAGTTTTCCTTGAAAATGTTTTCAATTGAAACATTTTCCAACAGAAAATATTTTACACCAAAAAGAAAAGAAACGGAGCCCAAGATTGAACTTTCTATCATGATGATAAGAATCACATGAAACCGTTGATAGTAGCCAGCGTGATTCTTATAACAAATGCTTATGCTCATTTCATGTTAGTATCAAGCAAAGGTTCAACTAAACTTTGATAGGATTTACAAAAATGTCCACGTGTTTAACAAATTTTAAGAGAATTAAAGAGGCTGTGAGATAGATGGTATTTACAAATTTGCATAAACCCACAAAAATGTGCGTGATACATTTTCATTTTTATAACACATGTTGATTGATATAAATGTTAATCTGACAAGAAAATATATAAACAGTTTCATCTCATTGCACTAATCAAATAAATAGGTTTGGACTTTCACAAGAGTTCAATAGCCTATCAATTAGTCATTATAACTAAACACAATTGTATCGACCTGCGAATAACCGAATTATGATGGACTTCACTAATTACCAACCGTCTAATATTTACATCTCTTCACAAACATAGAAAAGATTTCTCATGTGATCTTAATGCATCTAACTCATATGCACAGTTATAGCCTTTCATGTACATAAAATAGTCTTATATTTTCCAAGCACCTGAATTATATAAATTTTTTCATACAAAGAGTATACAAGAGAAATATCCACTTAGGGAGAGGGAAAGAACACATCCGGAAACACTACAAAATTAGCAAAGCAAGAACTATTGATAGCAGCCATCCACCCATAGAGTTTTGAACAATATGTCTTTTAATGTTATCACCGTTCTCTCACAATCTTCAAAATTTTGAGAATTGCTCTCTCCAGATGCACATATATAAAAGTATCTCTCAACAAAAGAGATAGAATTTGAACGTTTGCGATTTTCTTTTTATATGATATAAAATAATATGATATTTTATCCTTTATTCTCTTATTTGTTTTCATTTAAGTGCTTGTGGAGATCTCCATCATTATTCTTCTATGTTCCACTTCATTCTCCTAATTGTTTGTCGTATGACTTAAACTAATTTTACAATAAAATAATAGTTGGGTTCAAAGCTCCACTAAAGAAGCATCTTTCTTTCCCGAAATATTCTCAAGTATATTACTGTATGATCTATAAATGACTTGGTGTATCTATACATTACATTGAGAGATGGTACAAATGGGTATGTTTATATTCTTATTGGACCTCTTCCAAATAATTAAGAACCACGACCATTTTACACCATATGTAAGGATGTCTCTTAAAAATAATAAGTTAATTATTACCATATTAAGAAATCTGATTAATAGATAAATATTAACATTAAAATGTAGTTGCATATCCCATGCCCATGCGCTACTTTATGCTAACTGTTCAATGAAACACATAAATGAGTCTTTTGTGCAGGTCAAGTTGGTGTCACCGAGTCTCATGCCGAAGCTTGGAAAAGCAGGTAGCTTGCAGAGTAGGCAGGCCATTGTGCATAGTCTTGTGCACATTGAGAGCTGGGCTATTGACTTGTCTTGGGTATTATTTCTTTAACTTGTCTGTCTCCTTATGAGTTTATATTAAGGGAATTCTTTTATATAACACTTCTTTTTTGGAGTGTCCTTAAACTGTTTTTGCGATAACCCAGAAGTGTACTACTACCAAATTATGCATAGAAGAACTTTGGAGGATAAACACATGGAGAAGCATCCAAGTTTGGATTTTGATGTAACATTTTGATTTTTGAGACGCGAACTTAAAACAAAAATGATTAAATCTACTTTGGACCCAACAATACTAGATTAATCACTCACTTCTATTGTTATTATCCAATGTGGAATCCTATAGTATCTGAAACTCTAATATATTCAAAACATAGTTTTGAAAATACGCTTCCAAACTCTTTTTTTCTTCTTCTCCTGCATCATATTCATTTTGTTTTTACATTACAAAAGTGAAAGTGAGGCAACCACGCCTCAGTTATTCATATACATGTTCATCTACTTAAATCTATTCTTTTGTAGATGCATTAATTTCTTGTTGTATCTATCTCATGTGTTGTCTCTTACTTATCTGTCATGTAAATCTGTAATTTTATAGGATATAATAGCTCGCTTTGGTAAGCAAGCTGCAATGCCAAGAGATTTCTTCACCGATTTTGTTAAGGTGGCTCAGGATGAGGGCAGACACTTCACTCTCCTTGCGGAACGGCTAGAGGGGCTGGGTTCTTTTTATGGAGCATTACCAGCTCACGATGGCCTCTGGGACTCTGCTACTGCTACTTCCACTGATCTCTTAGCACGTCTGGCAGTTGAGCATTGCGTCCATGAGGTGTTTTTTCCTTACCAACTTTCTTATTTTAAAATGAATTCATTTGGACCAACATGGTTTAAATTATTCACTACAACATATATCACCTCTGGGATATTAGAGCATTCCCAGCAGACTCCCTATAAGGGGGTCTGTTCCCTATGTCTAGGGAATATGTCCAAAAAATCACAAAAAACGTCTTACAGCAGATTCCCTATATGGTTCCTTAAACCATCAGCTGCTACAGTTGAACCCAATGTTTTGGGTTCAACTGTAGCAATCCATATGATTATTATATTGATAAAACTGATGCTCTCTCTCCTCTCTCCTCTCTTCGTTTTCCCCTTCTTTCCCCAGCATTTTCTTTTCTTCTTCTCCGTTCAAGCAAACGCAGAAGGAGAAGAGAGGCCTTCCCTGACCCACTTTGCAAGCTTAATCTCAAAAGACCTCTGATTTTGTCAAATCATTTCCAATGGCCAGCAACAACATCAAAGAAGGTGGAGGATTTCTTGAGGTTTCAGAGGAGAAGAGAAGGAATGAACATGGTGAATCAGAGGAGAAATTGCAAATCGCAAATCAGAGACTGAAACCATCAAATTTTACTGCTTCAATTTCGGTCTGAGAGACGATCTGAACCCCATCCTTGTTCACGATCAGATTTCCATCCATAAACGTACCGCTCCGAGTCCTCAAACTTGACGCAAATCGGAGAAGAAATCGCAGATCGGAGAAGAATTCGGAGAAGAAATCGTAGACGCAAATCGAAGAAGAAATAGAAGCCACAACTTGAACCATTTGAGAAGAAAATGGCAAAATCACAGAGAAGAAGAAATGGGTACTGTCGGAAGAAAGAAGAAGAAAATATGAGGGAGAGAGAGAAAGTATAAATTATAGGAATAAAATATAAAAAAAGTAAAATAAAAAATAATATTTTAATGGTATAGGGAAGCAATTAAGGAAGCTATTGGAGTGTAAATTGACATAGGGAAGCAAAAAGTAGTTTGGATCCTTAAATTTAGGGAATATGACCGGGTAGCTGCTGGGAATGCTCTTAGCTGGTGGCCGCAGTCAAGTATATTTTTTCATTCAGGAAGGATCTGTTTTCACAAATTTAGTTTCTAATGAACTTAGGCTATCAACATTGCCATTCAAAGCAGATGGAAATTGATTTTTTTTTTTTGTTTACACATACATCTGCTAGTAAAAATCCATCGTCCTGATTGCAGGCATTGAAGAAATGGAGCCATAGTTACAAATCATGCAACTTGGTTCTGGATTTTTGAGATGAATTGATCCTACCATTTGTGGTGATGGCTCCATTTTCTTGAACTTCTCCAAATATTTATCCTTTCATCAGACTTGTATGTAGTGTTGGCTCATTTAGTTATAATGCAACACTAGAGTACACCCTTTCTCTATGGTGTTAGTGAATAATTTTTTTTTTATAAATAATAACAAATTTGAGTTTGAACACAGGCAAGAGGACTTGATGTGCTTCCCACAACCATTTCTCGGTTTCGCAATGGAGGCGATAATGAGACAGCAGAGTTACTAGAGAGAGTGATTTACCCAGAAGAGATTACCCATTGTGCTGCTGGGGTTAAATGGTTTAAATATCTTTGCCTAGGGGCTGAAAATCCTGCTTGGAATCAAGGCAGCTTGGCATCTCCAGGTGGGGCAGGAGAAAGTGAAAAAACGCTAGAGGAAGATGAAGTAATTCAGAAGTTTCACTCAATAGTGAGGACATACTTCAGGGGACCATTGAAGCCACCTTTCAATGAGGAAGCAAGAAAAGCTGCTGGTTTTGGCCCGCAGTGGTATGAACCACTTGCTGTCAAAGAGGTTAACCCTAGAGTGGCAACAATATTTTAATTAGAAAAAAAAAATTCTGATAAAGTTTGTTTACGACTCTGGAATTGTTTCTTATATTCTCCAAGAGGCAAATGTGTTTTTCCATTTTTTTTCCCCATATTATTTTAGATGAGGCTGCAAACAATGGGGTCACAGGAACCCTAAGAATCACTTTTTGAATGCATATAGTGCTTTCGAATCTGGGTTGTTTTGATGCAATATATAGTTTTAGGAAACGTTCTGTTTTTCTTGCTTGGATTTTTTTTTTAGTTTGTGTGCAGTTATGCTGCTTGTTGCAATTTTGAACTCTATTTGCTTATAATTTGAAGACCCTCCCAATGCTGCTTAGAGCACTCACAATGGCTTAGCTTCTTTTTTACTTTTATATGTAAAATAGATAAGCAAAATACTAAAAAACCTTCTACATTAAATTATGCATCTCAAATGCAAAATAGATTTTTGTTGCATTTGTGAACATACTATTTCTTATTAATATACCGTAGGTAGCGGCACTGGCCACAAATCATCTTATTAATATACTATTTTTTTATACACCTGCTTTTCCCAAAATATTCTCTTATTATTTCTCTTCCACATCTCTCTTTTCCTAAAATTTTTTCCTGTTATTTCTCTTTTCACATATCTTTTTTTCCAAAAGTTGAAAAATATGATCTTTAGAGGAAAAATACAATTCTTATAAAAAAATTAAAAATAAATAAATAATATAGATAAAATAAATAGATAATTTGATGTATAGTGTCTTTCAAAACTCATTAGCTAAATTAGATAAAGTTGATTTTGTTTATATATATATATATAAACCAATGTGAATGCTCTTATAGGTTGTGCTGACAAAAAAACAAATCTCAAGTCAAACCAATCAAGCCCTAGTTCATCATCTGCTTTATTTATTTGCTTAAGCTTTTGTAACATAGAAGTGCACCTTGTATGACATCATTGACATGCAACACATTCCATATGCCTTCAGAGATGTCCATCTCCCTGGCAGTGCCTAAATGTCCTCCTCCTATTCAACTTCTCTAAAAATCAACCTTTTGATTTGTAGGACTCACATGGGTGAAGGTGTAAATTCTACAAATTCAGCAGTTCTCATACATCTTAGGAAAAGGTTCCAGTCATCTGGCCATTAACTTCTTGACCTTCCCGTACTGGTAAAGCTGCATCTGCTGTAACTGGTCTGTCTCAAATTTGTGGCCATAGAATGCTTTGGTTATAAATATCTATGCAGCAAACAGGTTTACAGATTGTCAAAACTCAAAACGAAGATTAAGATCAAGCTTTGGCCTAATTAGGAACTAGGGACACAGGTAATACAATGAACATTTCACCAGCATCACCATCAATAACAATCAAGAATTCATTCATTGATAAAGATGCTTATTTTCCTTGATTTTTTTATACATCATCATTCTGAAAAATGGAGTAACGAAAAAAATCAAAACCTTGTAACAGTTGTGTTTTCTTGTCCAGAAAACCTCAGTACAATTGTCTTAAACCTCATAACATTAGAAACCTGAAAATTGTGCAAAAAACTCATTGCTTATGTGCCTCAGCAATTTGGTTATCTATGGGAAAGTTGGGTTCAAAAATACCGCAAGCAAGACGGTAGAATGGAGGGGAACTCCATGAAGAAAATTACACGCTAATGTGAAAAATTCTGACTAAATTTTGAATTACATCCTCCACCATGGTTGATCTCAGGGTATCCCAGTAGTTAATTGGGGGCTTTTCTTATGTTATTACAGAAGAAGTCTTCGGATGTCACTAAAGTTTGAATGCAAAGCTGAGAGGAATGCACCTGCAGGATAAAGTAGTGTTAACCTCATAAGCAAGTACACATATAATATGAATAGGGATGGAACTATGTTATCATGACCCTCCAGGCAGCCTTTTGACTACTTATATAGCAAATAACTTGAATGGGCGATGAACAAGACAATAGAAGACTAGAAATTTAAACAAGAAAGAAATAAATCAGAACCCTCTATATTAGTTCTGCATTTGTCTACCAACAACAATTAGAAAGTAGAGCATATTTCAAGTCTAAGCTTCACTCGTGGCCAATCACAGTAAGGAATTTAGATACTCTATGCAATAAGCCTCCCCAATTTGTCATTAACCAACGGCGTCATGATACATTCAAGGATGAACATGGCGGGCAACTTGGCAGCCAACTCTCTGCTAAGGCCCCAGCTCATGATTGCTCAAAATTAATATGACTACAAACCAGAAGCCTTGAGAAGAAACTGAAATAGTTACTATTGTCCACTGTGCAAAACAGTGTTTGAAAGATTAATCATTTATGAGGCAGCATCCTAGACCAGAAGAGATGTTGATTGGTCTTGAACACCATATGGAGTATGAATTCATATCAAACTTTGATGAAAAGTAGAGATTGTACCTCCAACTTTGCCATCAAAAACACGGTGATCAGCGGATAATGTTAAGTTCATTTTTGTGACAACTGCAGGCCTCTCGACTCCTGGGTGAAAAATGAGCCACGTCATCTAATCTGGTATTAGAAGCATAAAATAAAAGGTACAAAAAGCTACAAATATTTTACCATCACTTCCAATTACTGGTTCAACAACTTTGTTGCCTCTACCAACAGCAAGGATACCAGCCTGAAGGAAATGAACAAATTTATATAAGAGAATAACAACTTGCAACATCAACTAAATGTAGAGCACTACAGTGTCAATCTGCTATCCTTATTTAAAGCCATTTTCTATTATCTGAAAATGAAAAGAGAAGATGATGGAAAAAAATAGATTTAGCAGTGTAAATTCCCGTCAATAATCTTCATTTACACAGGCTGCATTCAGAAAATGGAAAAGAGTTATTTGCCACGTATTCAAAATGAAATTTCTGAGCCGAAAGCATCCCAAAATTATGTGCTCTTAAATATTTGAATTCCTGACACCAGGACTTCCTTTACCAACAAATAAAATTGAGCCACTCATTTTTCGAAAATGAAAAGAATGCTATCAATTTTAACACATCAAATAATTTTACAAAGGATCTCTGTATTCTAGAGCTAACACCATCACCAGTAAAGTTATTGAACAAACAAAAAAATAAGTAAACTTAAATAAACTTAGAGAGAGAGAGAGAGAGAGAGAGAGAGAGCCTGAGGGGGGTTTATTATTGCACAAAAATTGTCCACCGGAAACATTCCCAAGTTCGAAATGCTGCATAAAGATTCAGAAGGAAAGTTTAAAATGAATTCTTCTAACAAAATGAATATGTAATTAGCTTACTAGTGTAATAAAAACAATTAAAATATAAAATTTGTGCAGTAGGTTATAGTTACCTAAAAGTTCCTCCTTGGAATTCATTTGGCAAAAGCTTGCCTGCTCTTGCCTTCTCAGCTAATTCCTTCACCTGAAGCTCAAATATCAGCAGAGAAATTGACAATGATCCACATTAAAATTGAATTGATGATTAACAAGAATAGGAAGTGGTAGATATTTTTTTATATATATATAATTAAGTGGGTTTACGAGAATACTTAATTTTTTACGCCAAAATCCATGTTTGAGTAACTACCATTTTTTTCTGTAGATTCCATACCAATTTAATTTTATTAGATATCACAGCAATCAAAAGGACATAATTAATTGATGCACGTTTCTGAAGTGTAGCCACACTCAAGCAGATGATTCTTTCCTTTGGGGAAAAGAGAACAAACAAAAAATAAAATACAGGCTCAAATCTAATAAGGAACCCAAAATGAAGTCATCAAACCAAAACCGCGAATTACTAGTAGAGTACCTCCAAGGATATTGACGATATTGTCTTCTGATCTGCATTCCTCACTATTGGAGTCATTAATCCCTGAAGCAATATAATATGATGAGGCACTGTTAAATTTTGTTTTTTTGATAAATCTGTTTAAAATTTTCTAAACCAAAAATATCAGTCTCATACCTTCTCCGTCGCCACTGCAATTGAAATGTCAACAGAATTGCACAGTACAATTTCTCCTTTCTCAACATTCCAGTAAGCTACCATGTACCGAGAGAGAAAAATTTCATTATCAGAATAGTATAGACTAAATTTCTGTTTTATAGTATTCAACCAAAACAAAAAGGAGATAAAACATGCAACATGTTTGTATGTATGCAAACAGACAACTCAACCAGCACTAAAAAGAAATGAACTCCCAAATATGAATAAAAATATAGCAATTAAATTTTGGGTTAAATGCCATTTTTGGTCCTTGGGTTTTAACGACTTTATTTTTTCTCACCTAGGTTTCATTTTGCATATAGGTTGGTACTTCTTTTATAGGTAAATACGGAGATAGTACCTCCGTCAATCTTCCATCCATCATAAAACTAACGAAATTCTACATCAAACCAATAAAAACTTGCCATGTGTCATATGCCTCAATAAAAAATTTAAAAAACTTTTAAAATGAAGAAAAAATAGAAAATAATTATTAAAAAAAAAAAGAAAAAGGAAATGAAGATGGGTGTCTGGAGCCACCTTTTTGTGCCAATAAGGGTGGCCAGCCACCCCCATTTTGGACAATGGGGGGCCACCCCCAAGCCAAAAGGGAGTGGTCGAGCCACCCCCAAGGCCTTGGGGAGGTTTCGGCCACCTCTTTTTACTATTTGAGGGTGGCTGGCCAGCCCCATTGGCACAAAAAGGTGGCTCAAGCCACCCCTCTTCATTCCAATTTTTTTTTTAAAAAAAAAAAATTATTTTCTATTTTTCTTCATTTTATTAATTTAAAAAAAAAAAAACTTAAAAAATTGAAAAAAAACAAATTGTTGAGGGATATGACAGGTGGCAGGTTTTGATTGGTTTGGGTTTTTATTGGTTTGACATTGAATTCCATTAGTTTCAAGAACAAAAGATTGACAGAACTACCATCTCCGCATTTACCCATAAAAGAGGTACCAACTATAATACAAAATGAAACCAAGGTGGGAAAAAATAAAGTCGTTAAAACCTAGGGACCAAAAAGGCATTTAACCCTACAATTTTTCCATAAAGTCATCAATCTGACAGATAATAATACACAGGAAACATCAGTAAACAGATAAGGGTACTGAATTTCAATGTGGAACTTTTTTTAGGGAAATTTAGAATACATCTACAATACAATTTCCCAAAAGGGGGCATGTTGCTGCTAATACAAGCAAGTAGTGGAAATGAACGTCCATAGTAATCAATAGACTAATGACAAGCTCAAGGTTGCTGGAATGATAAAAAAGACAGAAGTGGCAAACTCCTTGAAAATGACAATCAGGAAACAAGCACATCAAGAGTAAGAACTTTTACATTCAGATGTAACTAAAAAGTAATATTTCCTTTGTTATTCAGGACATCCACTATTGACCATCCAATCAAAACAGTTCACATGTAACTAAAGGTAAAATTTCCGTTGTTCAATGACTACTGTTCAGATCAAGCTGGCATAGCCTATCCAAATAAAGTATTCCATTTTTTTTCCATTAAAAGTTACTGACAAAAAATAAAGCAATGAAAGCTGGAAATTCATGACATATTAGACCATTTCAAGCCTATGATTTTTTTTTTTTTTTGATAAGTAAACAGCACACAAATGTTTGTCATTTGATTTTTAACAAGTATATGAATTTATTTGGCCGTTCACTCAGTGGTTGCTGCCTCACAGGGATCAACCAACCCAAGCAATAGTTGGAAGTAGAAAACTATGCAAGCAAAGAACAAAAATTAACAAGTACTAGTAGTGAAAAAATATGGGATTTTTCACAACCTTTTTGGTGAAGGATAATCCAGAAAATATGTCTATGCGGGTTTGGGAGCACAGCATGTTTCCCAAAAAGACTCTCACATCAAACCTTTCGTAGATGCTTCATTTTACTTCTATTTAAAATAAGTACAAGTTGATTTTCAGGATTGACTCTACTACCCACAACAATAAACTTCTGCCAGTGGCCACCAATTATACGTGTATTGAGTAGTTTACTTAAACCATATCATAAGTCATATGTCTTTACCATTGGCTTCCGGTACATTTCTCAACGCAACCGCTACAGCTTTGATGACAATGTCATTCACTGAAACTTTAACATCATGCTGCTCTGTAATTGAGGAAGTAAAATGAAAGATCTGCCAGAGTATATATATGCCCAAGAAACTGAAGTAACAGATTGAAGTTTATATTCCATACCTTTGAGTTCCTTCCTAAGAGAAAGAAGAGGATCCAGTACAACATCTAATAAACATCATAAATATTTTAGATATAGGTAAATTTACATTAACAACCATAGATTTTTCAACTTAACAAATACAGAGTAGACCACAGAGAATCCAAACCTGCTGATAAATATAAATGTGGTGTATTTTGTTTTGATTCTATCAACCTTTTAGCTATGACCTGCAAAGCAAAACAATCATGATCTTTCAGCACCACACACTATCAACTGCAAGTTAAGAACCCAACAAAAACAAAAAAGAAATAGGTTCCAAAAATAGCGTCTAAATGTCAGAGGTTGCAAAGCTCAAATGTATTGCTATCATTAGCCCGCTATTTAGACTAAAATTTAATTTAAATGTGAAGTCTAAAGCAATGCCTCAGACTAGTTGCATTAAGTATTTGACTGTAGTACGTCAGCATTATTCGCTTGGTTCACAATTGGGAAGTGGATATCTTGGCCTCCTTCTATTCCCTATTATACTCTTAACAGTGGGAGAAGAGGAGGGGAGGACAAGCTTTGGTGGATCCCGTCTCGCATAGGGATTTTTTATGTCAGGTCTTTTTATAAGATCCTAGCACACAATGGCAATTCTTCTTTCCCTTGGAAAAGTATTTGGCGGACTAAGGCCCCCTTGAAAGTTGCTTTATTTGCTTGGTCGGCGGCCTTAGGGAAGATCCTTACTCTGGACAACCTCAGGAAAAGACATCTCAATGTGGTCAATAGGTGCTATTTGTGTAAACTAAACAGGGAATCCATTGATCATCTCCTCCTCCATTGTGAGGTTGCTAGCGCCTTATGGAATGCCATCTTCGGTCGTTTTGGGCTTTCCTGAGTTATGCCTAATAGTGTTGCGGATTTGATGACCTGTTGGTGGTCAGGGGGTAACTCTCAGAGCGCTACTGTTTGGAAAATGGTGCCTCTTTGTCTTATGTGGAGCCTCTGGAGGGAAAGAAATGATAGGAACCTCAATAATCAAGAGAGGACCTTAGAGGAGTTCAAGTCCTTTTTCTTCTTCTTTTTTCCCTATTTTCCTGGACAGCTGCTTGTTTAGCTCCCTTAGTAATTAGTTATTCTGATTTTCTTGTTCTCTTTTCTCTTTTGTCTTAGGCATTCTCTTGTATACTTCATATGTACTAGTATTGCACCCCTCTGCGCTTTTTATTATATACTTCATTACTTCTAAAAAAAAAAAAGTATTTGACTGTAGTACTAAGCTTCTTCCTGTATTGCTGACACAAATATGTAACCAGAACCAATACATGGCATGATCAACATATGTAATGACAACCTAAGGTTCATTCTAACAATATTATAACATCCTATTATGCAGAAAAAGGAGGAACCATAACAATAAACAATATGCTATTCTTGTGATTTACCCAAAATGTGCATGCATGTGTTTGTGTTTCATATTACAGTTTATACATTACTTCTCCTTGTTTATCATATCTCAGTTGATACAACCAATATCAAGTTCCACTAGACCGGCAGATCAGTTTGATACTTAGAGCACTTCAAGTGCTGGTCCTCCTTGAGAGATTTGTATACAGTTCTTATCTTTAGCATTTTTGCATGAAGTGATTGTTCTCAAGAATTGGACCCACACACTTCTACTTAACAGACTGACTTCTACTATTGCACAAAATAATAGCCCTCCGTGATACTTAATAAACATAAAATTACTACCTTTTTTATTTTATGAATATGCTAAACAAAAGCAAGTTTTTTTTTAAATAAAAAAATTACATACCAAGACTTTATTAAACGAAAGTCAAAAAGGGTGTAGCACAAGTGAATGGAAAGTACACGAGGTATGCAAAACTCCAGTTTGTAATTTTTCGCAGAAAATATTAGTTTTCATGTGACAAAGCAGTAGAGTTTTTAATTCTTCCTCCTAAGACTTGGATTAGACTTCTTTCTTCAGGGGTTGTACTACTTTGGTACAAATTCCCTCATCTACATAAAATGGTTCATGTCAAGACAAGTCAATGAAATCCATCCCACCTACGAAGAATCATTGATAGAATCCTCTTTCTTTATATATTTTCAATCTAAGACAAGATCATAGGATTGATTGTAGGAGACAAGCTTTTTGTCATTTCCTTGACTGTGATTCTCTTAGGCTTCTCCCCTTGACCTTGGGGTGTGTCAGGTTGAACCAGATTATTCCTGCAGCTGGAGCAGTCAACAATCTTCTCTAGACCATCTTATCCATCTTATTCACACCATGTCATTCATAAGTTGCCACCTCTGACTTCTCATGACATCAATTTTGGTCTTTGTCCCTTTCTCACCATCCTAATTTACATCATAGTCATGTATATTTTTGAACGTCCAGTAGTCTTGGCACTACAAATTTTATTTTAATTTGACAAATAACCATCAGCTACACGAAAACATTGTTAAACCATCAGATATATTGGGCATCAGTAACGAGCCTCAAATGCAGTATTGTAGTCTCTTTTAACTTTTATCTTCCAAGATCCACATGACACACAGAAAAATCCACTATAAACAGAAATAACAGTGCTCAAATCTAATTACCATTAATGTACCTTGCGAATTTGACTATTGGGAAGATCTTCGAAAGAATCTGACTGCTTCAAGTGAGATCTAGTATCTGGTGAAACTGTGGCAGAAGCTTTTAGCGTGGTTTGAGGTGATGTAGGTGCCTTCTCTTTAGATGAAGAGACTTTAGAAGATCCTTTTCCTGCCTTAATTGCAGATAAAACATCCCCCTTCAGCAGCGTACCATGAGAACCCGATGCTTTTAATGTTGATGAATCCAATCCATATTCTGTAATTAGCAACTTTGCAGATGGACTGATCCTTGCAATACTTGTTTTTTGAGCTTTTGCTTCATTTCCATCGTCATTGTGTGTTGCTATTTCCTCTTTGATTCCCAAACCACTGATAGCACTATTTTTTACCGTTTCAATATCAGCTGGATCCTCAACCTTGCAAAAAACAGGCAAAGTGTTTTCATAGTGTGTAAGTGGCTAGAATTCTAATAAATAGTTCAAGGAATAAAATTTCCACAAACAGTGCTGGAAGAAACCATAACCACTAATCAATCTAATAAGCATTTAATAGCAGCTTGTACATTAATTTTCTTTTTTTAAGGCAACAAGATAAATTAAAACTTATATTACAACAATCTCAGCCTTACAGGTACAGACTGCAACAATTTGCACCCTTACAGGTGCCTTACTGCCAGCTATAATATCATTACCTGCAAGTTGCTAAGGTGAACAGAAAGTTATACAACTGTACAAGCATCATCACACTTACTGTTACTGCAATAGGTTGTCCCACAGCTATGTCCTTTGAACCTTCAGGTGCTACTATTTTAGCCAAGTACCTACAGCCAACATTCCACTTAAAAATGTAAAGAAATCTATAATGAGCTTCAATAATAACAATTCAGGAACTTTCTCATCAACAAGAAGAAAGATCGTAAGAAAACTGGCACTACCATTAGAGCTAAATGTTGTAAATTCACGGCTGAAGCCATGATTATATACATTTCAACTTGATTAAAGTCACTATAATGGACACATAGAATCTGTGTTTAACAAATCTGTGTTTAACAACATCGTCAATGTCCCCCTCAAATTGATTAGACATGCAAAGAAGTAATAAATGTTGATGACCTAGACTACAAGTAAATAAATACCATGTTAAGACACGAGCTATGTCACTTTCATATTTAGTATTAGCCAAAGTGCACCTCTACAACTATAAACCTAGCATAAGGAAAGAATATTACCCCTCTTCAAGACTTTCAAATTCAAGGGTGGCTTTGTCTGTCTCTATCTCACATATTACGTCACCCACTTCTATCTGTCAGTTAGTAAATAATCAAGGGGTATGTTTAATGCAATTATTCTTTATCCACCAAATTAGAAGTAAGAAGTAGTTACACTAACATATTTAAAACCTTATATCAAACAACTGACCTTGTCTCCTTCTTTCTTTCGCCACTTTGCAATGTTTCCTTGATTCTGTGCATACATATAAAAGCAACATTAAGCATCTATCAGAGTTAGAAAACTTAGCATAATAATCTGAGCAGAAAAAGATATACAATCCTCCTTACCATAGTTGGGGATAATGCAGGCATATCAAGAACAGCATGAGGAGGAAGCTCAGATGTCTTCATCGAATTTTTCTCTAGCACATTGTCCATAGTTGTTGATTTTTCCTCTCTGACCTCAGATCCGTCTCCCACAGTAGCAGGGACATTTTTGATATCATCTGGATCCTCAACCTGGTAAACCCACAAAAGTAAGGTTTTACAACAATTTAAGTATCTGAATGGTTAATACTGAAACAAAAACTATTGGAAAGACATTGAAAAATCAGCGTCACATATTAAAAATTGAGGTCAAGACCATAAAAAAAGTAAAAAAATAAAAAGTTTCTAGAAGATATCTGATTAAAAACAGATTAAAAGATATCAGATACTGTAAAAGCATAATACTTAAACAATCTTTAGCTTTAGCACATAATTTAATAAAATACGTTCTAATTGTAGCCTAAAACTAAAATAAGAAAGGAGGGGGAGGGACAAATTAATTTTGACCTAATAGAATTCTCAAATAATTATAAATTCCCCAAAATGTTTTTCAACATCTTTTATGTATATATATGTATAAGTACATGCTTTACAATATCTTTACAAAATGAAATATTTCCCCTACAATGAAATCAACAGTAGATAGCTTTCCATGAAAACAAAAGGAAATCGTTGATAAAGGATTATCACAGGTTACCATTATTGTTAATAAAACTTGATTACTACTTATCAAAAACAGGTTACCGTTATTGCAATAGGTTGTCCAACAGGTACATCCTTTGAGCCTTCAGGTACCAAAATCTTAGCCAGAAACCTGCAGAATGTAACCCATACAAGAAACAAGGCATAAAGCATTTTAGGATGGATCAGATTTTCCTATCTTTAAGTAGTTATAATCAACATTTTATATGTATATATATATATATATATATATATAGAGAGAGAGAGAGAGAGAGAGAGAGAGAAAAGGGATATGAAAGAAAGTGTTTGCAAAATAAACAGGGAAGGGAAAGATGACTATTCAAGAAAGTAAATATTCTTCTTGTCAATGCCAAATGAAACATCTGATGTGAAGACTGGTACTAAACAATGTCTTTCTCCATGACTGGTGTGCATCACACAATTACGTATCGTATATTAATCAATACAGATAATAAACATTACCCCTCTTCAAGGCTTTCAAACTCAAGAGTAGCTTTGTCAGTCTCAATTTCACATAGTACATCGCCCACCTCTATCTGTTAGATTAAATCAACAGTCAGGAAGACACAAATTCACTAATGAAATAACAAATTGATCCCCACTACATCAAGAGGAAGGATTTATTTTTCAACAATTATCTTTAAGAACATCATGCTGAACATAACTTAGGTTTAAACTCTCAGAATTATATGAAACTTTTGGTATAACTTACCTTATCTCCTTCTTTCTTCCTCCATTTCGCAATATTACCTTGATTCTGCATGAAAGAATGACAATTAGGATCACAAAACTTCTTGAAAGGAAAAAAGAAAAACACAGTTTAAGTGTGGATAACATTTAAATCAATTCCATCTCGCATATTTTTGTATGTCTTACCATTGTAGGAGACAGAGCTGGCATCTGGAGTGTTGTATGTGGTGGATCTGCACTAACAGTCCACTTGATGATAAAAGTCATAATTAATGATAAAACACACGATTAAGTATGCACAGTAGATGTATTCATTTTATCAAATAAAAACTAATCCAGTATATGTCAGTACCACAAATCTCTTCAACACAATCTAAACAACTAAGAACAAGATTCCATTTAATGAAGGAAAGGAACATATTTTACCTACAAATTAGCCATAAGGTGATACTCAAAGTTGCACCAACTGTTTGTAAATCCTATGAGTCTCGAGAAATGACATAAAATAGAACAAACAGTATTAAGGAGCTAATTTGGCTTTTATGCGAAGAGAATTGTCATGAAAGATTATTATACTAGGAAATTGACAGAAAGGTTTAACGAGAAGGAAAGGGCACTTAGTTTGGTCCTCATTGACTTATACCAGGATATTATGTAGCCCTAAAGAGGAATATGCCGAGGTTCAATTATGAAGGTTATTTTTTTTTTTTACTTTTGAATGGACCTCAAGTGAGCTCAATCGGTTGGGGACTACACTTTATGAAGAAGGGTTTACTAGTTCAAATCTACCATTCCCCCTCTCTTTGGGTTCAATTACTTACCAAAAAAAATAAATAAATAAGTAATAAAACAGTATCAGTCAAACACATTGAGGACATACAAATAAATGGAAGAACAAGAGGCAAATTTCTTATCAGAATAGGTCTGTCATCAACAAATGGCACTAAGACCATATTGTCTTTTACATTATGGATGAACTCACTAGACATAAAAAAGAAGTTTCTTCTGAAACTTGACACACCAAGAGAGTAAGGTTGATTCTAAGCAAAAGCTGCAGAGAGATACTTAAGAATTTAAACGGTTTAGGTTATGCTGGACCAAGACAACCAATAATATTAAAATATTGCTAAGGTTAGGAGTAAATGTGAGGAAGGATTAGGAAAATTGATGGCTAAAGCTATACCCAGAAAATACCATAGTTTTATCTTAAATTGATAATCTAAAAGGAAGGCAGACGGAAGAGATTGCCACTTAATTAGAGTTTCATTAATGAAATGTAGAAGTGAATTTGGATTGCTGCAAGTTTTTTGCTGTCTCCAACTTCTCCAGGTAATGACAAATTCTTTTTATTTTTATTTTTATAAGTCAATGGAATTCATGAAAAAGGGCAAAGTCCCAACCCAAGTATACATAAAGTATACAAGAGAAATTCTTTAAGAAACTGCAGAACTTATTATATGCTTTATGGTTCAAATATTAAGCTATAAGAACAACACCATGTTCAAAAAAGAGTGTAGCTTAAATGAGAATGTTATGATGTATGAATTGCAATACAAGAACTGATAAAAAAAAATAATAATAAAAATAAAAAAAAAATAAAAAATAAAAAAGAGATTAAAAAAATAAATAAATAAATGTGATTCTAAGTAGAGGTAGCACCAACCGAGTAGAGAATGTGAGAAAATTGTATAGGGTAGTTTTGCCTAATATATAGATATATAGATAAGGACCCATGCATCTAAACTAAAGGTTAGAACTGGGAAAAAGTATAGGTTATAGTTCTTGATAAGAAAGGTAGAAAATGACTCAGGCATCTGATCCCAAGAAGTTGGGAATGAGTCCATACAAAATGACTTCAACTAGTGATACACATTCCCAGTTCAAGTATTCTAAGATTAGAGTAGGAATTTTCAAATGGACAACAAGATTTTGCCCTTGAGTTATGGATCCATAACACCTGTTTGTAGGCCCCGAACATTAGGTTAAAGGCATTGGCAATCATGCACTAATTCATTTGCTCAAAAGTTGGTCTAAGTTATTACATTTGCATGGGAGTTGCATAAAATGAGGTAGTCAGCTACCTAAATAGTTCCATAATTAAGATAATATTGCTGGTATGGAAAGGTGATGAAAAAAATTATATCAAATTTAAAGTGTGGCTTGAAGCTAATCACTTCATGTTTGACACTGACCAACTTATCATCCCAAAGCCTATAAAAACATTTGGAGTAGATTAATTAGTTAGGGCTAAGCCAAGCCCAGCACGAATTAAGAAGGCATAGACCTGCAGCTTTGGATTGTATTTAAGATTGCCCAAAGCTTGACAATAATTCTGAAAGTTTATTTACTTCCTTGCTATCTTAAACAAGACACTGGCTTTTTGCTAAAATCTAATTTCACCAACAACTGTAAAAAATAAAAAGTATAAAATCATGACAATGAAGAAACACAAGCAAGCCCCTTTAATCCACAATTTTATGAATCCTAGAATTACAGAAAGATAAGCAGAAGGTTGTAACTAAATGGAGGAGACGTATACCAGCAGAAGAGAAGTACTTGATACCACCAACCCGCAGCTGAAAATTTTGTAACAGTATCAGAAAACACCCCTCGCCATGAAAAGCTATTTACTAATACATTTCAAACACTAACCTTTAACTTCAAAGAATTATCATGAACAGCCGTGAGCATAAATAAACGTGCAGGCCTGAAATATATCACTGTCAGTGAATAAGAAAAAAAAAAAAAAAAAAAAAAAAGAGAAGAAAAAAAAAAAAAAAAGTAGATAACAAAAGAAAGAAATAGCTAGGACTGAAAGCTTTGTTGGCCTGAGAAGACAAACCCAAAATAGACATTGATTTAAATTGGGTTTTGCACACAACATTCTTGTGGTTCTAGGCTGAATGGCTTCAATATTATGTATGCATACATATTATGATAAACAAAAAATTTATTTAGGGTCAAAATATTAACAGGACCTTGTTTACACAACAAGTGACGAGCTCAAACTAAAACTGGAAAGTAAGAGCTGGTTCAACTTCATGCAAGTGAGGTCACATGCATAAACAGATACATACAGAAATATATAATGAATAAGAAATTACTGGGAATTACAAATTTAAAATAACAATTTTTATATTGCAATTTCCCACCTTGAGCTGTAATAGGAAATGTGGTAAGGATTAGGACAAGTTTATGGTCAGTATTACTGCCGTCTTTAGGTTTGCACTAAATTATCTGTATGCTTGAATCAAACTGGTCTTGAGTTGATGATCCCTAACTTCCCTTAGTTTCAACTATGGATGTAACTAACTTTTTATGTCAATATGCCCAACCCAAAGCATATGTCCCCTTTTGAGTAATAAAGACAAGATGGCCAATAAATTCGAGGAAGTTCAAGATCAAAGGGACCTCTAGTCCTCAAATTAATCAGCATGTGCTTCATGATAGTTACTATTCACAAGACATAAGTTGTTTCATGAATCTGTATATATTAATCATAAAACCATGTGAAGCAATCGTATCTGAATTTGCAAGCCGATAATAAATAGAAAGGTGATGAATGCAAACCTTAATACAGATCCATGACCACCCACAAGAGAATTTCGCATACAGGGAGGGCTGTACGATCAGGAGAAAAACAGCATATATAAGCTTAGTTTTGCAGCTCTAGACACCAGAACATATTCCAAGAGAGAGAGGGAGAGAGATAGAGAGAGAGAGAGAGCAATATGCATTGAGAACAACATTGTATCCAATATCTAGAAAATATGAGTTATATATCAGAGTTAGACCAGAAATGATTACTTAAATTGTGAGAGCAACATGTAGGCCTAAAGGAAACCCGATTGCCATTAGACATTTAGATCTTACTTTCATATGTATGTATGTGCATGCAGGCCTCTCCACATGCACACACATATCAAAAAGAATATGATTGTTATGAAATGAATATCATCTTAAAGTGAAACAGAAAGACTATACTAATCTGATTCAGACATTTGGAAACATTAATTTTTAGTTTTTAATCATATGATGACCACCAAGCAGGAGGAAGGAAATTTAGTGAATTACATACATGTACAATATAAACATGCGCAGAAAAATTTAACACAGGCTGTAAGAAGCTCAAGATAAAAGACCAAATAAATCTGCATACTTGGAACCCTACATATTCTACTCCATTTATTGTTCAGTCTTATGTTTATAATTGTTATCACTAGTAAGCGGCTGGTTCAGTTTGATTTAGTTCTTTTAAATTTTGGAATCAGAATCTTTGTGATTTCAAAGTTCCAGGACATGGTTGTAGTAAGAGCCCATGGATTCTATCCTGGTCTTCCTATGTTATTGGATCTTTATATTTGGTTTTTAGTAATTCCAGGATAGGTTCTATTAGTCAAAGTCTTTAAATTTGAAAACCGTTGCAAAACTAGCAGCCTATATATATTGATGTGCTGCTTTCAATTCAATAATAAACATGTTTGCAGAAATTTTGAAGCTTTATTTGAGAATTTTGTAATGGAATTCCAATCCCAGGTTTTAATGCCTACAATTCTTTGTCCTCTTTTTCTTCCACTACTGCAACCAATTCCACCCACAACAAAAATTATCCATTAAAACAGAGCTGGTACAGTTCTCATGTGATACTTTTTTGGGTCTCCTCAGTGGCTTACTGCCCCAAAATAGCCTCCAAGGAATGTAGTTTTTCATATGTTATTATCTCAATTCCAAACCATACCCTTTTCTCTTAACCATTGAAACATCCGTTTTAGCTGCTTCCATGAAAAATGAACCTTTTAATTTAACCCATCTTCCACTCTTAAAAACTTGAAAACACTCTCTTTTACTGAGATTTAGCACAACTAATGATTTATAGGCAGCTTTATTCGATTGACCAGCAGATCCTAGTTCTGTTGGGTGTTGAGAAATCTGGTCTATCTCAATACTTGCTAATTAATCAGTCACAGCATCTCTTTCAAGTCTACAACTGTCCCATTTGCGACAGAAAAACTCTTAGATAGAAATCAACCAATAAATAGCATACTAGGAGATATCAACCAAGTATGTTCTAGAAGAAAATGAGTGAGTTTGAAATTGTGTCGTCCTGATAACAAATCTCTGATATACCAGGATGTAAAGCTTCAAAAGAGCTCTCATGATGTGCTTCTGAGCTATGTACAGGAAGGCATTCTCTAACTAACACGGTAGTAGTTAGATAGTGCACATAAGTCTGGTGTAGTGCACTCGTTAAGTAGTTCTTCTTTTATCATAGTGTAAGTCCATTTTCAATACCTTCTCCCATGGATATAGTTATAAGCCCACCGCACCATTTCTGTTCTTTTCCTCTTCTTTATATGCCTATATCTACCGCTACTAATTCTAGGGTCACACTTTGACACAGAAGCCTCGTACACAGTTTAGTGATTCATAATATAGATTGTGTTTTCTCATGTCCTTCATCGAGTCAGAGCACAACTGGAACTAAGACAAGACAATTGAAGTAACCAGACTACATAAAAAGTCTTTAAGTAATATCATATGTCAGTGGAACACCATTTGGTCCCTCTTCAACTTTCTTTTCTGCCAATACTTGCTCTCTTTAAGTTTAAGTCGATGAAAATCTAGTTTCAGGACTAAAAACTGTGAAATCAACGAACCCCCATTATTCTTCACTAGAATTTGCACCTAACATCTCATATAATCAGCCAAATAGAGCCACCAAGAACAAATTCTGACGCATACCCACCAACCTCCAACATCCCAACTCTCACAATCCCCACCACCTCACAACCAATTCACTCAATTGCAAAGTCGTCAACTATATTTCACAAATCTAAACAATAAAAAAATGAAAAATAAAAAATAACATAACATGTTAATTATGAGAGAACAATAGAGAGAGTACCTTGAAAGAGATCTAGAAGAGGAGTTCGAGACAAGACGGGCTTTCAGGAGGAGAGACGGAGCGCGAGAGATCTCTCTCACCGGATGCCGAAGCCGTGAAAGCGCCATTTCCGATTACTCCTCTTCTTCTTCTTCTTTTCTTCACAGAGATAACCAAATACAAAAAAAAAAAAAAAAAAAAAAAAAAATAGCTCTTTGATCAAACAACATAATTCAATATAAACATAACATAAATTTGCGTTGATAGATTGATTATTAATCAATTACCGTAAATGGGTTTTCCAATACGTTCTTGGTGATCAAAGAATTATCGTTTTCTGTTCGTGAAGCAGGTCGCCAATGGCGAGCTCGTACGAGTTTGCGACTGCGGAACGGTCCCAGCTCTCGCTCCGACTAGTCTGCGGCTATTTATATTTATAATTTCAGCAATTAATTAATTAAAAGACAAATAGTAGCCCTTCCATAGGTTCTATATGGGCGTCTGGTGGGTTTCCTCCTCCTCCTGATTCATGCCCACCTAACCACCCTTGTTCATGGCCTATTGTTGGAAAAAAAAATTTCTACAAAACCCAATTTAATATTTTCTTTTTCAATTCATATCTTTTAAATTAGGTTGAAATTTTTTATTTTATTTTAATTTATTAAACTAACACATAATTAAAATGTATGTGATTTTTTTCACATAAATTTTAAAAAACAAATATAAAAATCACATGCTCTATTCAAAATGGATGTAAAAATTTAAAATATGTCATAAATACTTAAGGAAAATTCTGTCCATCAAAGAAAATTCTTTTGAAGAAAAATACTTTTTTTGTCTTTTGTAATGAATCTTTAGTTATAGTGCAACAAAAAGGGGGGAAAGGTATTACATTGTTATTCTACTAGTCAAAGTCTTAGAACACCACTCATGTTCACAACTGAGGTTTGTTTGAGTTGTGATTTAAAAATTGTGATTTTGAAATGTGTAATTTATAAAAAAAAAAAAAAAAAAAATACAGATGAGCGTTTCGTAAAATCACAATTTAACCTTCAAAATCGCTGTTTAGCCTTCAAAATTGTGCGTTTAACCAAAAAAAAAACGCAATTCCAAACGATCTATTTTTTGTGATTTAGTTTAAAATCACATTTTATGTATATGAAATCATAATACCAAGCATACCCTAGTCCAAACAATAATGTGTAAATAACAAAATTGAAATACTTTATCGTTTGTATAAATTTAGAGTAAAATTATTGGAACTAGGGATGAACAAGCCAATTAGATCTCATAAAATAAAATTTCATGCAATAATGCATTTTTTTTAATATTTAGTTGTTTGATGGGCTAAGCATGAGAAATGGAAACAGAAAAACGGCCTGATTTTTTGTGGGCTTAATCACAGGGCTAAAAGTGTCACTCATCATATTCAAAATTTGGGTTGTTGATAGCTTTTAGCAGAACCATGAAGCTTTTTTTGAGTTTGAAAACCCATTGCAGCCCATAATATTCATAGTAGGAGTGGGTACTTAGATCATCGAACTCCATTTTCGTGGCCTTTACACCAGTCAGGATGTGTTTACAAGCTTTTATTAGGCTGAAATACCTATATATTAACATCTAACTGTTTAACCACTTTTAAAGAGGTTAGAAAAAATGGGTAAGAGGTTAGAAAAAATGGGTAATTGCCAAGGGCGATGAAACGACATTATTTTTGTGTTTAAATATATAAAAAAATGTATTAAACTCTAGAAACGAAGTCGTTTTGATTTTTTTATTTTTTTTTCTTCTATTTTTTCTTTTTAAAAAGCGATTAGCGGTTAACGGTTTTAGTAATAGCCGCATTTCACCTCCTAGGCATTTAGTTTGTGTGCGTTGTACGAGTAATGTTAGAAAGAGAAGTCTTTTTTTATGTCTTTTAAAATAAGTAATAGATCAAAATTTAATATTGATTATTTCAAATTTAATGGTAATTTTAAAAGCCACATTAACTTTATGAAGATTCTAGTAGCCTTCTTCTAATATTACTCGTGTTGTATTGCCCAAGATATGGCCAACATGGACATCCAAACATTCTTACAACAAACAATTGGTTTTTCGGTGGAATAAAACCTCATATTGAAAGGAAACCTGACATTCTTTTAGATCTTGAAAATTATCTATGATTAAATTTATAATAATTTTCGCAACAATTGCTCTTTGGATCTTTTTTCGCATCACAAATACAAGCTTGCATATGTTGCTCTCACTATCGCCTTAATTGAACCGTCTGTATACCAATTAACATGGCAAATGGCAATGATCCAAAATTCACACGTACTCATGTAGAAATTTGAGACATGCATGTATGTGTTACTATGAATTGCATGCGAGCATGGATGAAAAGTTGTCTTCTACTAAGTGTCTATTTGGGATTGCGATTTCGTAAAAATAATTTGCGTTTTAAAAAAATATTGCAAAACGTAAGGCGTTTGGCATTACTATTTAAAAGACACTTAATTTAAAATAGGAAAAAATCTGCGATTTCTATAAGCAGGCTAAGGGTGCTTATTTAAAAAAGCACGAATATAAACCAAAATCACGATTTCACATAACAAAAAAAAAAAAAAAAACTTTTTAACATGTTTTACTAAACGCTTTTTCAATTTTAAAAAGTAGCGATTTCAAAAACACAATTTTTAAAATTGCACTTATTGAAACCGCAATCCCCAAATGGAACATTATGGTATATGAATTTTGTACGTTATGCCTAACATATTTACACATTAGTCCCCAAAATATAAATTTCGTCTGTTTTTTTCTTTTCCCTTCTTTCTTCTACATTATGAACATGTGTATATGGTCAGTGACGGAGCTGGGGTGGTCAGTATGGGCCATGCCCCCCACCAACACAGGGAAAAAAAAAATTATTAGGTAAATTTCTTTTTTGGCCTATTGACCTCTAAAATTTTTAACCCTTAACCCATACTCATACCAAACTTTACCTCCATCCCTTCCTATGGCCGTGGTGTAATGTGAGACTCTTAATTATAAGTGGGGACACGCTTAGTTGTGGTCAAGCATTCCAATATCTATTATTTTTCCCTCCAAATTGCTATTTTAATAGTTTCTTTTTTCTTTTTCTTTTTTACTGCCGTTTTAAGAAATATGTATTTTCTTGTTTTAGCAATGATTTTATTCTCGATCGAATTTCACCAGATTTTGGGCATAACCTTTATTTCATTATGCAGCTTGATTTTGTGTAATAATTAGACTTTTACCGTTTTAATTTGGCAAAAATCAGTTTGTTGCTTCAGCTATATAAGCCCTTGTGGGCTTAACTTTTGACTTCGAGTTATAATCATATTTCAATATTTTTAGAGTTATTTCTGTTTTCTTTAAGGCAATTAGAATTTTCTCTTCTGCACTCAATATTTTTCTCTCTTCACGGGGGACAGAGCTAGAAATTATTATGGGCATGGGTCCAAGGCCAAAAAATTTTGCAGCTACAAGCCAGTACCTTATAATTTATTTATTTTTTTTTTTTTCTACCTTAAAAATTTTTTTGTTCTTAGGAATTGAGGGGGCATGGCCTAAACCAAACCCCCGCTCCCCTTCTCTTTAATTATCTTTGATCTTCAATTGCTACGCGTTGTCATAACAATCTTAATACTACTGCTCCGCATCAACTTGTCTCTCTAAAAAATAGAGAGAAGCTAGTTAAAGTATGAGTAGCTGGCTAGTTTCTTAAGGGCTTGTTTGGAAAGACAATTCTTTCAAATTCTTCTCAACTTTTTCCTCTTTTTTAGTTGATTTGATATTACTAGCACTCAACTCAACTTAAAAATTTTCAACTTTATTCAAAATTTTATGTTCTTCAAACAATTCAAACATAATCTCAACTATTTTTTTTCCTCGGTATTCATAATTTTGAATTCAGTTTGATAGAATAAAAAAAATCGCAAACCCAAACGGCAGTAATTAGTGGGGTATCTTTCCTCTCCCATCTTAACTTGAAAAGCATGAGAAAAGTCCAAGGACACTAGAGCACGACTTGATCAACGAGAAAAGTAAAGCAAAAACCAAAAGATATACGAAAATAATTAAATTCTCATAAAGAGCACAACTGCACAAGTCTGCCCCATCCAACGGGTTATATGCTCATTTGCCAGGTAACTTCCCTTAGCCCCCTATATATATACACAGGCCACAAAATACACATTATAATCACACACAACACAAGCTATCTCTTCTGCAGAAATTTTTGCTCTAACATTTTCCCTGCAATGGCCCCAAAAACTTTGCCACTTCTGCAAGCAATCTTTTTGCTTCTTCTTTTAGTGCTATCATGCCCCCATGCAACCGGGCAGAGGGTCAACATGTTCAACTTCATCCAATGTTCAGAGGGTCAAGATGTTAGGGAGCTCAAATTCAAGGAATTTCGATGCACAGATCATTCGGGAGTCATTGACAGCAAAAGCACCAACAAGAGTGATGAGTTTGACAACCTCTTAGACTCCTGGGAATCCAATTGTTATCTAAAAGTCACCAGAATATTGGGGTCCCTACTCATCATTTTGAATCTGCTATGAATATCTATGGATATAATGCTGTGTTTGAGCAGCTTTTGTTAGTACAACTGCATGCGTTATTCTTTGCTAGGTTTTGTGTTACAAGATATATGTAAAATTGGAGATGAGGATGGTGGCATTTCAGGAGTCAATTATAGGCTTATTGAGAAGTACTACATAACAGAACTGCCTTTTTCAGAGTATTTTATATTATTTTTGTATGAAATTCTTCCTTATTTATATTAGCTTTACTTCAATCGGCATCATCGTAATACTTTAATATATACAACATGTCCCATTCATCATATATTATTCGATCTACACATGATAAAATGCAACCCACTTACTAGGAATCAAGAAATTTATTTTTCACGAATTTTTACTTTTTCTCCAAAGTTACACTTTCTGCATTATATATATATATATATAACGAGTACGTTGTTGCATGCCCAAGACACACATGAGCCATGCATGAACAAAGATCAATGGCATCATGCAATTAGAATGTGAGATATATATGTAGTGATCTTTGATGAGCAATCATAAGAAATGATGCACATGCAGCACAATGAGATGGAATAATAAATTAGTATGGTCAAGTAATTAATATATATAAGCTGATTAAACAAAGCAACCAATAAACATGCAATAATAAGAAAACCGATATTCTAATAATTCATGATAAATAGTTGCTGGGCTTTTGCCAAGGAAAGTCTAGTCTTTTCACATTTCAATCAGCCGAGACTGCATGAACAAAGTAGTGTTGAATTGTTACAATGAATAATATTTAGTTATTGGTTAATCACTATCATGTATTTCTTTTTCTTTTCTTTTCTTTTTTCTGACCTTTTATAATAATCTATTTCCGTCTCCTAATTAATCTATGTCAGAATCTGATAGTTTACTAGGCTTGGGTTTGAGTAAAATAATTCTCCATTTTGGGTGGAAAAAAAAAATACAAAGCTCCGCAGAGAGCAGGAAAATACCACATATTACTAAATACTTTCTCTGATTCCTTTATTTATAACCAAATGGTCTTTAAATAGACTATAATTGAATAACACCTTGAATGATAAGATTTAATTTTAATATTCAAATAAACTCTAATCTTAATTTTTAAATAACCAAATCTTAACGAGTTCATTTCAACTTAACTATTAAATCTATCTCACCCTAATCTTATACTTATCAGAATCACGATTTTATTTTCAATATTGTAGGACCCATTATTGTCTGTAAAATTAAAAAAAATATATATATAACAAAACATCAAAGCTAATTTTTCCACTAAAATAGTCGTTGCCGAAGACTTTGTGAACATAATTGTATACCTTAATTTCTTTGTACTTGTAGTCAAATGGTTGAATTTAAAAAAAATAAATAAATAATAATAATAATAATTTAGCTTTGTCTGGGTCAAAGCTGACGTAAGCTTTTCGACAGACCTGAGCTCTAGCGTGTTCATAGTACAGCTCATATTAACATATACAAAATATAAAAAGAGAAAAAGGAGTTTGGGGACTTCAATATGAAAATACAATAATAAAAAAATATATATTATCATATCGTAATTCATTTATGACAACTATGATAATGATGATAAATGGTAGCTTAATCCACAAGAGATCACGCTTCATGAAGTAGAGATTACTAATTTAAATTATTTTCTGCACTTAAGCCAAATTTGAAAAGTAAAAACAAAATCAAGATTCATCTACGGCTATGTGTGTTTATTTGGCTTTGTATTTCATTGAAGTTGCACAAATTGAAATATGTTCAATTTTATTTGCAGGTTCAGTTTTATTTTATTATTATTTGTTTTAATATAGTTGTATTTTTTTGTTTAATTTAAATTATATAGCTAGCACTTCCGAGTAAAATTATAGATCATATGTTTAGGCATGATATAGGTTAGAAATCCAAAGAGATCAATGTGTCGGGAGAGTAATGCTAAAAGTTTATTTTGTGTCTCTTTAAGAATAATTGACTTTTAAAATCACCATTAGACTTATTATTGATCACTATTAAATTTTAATAAAATGACGATTTTAAAAGTGACATCATTCTTGAAGAAACACAAAAGATACTTCTATAATTATTAGGGAGTATAAGAAAAAATGAAAATAAGAATTCATAAATCTTTGATGCTAAGTGTGGTACGGTAATTTAGGATTGTGAATATTTTAGGAGTAATGATATTATTGATATATACCACATTCTTATTGATGTGGCAGTCTAAACTAATTTTTAAATTTTTTATTTTTAAGAATAATTAATTCAATGGTTGGTTAAGACAGTTACATCAGTATTGTAGGATAGTTATGAAATAGAAATATGATTTCTAATGTTAGAAAACCCATTTTAAATGATGATGATTCTAATGCAGAATATTTAGTGTGAAACAGTTTAAAGAGTCCCTCAAGGTTGCCTCAACTGGTAGAGTATGCTCTCCATATTGTTGGCCGAAGTGAATGACCTAGCGTTTGGGTTAGGAATAACTCAAAGTCTCAAAGCATAATGTAATCACGTGCTTAGCCTATGCCTATAGAGTTTGTCTTCATTATCCGGTAAAAAAAAGAAAAAAAGAAAAAAAGAGAGAGAACATTCTAGATAATGAAAGGAAATGTTCTTGGCTATGAATTGATTAAACGATTTTGGTAGTTAAGTTTTATATGCTATTGAGGCACCAATATTTGGTATTTAAGCTGAAGAAATTCGTGAACCTAACTCATTTTATAAAACTGGTTCGATAAGAGAGGGTTGTCTATTTCTTATAAATATGCCAAAGATCTTGTTCACAGGACAAGTGAAACTATTTCTCAACACTTTCTCTCACATGCAAGCCGATATTTTTCTTAGTCCTTGTCACGGGGTAAGTAATGCGGGCCCCCATTCGTCATGTGGTAGACTCTAATACCATGAAGAAATTCGTGCGCCTAACTCATAAAACCGATTCGATAAAAGAGAATTGCCAATTCCTTATAAACATGCCTAAGATCTTGTTCACAGACAATGTTAGAATATTTCTCAACATAAGCTAATATTCTTTTAATAAAATAATAATAATAAAAAAAAAAACTAATGATTCTCTTTTCTGAATTTTGGTTATGAACTATATGTGCTTTTTGCCATTTTGACTTTAAAACTATAGTTTTTTTAAAAAAATTAAAAATTAAAAATTCAGTTTTTAATTTGATAGATTTAAAACTTGAGTTTAGGCCCATTATAAATTCGAGATATTTACCATCATTTTCATCCAAAATAATAGTGAAAATACAATTATGACCTTTTAAAAATAAAAAATAAAAATTATCAGAGAGGTCTCTGTCAGATTAAAAACTGGGTCTTAAAGTCAATGGTGAAAAACCTGATTTTCCAGAAGTTCCTCAATCATCACCCTGCCTTGTATATGTAAATCTGAAACAGCGCTAATTTTGGGGTCAGTAGTAGGTAAAGTCCTCTAACATGTCAAATTGACGATCATGACCAAGTCAAATTAACACTATTAAAGAAGCAGAGAAAATAATTCCAAATAACAGAACATGGGTTAGGCAATTTACCTGGACTTTTAGGCGAGTGCTGATTTCTGCTCCTACGAAATTCCCATTATATTATAGCCTTCGTTCTAAGTAAGGATATTCATTATCCTCTTGAGAAGTGGGCTAAGATGTGAATCTAAATATGTATTAGAAAAAGATGCGCAGCATAGCAGGATGAATAGGAGTGACAATTTAGCTTGCTGGGTTCGAATAGTTAAATATGAGTATAAAATGTCAATTATAATCAAATCCATTTAATTAAATAGATCAAATCTTTTAACCTTAACCTACTAATTTCGTGTAAGATTTGTGCAAAATTTGAAAACTATATCAAAAATTGGCAGCCCTAGGTCATACTAGCCAAGAGATGAAGTGAAACAATGCACCTAACAATTTAAAACCAGGGAAGAAAAAGAAGCTTCAAGTTTTACAAGACTTATCATCAAAACGATCACATCATTCACCAGGAAATAAAACACAATTAAGCAATATCAATGGTTCTAACCAATGCTTAATGCCTTAAATACAAATAAAATCTGATCAAGTTCACTTGTAATTAAAGAAAGCTATAAAGCCAAAACAAAACCCAAGACAGAACATTTCACTAGTCTAAGGTGGCTGCTCAGCGCTTTCCACCACCACCTCCCAATTTAGGGCCCTTTGGCGCAGCACCCTTGGGCAGGTTTCCCTTGCTCTGACTCTTCTGAGTCTTGGACACTGTTTCTGCCTTCTTCGCCTTCTTCTCATCCTTAGTTTTTTTTATACGCTCCTTAATTTCACTGCAGAAATATGCAGATCTTCAGAAGGCAATCATATAAAATAAGGAATTTAATCACCCAGCAGGTGGATTAATAACTTGGGTGCATGCTTCGGTATCAGCTAATCTAAACAAGAACCCTTCAATCTGCTTTCTGAAAATCTTTTACAATCATAGCAATCTAATGCTATTCACATGTCACCCTTGGGAAAACCTTTCAAACTCCGTTTTTCACTTTTCTCTCACAAAATTTCAAAACTTCTTTAACCTTTATATCAAATCAAGCAATTCCAATGCTTGGAACACCAAAAGCTTTTAAAGTCTTATTATACCTCAACACAAGGGTATTAATAAATAATACGTAAGAAAATTAAGTCCTAACTGCAAAAATGTATGCCAAGAGACGATATATATACTCTTTACATAGGGAAATAAAAAATATATATATACATAGGTTATAAATTAAGCAAAATTGTTTCTTTTTCATTACAACCATTTCAATGTCAGAAAAACAAAAAAACATTATTTTGTAATAAACAATCATGACATTGAAAAATTTCTAGCAAAGCAACATACCATATATAGTTCAATATTATTAACTTCAAAAATAACATTGTTATGGCAATAATTATTTTGGTATCTTGTGATGTTTGTCCTTTTTTTGATGTAGAAGAATGGGATTCAATTCTAATGCATATAAATCTATGAGATTCATGTTAATCATGGCCCTCCCATACACAATTTTCTGGCTCCGCCCCTGGGAGACAGATGATGGGTCTTTTCTTTTTTATACTTACACGAGATCTTATTATCTTTTCCACCTCCTAATTGAAGGAGGGGTAGTTTAATGGAAGGAAAGGAAGCATACCGGAGAGCAGCTTCCCGTGCTGCATCTCGTACTTCTGGTTTTTCAGCTCTCTTTTTCTGGATAATTTCCAAGGTAGCTCCAACTATGGACCTAGAGTATGGCTTCTTGGTGGCACGACGCCTCTTCTTCACAGTCTCGGCCGCTATGTCCTGTGAGTCATGTGAGAATAAGAATATAAATAATCATAAGGATGAATTTTTTCATCACATAACAGAAGGATATTCCACCTTTTTATGTTGCTTTCTGTACATAGCTGTCCAGGTAAGCTTTGAAGGCTTCAAGCGGTTGTGGAAGTACCTCTTGCATTTTGAGTTGGCAAACAGGAAAACCTGAAATAACCAAACAACGAGATACACATCAATCTCAGTGCACAAAGAGGAAAAGAACCAAAAAAAAAGGGAAATTGAATGCAGAATACTGAAGCTTGCAATGGTTGTTTAAATAAAAAATCAACCTGAGAATCTGATCTGATAAATCTGATACCCCTACCAGGGTATATCTTGGCACCGCTGAAGCGGCAGAGTTCAGTCCTGAAATATCAGCATTAAGTACTGAGCATATACATTGAAATTCTTGTAAAATTGAGCTGAAACCATACAAAAAGGCATGAATGAATCATACGACATGTTGGACAAAAAGGGATAACGTATGCTTATTGTGGTTACCATTAAACCATAATCCAGGCTTTGACTCCATGTCTTAACATTAATTAAACATTTCTCATAATCAATAGAGCAAAGCTTGATGTAATGATTTCTATCATTTCACAGCAACGTTCACATTTCCTCTTTTTTTTTTTTTTTTTCTTTTTTTTTTTTTCATATGTGTACATAACCTTCACAACTCTATCATACTGTTCCTTTAGCCACTGCCCTCTACCTTATGGCATGCCAGGATTCAAGAAATCACTATATGCAATGAATAACATAGAAAAATAATAGATGAAAAAAAATTGCCAAAATAATCATAATATTGACATTCCCATAAGTTTCCAAAAGTTTCAGTTAACTATTAAACTCTCTTATCTTTTTATGTTAACAATTCAACTTTTATATTTTGACTGCAAGAAAGTACTGCATCCTAAGAAGAGCAAGATGAGACCTGAGTCAGAAATGTGTTCTCATTCAAGACTTATTCGGTCTTCTTTGCTGAAAATTTAATACTTAAAGCATACGGTAAACAAAAAAATGGAAATACATGTGAAGCATCCATATGCTTTGTAAGGAAACAAAAATTTTAGGCTGCATTATTTTTCTTTCTGGAAATAAACAATATTCAAATGGCAAAAACATAAATCATATCAGCCTTATTTTGCTGAATAATCTCAGTTATCAAGATACAAATAGTGAAATAACTCTCAAAATTCCCCCCCATCAACCAAATAAATCATCAAGGAAAAAAGGGCTATATAATTTTTTTTTTTTAATTACTCGAGATATCATTAAAAATGTAAGGCACTCCCATGTATACAAGAAGGATACAAGAGAAGCCGCCTAACTAGTAGGGGCAAAAGCGCTATATAATATAGAAACTGAATCATGAATTCCAAGAACTCCGCATGACTAGTTACGATATGCAGGCAAAATGTATCCTGTAGCCAAACCCAATTACTTGAATTCTTTTTAAAATGAGCTAATCAAGAAATCTGTCATTTGAAATTTCAAATGAAAGCTACCTCCAAACCATATCCACAATTAACTATTCAAGAATTTATAGAATAAAAGACCAACTCTGAACTAGTATGTCAAGGCCATATGCAGATGAAGCTCTGGAATCCAAACACCCACATAACTTATTCAACTATGCTTCTTTTGTTCTTCATTCATTTCTAGCCCTTAGCACATCCATCTAATACCAACCTGCATCATCCCACCAGCCCTCTAGGTAATATTCTTCTACAAAATGATCCCACAGAATGAAACCCTCTCTAGGAAATGAAAACAATTTTTCAATATCGGATACCAAACTCTTGTTTACCCAAAGACACCCCCCACTCCCCTGCCAAAATCTCTCAAGTTGACTTCAAAAAGAGAGAACACGACAATCAAAAAAAAAAATGATAACTTTTCATCAGGGGAGCATCATTTGCACTCTACCTGTAAGCCCCAAGCACACAAAGGTGATCTAAATTACACACTATCAGGAGTATGGAGCAAAAAGCTACGAGTGAATGGTGCAAGCAATAAATCCATGAAAAAGAATGCCGCCTCTTCTCTTCATTTGATTAGCAATAAGAAGCCACCAACCATATCCCTATGATAGTCTAGTCAATATCTCTTAACACGCCATAAAAAGGTTCACAAGGCTAACACATTTAAATCTTTAATTCCATAGCACAATCCACCATTCAGACTATTCATAAATTTCCACTCTGCCCTGCATGAAAAACCAAGCTCCTCAAGCTCGAGATGAGACCTTAGTAAAAGGCTAAGGTCCAAGTCAACCCATTTCTGGATGTCCAACCCAATCTCAACAAACCTAGCACTAAACTCAGCTCAGCTCATTGACAATACATTAACCTCAAAGCTACAAAACTAATTAAACATAAAATTAAATGTTTACGACTTTAATCCAAAACCAGAAAACCCCATTTCAAGAACAGATCCATTACAGAAAAATAAGTCAATAATTTGTATTATTCAAAACAACACGGCTTGGGTGTAGACAAGTTTTGTAATAACCCATCAAAATCTCAAGCTATAAATATAATCCAATCCTATGCTATCTCGATCTAACTATTGAAACACAGTGTAAACCAATCATAACAAATAAGTATTAGCTAATACATAAATTATAAATACGCATCCAAAATAGAGAGCAAATCCTAAATAATAAGAACGTGACCCTCCATTTGCTTACCGAGAAAATACGAGACAAGAAAAGAAACAGAAACGTTGAGTCCGAAACATACCACTACATTACCCACTTGCGCGATGTTTTCATTTTCTCGGGAAAAAGGAAAAAAAGACAAAGAAAACAAACAAACGAGACAAATCGTACTCAAACAAAGAATTTTTTCCCAATTTTTCTTGTACTTTTCTATTTTTGTTCACACTTTCTAGGCAAGCAAACAGAGTAGGATAAGAAAACCGAAAGAAACGGGACCATACTTGAGAACCATGGCTGTTGCTCTGTTGCTCTGCTGCTCAACGCTTTACTCTTCGCAGAAACCCTACACAGAAAATTGAAACCCTAAAATCTAAATAGGGTTGAGGTGAAAATGGTTGGCTGAAATTGCAAACGAGTGGCCCTTGAAAGAGTGGCTAAGGCCCAACTGAATACTAGCAATTGGGCCTAGAGATACTTATGAGTCTTCATTTGTGAAGGCCCCAATCTTGGGGATCCAAAGTGAGTTTTTTCTCTGTTTGTTTTTTTTTTTGGATAAATTATTCTGTTCAATTTAAATTTGAGTAATTAACCCTAAACTATTTGACCAATTAGGATATCTCACCCACTGGTAATTTTTTTAAAAAATTTATATTATATTTAAATTTAAATTTTTAAATATTATTTTGTGATTAAAAAAAGAAGGAGAGAGAGTATAGTAAAAAGTGGAGGAACTTTAAGAATAGGGATATATTGCAACTAATCCTATTAATTAGGAGAATAACCATCCAATTTTAATTATAAAATATTGCAACTAATAGATCATATTTTGCACTTGGGAACTATCCAAGCACAAAAATCCATCTATGTAATATGCCGACTTGTCATTCTCAATTAATTTTTAATTTTTTTTTTATATATTTAATAATAACTGATATAAGAGTTTATTGAAACTATCACATCAGCATTATGACATAATTGTGAAATAAAAATATAGTTTCTAGCATTAATCAACCAAAAAATACCAAATGGAATGCCATTCAAGCTCAAAAGATTTCCTAGCAAATCTATTGGTTAGCCAATCTCTCCTATTAAAATTATCAACATTTCAAAAATGTTACTTTGTTGTTTCAAAATGACATAGGTCAACATTATTGGTTCTTCCACTTTTACAAAGAAACGGCTTCAAAAAAAAAAATTATTATTATTTTTTCTTTTTATAGACGATATAAGGGTTACATTAAAAAAAATAAAATAAAATAAAATACAAGGAAAAACCCAAAACAGACCACTATGAGAAGTGTAAAAGAAACTCTCTTGCCTACATTGAGGGAGCTGGGGACCCTTATTAAGATGTGTTTTCATTGAATGAAAATTTTTTTTTTTTTTTTTTTTTTCTGAAGAATGCAGGAAGAAGGGAAGCTACAAACAAGAAGAAAGCAAAAGCTTAAAAAGAAAAAGAAAAAAAAAAAAGGAGAGCTGCAAGGATAAAAGTCATAGGAGTTGTCTCTACAGCCCATATTAATAGCACATTGCAAATTTTTACAATTTATTTTCCGCTTTGACTGTGTTCCCTTGTTGCTCGTGTCTAGCAATTCTTAGAGCACGTTTAGTACGCAGAACGACTATTCAATAACTTACTATTACACCTCAACAACTAAGAAATTACATCATTGTAGAAGTCTCAAGAAGTGTCATGAGGCAATGCCTTGATAAATTGAGCAACCACTTTGGCAGCATTCAGTGCTGCAAGGGATCTAAATATCCCAATTGCATTCTCTCCGGGTTGACCTCCAGCTAAATCTGATAGCCCTCTGATGACTATCACTGGGAAGCCATTTGACAAGCTTGTCTGCAAAAATCACCACTCTTTATTAGCTATTTTCTGTATATAGAATAAGTTCCTCCTACCCATGAGTATATTAAGTGCAAAATGCAAAACCAAATGGAGCTCCCATGTGCAGAACCTTTGTTGCATGATATTGCCATTAATGTTGCAGAATCCCACATTGATTAGATGCAGGCTTTGGTATAATTTTATATATTAATTGGACCTGTTCACCTAATAACTTATATAATTTTCTTTTGTGGTTGGACTCCCCACCTAATAGTTTAAACTTTTGAGTAATGATACAATGCACGCCAGGCAAAAAAAAAAATTATTATTATTATTTTATTATTATTTTATTATTTTAATTTTTTTGAAAAAAAAAAAAAAAAAAAAATTTTGCCTGTTGATGCACCCCAGGCGTGCATTGTATCATACTCCTAAACTTTTATTTTCTAGGTTTGGAAGTCATAATAAACTAGAGTACTACAACTTAGTTGGCATAAATTTAGGTCAATGGATTAGGTGAAATCTTAACTACGTGTGTATAAGTTCCTAGATATGTTCTCTTTGTAAGCCAATTTTCAAATGTGAGTTTTACCCAAAATTTATATCAGAGGGTTGGAGGTGGCACTACTAAGATTGAGATCCATACTAATTAGCTACCCAAATTACTTTGGACATTACTATATACACTAACAGCTCAGTCTCACGTGGGTTCTCTCATAATAACTGTTTAAATTGCTAGCATGGATCTTAATCCAAACTACCATCCCCAAGAATATAAAAATCTGATTCGACCTTGCACGGTTGCACCAATAGTATTTATGATCATTGAATGGTAAGTTGACCCCAAGAAATGAGGAATATGATCCTCTTCATTTCATTTGAAACGGAGAGGATCCTTTTCCAAGAAAGGATGAAAGGTTTCAAAATCTGCCAACCATACACATTAAAGTAAGATTGTTAAATATCCGAGACTAACATGATATAAGATGAACAAAGTTTCTCTCGAAAATGGGTTGAATGAATTTATTTCTTTTAACTCAATCTATTAAACTAATATATGTCCTTAGAACATCTGATTCTCACAATCTCACGTGTATTTTTAAAAATACATATAAAAATACATGTGAGAATCACATGATCTAAGAACTTATAAAGAGCTTGAAGTTGTTAGCTTTTAGAGAGCTCCATTGACTGCAATTACTGCACTGATTAGAATATAGAACACTGATTAGAATATAGAGTGATTAGGAAACTTGCCATTACTACAGCTGAACTCTCCATATCTGCTGATGACACCTGAAAGGTCCGAACCAGAAAATTCCTGTAAGCTGCATTATCCACAAATATGTTGGCTGTTGACCCCCTCAGTCCCACTACTAGCTTTGGCTTTCGTGGGAGGCACAGGCTTGAATTCACACACCCTTCTAGTTCAATCTTCTGAAGTAGTTAAATTGAAGAGTGAAATTAATAAAAAGTGAATATTCTCAATTGGATTTGAAGAAAGAAAAAAAAAATGACAACAAATCAACAATACTAGAAAGTTCCCAATAAATTAGTCATTTCTTAAAGTCTTGCTCATCAACTCTTATGCATATCCACCAAACTTAAAAGAAATTTCTTACGAATTGGATTGTAGGAACTTTTACAATCTACCCTTTAAAAAGTGACATATTACTGCAAATAAAACTCTAAGAAGACAATCTGATTTTGAACGGTTCCTTGTTTTGTAGGCTATATATAATTGTAAGAAATTTGCTAAACATGTCACATGATATTTAATGTGATTTAACTAATCATAAATTTAAGATATTCGGTAATTATTTCAAATAAGGAATATTTGTGAAATCTGTTAAATTATTATTTCAAAAGCTTAAACTTGACCGAAGGAAAAGCGCTAGTCACATCTGTGCTATCACCCCAAAAGTACTAGTCAATTTGGAACTCTCTAGAATTTATTATAAAGCTCAGTTTCACCTAGTAACCAGGCAATATGGGACTTAGCACCCGTGACTATCTTTATAAATCACCCACTCTATGTGGGCTTCTTCTCATCTTCCCAATATGGGACCGAGGTGTTATACTACAAATTGACTAGTCATTTTGGAGTGATATAGTGCACATGTGGCTTAGCGCTTTTCCCTGGGTCATTACATTAACACTCTCTCTCACGTATGGGCTCAAACTCCATTTTAATAGGTGAGGCCCAACATGTGAAATATTTAATTTAAATGAATGGTCATTTGATGGAGTTAGGGTAGGGCTGGCAAAACAGGTAATCGGGTAGACCCGATTAGGACCCGTTAAGACCCGCGACCCAATTACCCGAAACACGAACACGACCCGTTTAGCTAAACGGGTTAGCGGGTCTGACATGATTATAAACATGAAAAATATCCGGATAACCCGACACGACCCGCTTAACCCGTTTAGCATAACCGGGTCATATCGGGTAGACCCGACACGACCCAACCCGACCCGTTAAAATTAAAATTAAAATTTTTTTTTTTAAAAAAAAAAAACTTAATCAAAATTGGAAAAAATAATTTAATAAAGGGATCTCTTAGGCCAAATAACTAGTCAAATTTATCCTAATCATCTAAGAAGAATAAGAATTTTTAAAAGAGAATGTTTTAATATATAGACCCACATAGAAAAAGTAATGGAAAAACAAGGAATAGGCCAGTGAAGTGAAAACTGTGAAGTTGTGAAGTGAAGAGTGAAATGAAGCCGTGAGTGAGTCAGTAAGTGTTAGGGTTAACTTAGTTAGAATTTAGACATAGGTTTTTTTATAAAAAAAATAAAAAATAAAAAAAAAAATAATAATAATAATAATAATAATAATAATAAAAAATAATAATAAAAATTAAATGGGTCTGGCGGGTCACCCGAGACCCGCCAGATCCGATTGACCCGCTAGACCCGCCAGACCCGGTTGACCCGACTGACCCGCCAGACACGAATTTAATCGTGTCTTAATCGGATAGACCCGATTAAGACCCGAACCCGATAAGCCCAAACCCAATACATGTTAACTTCATGTCGTGTTCGTGTCGGGTTCGCGGGTCGTGTCAAAATTGCCAGCCCTAAGTTAGGGTTCGAAATCAAGACCTTTGACTCTGATACCAAATTAAACTACCATTTATCCCCAAGCTCAAGCTGACATCAGAATTGATTTCTATTCTAATTTCTTATTCCTTGATAGGTGGAATAAACAAGGTAGAGTTTTAATTGAGAGTTTTGACCTATCTATAAGTAAAGAGAATGTGTATTAATCCATCAATATGGGCTCAAAAGGCATAATTAGGCATAGGTTGTAAGATACTTCTCTTCTAAATTTATTTTAGGCTTATGTTGTTAGGGTTCTTTGATTCGCTTGAACAAATATGGCGGTAGGTAATTCTGAATCATTTCTGCTGCGTATTCTACCATAATATTTGTTTTGTATGCTAACAATAGTACCCAACGAAAACCATTGCGCTAACAAACAAACAACGGACGAGGAAGAAGAAGAAGAAGTTAAGTCCTACCTTCAAGTTGTGAGCAAGATGCAGCCAATGCTGACTAATTTGTGCCCAAACCAGTGGCCGAGCTGCATTGGGCTTCCCCAACTCGGTGAAGAATTCCTCTTTTCTATATCCAATACGCCCCAACAAATTACTTCCATTACCTTTCGGTACATTGTAGCTTGCCACATCCAAGTGAGCAACATAATTAGGGTCCAATTTTCCCTTGGGGTTCTGTCAACAAAAAAGATTTAGGATCCGTTTCGGGGATTTAAAAATAATAATTTTAAAACGTAATTTTAAAAATTGCAGTTTAACTTTTGGCAAATTCGCATTTTAATATGTAAAATTGTATATTTTTATAAACGCATCGCTTGGTTGCGATTTAAAAACACATTTTTTTTTACGTTTTGAAAAATATATATATTTTTTTATGATTTAGTTTAAAACTGCACTTTTAGTCTGCAAAATTGTAGTGCCAAACATACACGTACATGAGCTGCATTTACTCTGAAAACCAAATCTAAAACATGTGAAAGAGAGACTAAAGCTATGGAGTGAATTCAGGCATATACCTGCCACCCCCAAATACCGGTGTGAGCAATTTGTTTGGGAATGGAAACATCTCCAATGGACAAAGAATCATTTAAATTCCCAGCAATGCCAAAATGGACAATTCCTTTTATGTCAAATAGATCCAGCATCTGTTGAGTTGCTACAGCTGCGTTCACCTGATTGAGCCAAACACCACATTGAATTAGGTTGTGGTTGAGACTTTTCTTTCAGTACTAAAGCTTCCCCTTAACCCTAATACAATGTTTCATACCACATGGCATTATTAAGTGGCTCTGATACTATTAGTAACCACACAGGAAAACAGCCAACCATATTTGTGTTATCTCCAAAAAATGATTAGTCAATTTGAAATTTCCTTAAAGTATCTTTGAAATTGTGTTAAGCAGTTTTAAAAAATGCTTTTAGTACATAAAAAGACATGCAAAGCAAGAATAGGTCTGTTTGGTATAAACTTAAAAAACACTTTCGACCTTTTTGCTCTAAAAGAGTCTAAAATTATGTTTTAGGGAAGCTTGAAAGATGAGATTTTTTCTAAAAAGCTCTTTCAAGTTTGTTTTTTTTTTTTTTAGGCAAAAGCTCTATTTCAAAAAACAATCTCAAACAAGTTCTTAGTAAGCAAGCAATGTACTTAGTACTCATGAATATATTTATAAACCACTCATTTTACATGAATTACTCATCTTCTTGAACCAGGGCCCTACATACTACAAGGTGAAAATTACGGCATATAGAGATCTCTATATGCCATAATTTTCACCTTATAGTACTCTAGAGAATTTGTTTACTGTGAAATTGAAAAATCAAGGTAAACTAGTTGTGCTGGCCATTCATGCCATTTGAACACCTTGCAGAATCTATGACAAACAGACAAAGAAATGAAAAAAAGCTGATATTTGGTGCATCAGCCATGCATCAACAGAAAGTGAAAAGGTTTATATTTACCATTCCAACTCCACATCTCACATAGATAACTTTCTTCTCATGGATCTTCCCCACCAGAAATCGTCTGCCTGCAATTCCAAGTGGTCTTTTCAACCAAATAATTTATCTGCATTTACCACAAATTCATCAAACATAGATGCAGAAAACCCCCAACCTGACAAATCCACAGTCCTTTGAGGCTTGAAAATCCCAGTAGCAAAAAAAGCATTCTCTTCAGGTGGATACACTGTAACCAGACCAAGATAAGGCCCTTTGTGGTTTATTTCTTTGATCACATTCAAAGATTTTCGTCTTTTTAATGGAAAAGAAAATGCAGGAACAACAAGCAAGAGAACTAAAACCAGCAAAACCAAGCATTTTCTTACTAGTTTTGCAGTCATGGCTATAGGATATGCTAAAAGAGACTGCTTATCTTTTAGTAAACTGTTGGTTGTGAGTTATGACTTGCTTTTCACAAGTCTGTAAGACCCAAAAAAATAATTAAGTTTATTATTAATAACCTCGTAGTAATCTGAATTAATTAATGAGATAAATTGCACATGGGATGATTTATAATAATGATAATATTTGTGTGATAATAATATGATAACAATGTCATTTAATGATGATATATTCGTGTAATGTAGTTTTAAGTGATAAAGAGATTAACTAATAATAATGTTAGTGTGACAATTGATTAATAAATAAAATAGCTTAATTATAAGTAGTAGATAAAATAAATAAAAGTAGTGTGGGGAATAAAAGAGAACAATAAAGATAGAATCAATATATAGTAGGGTAATCTTGCAATGTTAAAAAGATGGTGCTTTAAAATAAAAAGAAGATCTAACTAATGCCACATGTCAAGCTACCATTGGCTATGTGAGATATCTCTTATCACCTTATCACATTTATTTCTCCCTTCTCTCATCTCACGCACATCTCTCATTTCTCCTCCTTCCTTTCTTGAGTCCTACTATGCGGCTGCCTCTAGCGTAGGACATATATTAAAAAATAATAATTATTAAAAAATTGTATTTTTTTTTTATTTGGTTAGTTAAATTTTTATAAATTAATATTTAATTTTTAATGCCTCAAAACTTGTTTTTGGATTTAAAACTAAAATCTAGGGGTAGAAGGTTAACCCTTTAAAAATTTGTATGATCTAAAAGGGATTCGATCATCCTAAATTTGATGCTAATGCCTCAAATTTGGTGTTAATACCTAAAATTTAATGCTAATATTTTAAATTTGGATTTTTCTTTAATATCTCTCTTCTGTAATTTTTTTAAAAAAAATGGCCACATCAAATTTGGTGGACGCTGGGATGACCCCGGCTGCCGAAAATCTCAACTCTCCTTTCTTTCATCTTCTCTCTTCCTTGTCTACACCCACACACGCACATATGGCCGAGAAAGAGAGAGAATGAGACCAAAAGAGAGAGAGAGAGAGAGAGAGAGAGAGAGCGAACATATATTTTTTTGCTAAAATTGCATGAGACTTTCTTAAAAAGATAGTATTAAAAATCAACATTATTTAATTCATAGCATTAAACCATTAAAAATCAATATTAATAATATGCTATCTCCATATCTTCTCCAACCTTACATTTTTGAAAGTCTCATAGTTCACGATGGAAAAAGAAAAACTAATAAATGATCGGAAGATGGAAAGTCTCATTTGAAAATTCTCATTTCTTTTTTCAATTTCATCATTTTCCAAGTACTCATGGTTCAAGTTCTTAAAATCATTCCATAAATGTTCAATGATTAATAAATTATAATTGCCAAAAACTCACTCAGCCACTTGCATTAATTTTTTTATTTGAATATTGAATGAATTATTGGATTTTAATAATGGGGAGTATAACTAATTATTCACATAGTATAAACGTTAGATCAACATCCACTTGTTGGCCACCTCTGCTTTAAATAACCATGAGCTCCTTCTTATAGATTTGGTCCAGCGTTTCTCGAGGCCAAAAAATGCGCCTTTCCTTTTTTATCTCGGCCGTTGGATGATTTCTTGAAAAAATCAGAGCCGTTCGTGAAGATAAATGGGATACAGCTGTAATGTACAAATTGCTTCGAAAATAATATGGTGCTCTAAATAATCATGGCTCACTTTTATTAGCTATGATCGAACGATCTTTATTGAATAACGCAATTGGTGATAATAATAAACGTTTAGGATCATATGTTGCACCGATTTAAGATATATATGGCCATACTGGATAATAATTTCGAGAGAAGAAATATGAGAAACTTGGAATTGAAACGGAAGTCGCCAAGGATTTTCAAGTTTTCGTTGACAACAACCGTCAAGAAATAAGCTTTCAAAGAGTCTTTTGAAAAGCTTCTTTCAATAAGCTTCAAGGGTTTTTCCATCTTCTTGAACCGTGTATCAGTGATGTTTCTCATATTTTATTTTCTTTGCCTGTTTCTCACATTTTGTGGGGAATGGAGATCATCGTCCGGCCTTCGCTAGCAATTTTTAATCTCCTTCAACAATTTTCTCAAATTTTTTCTAGATTTTTTTTATTTTTTTTTACACACTTTCTTCCATTATTTTCTCTTGTATCGTCAAGCCTTCTCTTTGGTTTTCTTTGTTGTTTGTTGGGGGTAATACCTTACCTCGAACTTGAGCTGAGTCGAGCCACTCAAGTCTTTGGCTCGGCTCGAAATTGTCTTGCAGCGATCTCGAACTCGATCCCGAGCGACTATACCTTCCCAACGAGCCGAGTTCAAGCAAGGGTTTCCCAACTCGGCTCAAGCTCGAGACCGGCTCGGTTATATGCCCTCTAAACTGTTGGACGGATAGGATGCTTCTTAAGTAGATCTAGTATCTACCATATTGAGATTAAATAATTAAGATTTAAGATTGAGATCTTTAAATAATTGACGATTGAGATCTACGAGATAATTATTTAATCTAGGATCTACCATATTGACATTAAATAATTAAGATTTAAGATTGAGATCTTTAATTTCGAAATTTGAAATTATCTGATCTGTTTTAAGAGATAATTGATTAATCTCCGTATATTTACTTATCTGATTTTTGAAATTTGAATATATTATTTTCTTTTTTCCTCTGATTGGAATAGAAAATCTGAGGTATTTTTTGGTTTTAACTTCGTCAATGTGGAGAAAAATTTGTTGTAACCTATTGCATACCAATTATGGTGGGGGCAAATATTTTCTAAAGGAAGTGACTTTGTAACACATCTTAAGAGTATTTTCGTTTTCTATATTTTCTCCAATTTGTATAACACGGCGTGTCTAACTTCTTTATGATGGCTTTAATCTCACGAGCCCCTAAAAGGATAGGCAAGCTGGTTTGATTTGGAAAAGAAAATGCATACCATTTTTTGCCTTCTTATCACATGTCATTATTTCTCTTCGTAGAGCTTCAGTTGAAACAACATCCAGCAAGTCATCAGCATCATACATGGCAGCTTGTTTGTCCTCCGCATCAAGAAGCACATCTTTGATTATTGAAACGGTAACGATGGAAGAAAGTTATAATTATAAAAATATTTATCCATATAACATAATCACTTGATCATTAAATCAAATTTTTTTAAAAAAATAATTAAATTATAATTTGAGTATTAATATATTATCACTATAATTTATATGATTATATCATATAATCACTTGATCATTAAATCACAATTTTTTTAAAAAAATAATTCAATCACAATTTGAGTATTAATATATTATAACTATAATTTATATGATTATATCATATGATCAATTGATCATTAAATCATTTGATTATATAATAACAAATTATACATATATAATCACATGATCAATTGATCATTAAATCATTTGATTATATAATAACAAATTATACATATATAATATGACATAACTCATTAGTATACCAATTCATACTAATACAACAATTAAGTATCTAGAAACTTATTTTCAATGTATGTTATAAACTTATAAGTCTATATAAGTCTACATATGCATATGAATAATATAAATGTATAATATCAATACTTAATCATATGATTCAATGACAATTCAAATACTTTATTCAAGACTTCAAGTGAATCATATTATTAATGTACAATGATGATGTGATTCGTATAATATCAAATTAAGTAATTGACATTGGATTAAACAATGTGTTACTTATAAACACAATGTGTTACCTATAATATGTTACTTATAATAACAAATTATACATATATAATATGGCATAACTCATTAGTATACCAATTCATACTAATACAACAATTAAATATCTAGAGACGTATTTCCAATGTATGTTATAAACTTATAAGTCTATATATGTTATAAGTCTATATAAGTCTACATATGCATATGAATAATATAAATATATAATATCAATACTTAACCATATGATTCAATGACAATTCAAATACTTTATTCAAAACTTCAAGTTAATCATATTATTAATGTACAATGATGATGTGATTCGTATAATATTAAATTAAGTAATTGACATTAGATTAAATAATGTGTTACTTATAAACACAATGTGTTACTTATAATATGTTATCATATTATAATTTGTTACTTATAATAACAAATTATAAGTATATAATATGACATAACTCATTAGTACACCAATTCATACTAATACAACAATTAAGTATTTAGAGACTTATTTCCAATGTATGTTATCACTACAAAAAAAAAAATGGCATTTTCTGGCGTGGCTACAGCACATGTTTTGTTGCCACGTCAAAAAATTTCTGACGTGTGAATAGTGGCACGTCAGAATTTTCTGACGTGTCTGTTCTAACACGTCAGAAAATTCTGACGTGTTAAAAATGGGAATGTCTGAAAAATTTTACAGATTTTAACAATTAAAAAATTATATATTTTCTGACGTGCTACACTGCCACGTCAGAATTTTTCTAACGTAGGCACTGCCACATCAGAATTCTTTGACGTGGTGCACTGCCACGTCAGAAAAATTCTGACGTGGTAGGCCACCACGTCAGAACACTATATATATATATATATATATATATATATATATATATATATATATCAGATAATTATATATCAGATATTTTTTTTTTTTGCAGAGTAGTTTTCTGACGTGCCAGGTGTCGCACGTCAGAAATTCCTGACGTGCGACACATGGCACTTCAGAAATCCCCTCGATACCCGATATTAACATATCATAAAAAAATGGGTGGGATTTTAAAATTTTTTCCTCTTCTTTTTCCCTTCAACTTTTTCACTCTTCTTATTCTTTCCCTCTTCATTTATTTTCCCCACACTCTCTCTCCTCTGTCAATCTCCCTTCTCTGCACACTGCACCGCAGCTCCCTCTAGATCTAGAGAGAAAAAATGAAAGCAGCAAATCGAAGAAGAAGAAAAAGAAAAAGAAAAGGAGAAGAGAAGAAGAAAAAGAAAAGGAGAAGGAGAAGAGTAGCTAACCGGAGAAGAAGAAGAAGAGAAGATTTTTGGGTTTTTGAAGATTTGTTGGGTTTGACATTTGGGTTTTTAATTTTTTTAAAGATTTTTTTGGTTTGGGTTTGGGTTTGGGTTTTTGAAAATGGAGATAAAAAAGAAGAGAGAGAGAGTGAGAAAATGGAGAAAAGGGAGATCTCCCTTTTCTCTAGAGCTGGCCGGAGATAGAAAAGAAGAGAGAGAAAGAGAAAATTGAGAAAAGAAGAGAGGTGCAGAGAAATTCCTAAAATCAAAAACCCAAATGGTGCAGAGAGGAGATTTTTGATTTTCGTTTCTCTGCACCAAGATTTTCGTTTCTCTACACCACGAGTGGTGCAGAGAAATTCCTAAAAAAAAAATAATTTAATTGAAAATTAATTTAAATTAAAAAAAATTTTAATTGAAAAAAAAAATCCATAAATTTTTTTAAAAAATTCCACATTTTTTGACGCGGCAGAATCCTCACGTCAGAAATTTCTAACATGGGAGTTCTGCCACGTCAAAAAATTTTCTGACGTGGTAAAGATACCATACCACGTCAGAAAATTTTCTGACATGGCAGAACTGCCAGAACACTCACGTCAAAAATTTCTGACGTGGAGACATTTACCACGTCAGAAAATTATTTTGACGTGTGCTACAGTAGAACGTCAGAAAATTCTGACATTCTACCCACTAACACGCCAAGAAAAAATTTTTCCTGACACCTATGCTTCTGATAGTCAACACGCGTTAGAAACGACACGTCAGAAAAATTTTCTGACACGTCGGACACCATAAAACATCAGAAATTTCCAATAAAAAAAAAATCTTTTTTTTGTAATGTATAAACTTATAAATCTATATATGTTATAAGTCTATATAAGTCTACATATGCATATGAATAATATAAATGTATAATATAAATATTTAATCATATGATTCAATGACAATTCAAATACTTTATTCAAAACTTCAAGTGAATTATATTATTAATGTACAATGATGATGTGATTCGTATAATATTAAATTAAGTAATTGATTTTGGATTAAACAATGTATTACTTATAAACACAATGTGTTACTTATAATATGTTATCATATTATAATTTGTTACTTATAATAACAAATTATACATATATAATATGACATAACTCAATACAAAAAAAAAAAAAAAAAAAAAACAGAGGGTAAAAAAAAAGCCCAAAAAGGCCCAAAAAGCCCAATTTTGAAAAAGCGGTTAGCGGGTTATCTATTTCACTAACCGCTAACTGGCGGTTAACCGCTAACCGCTAACCACCTAGCAGTTAGCGGTTGCGGTTAGTAAAATCTACTAACCGCTAAAGCGGTTACGGTTAGCGGTTATTGCCAATAACCGTTAACCGTAACCGCCTTGACGCCCCTAGACAGAAGGAAGAAATGTTGTGATGCCATATGTTAGAGCAAATTTCTGCCTAACTGTTTCGGCATGGCGTGAGCAATTTGAAAAACAAAACTCATTGAGAAATCTCATAAGATACACTGTATAAGGGCTTATTTATCGGCTTGGAGTTGAAGTAGACTTGGACTATATCTTCTTATTGGAGTTGGATTATATCTTCTTATTGGAATTTGATTGAGATTCCTGGAGCTTGGTTAGAATTGGGCTTCTATTCCCATGAAGACTTGGAATAGAACTCCTTTATTTCAATAGAATTCCAATTAAAATATATCTTCTATTAATTAACTAAATAGCATTTTACTTATTTAATTAATGTCTTCATCAACCTATCCTTGGCCAACTTGGGACCCATATTTATTAGCTTATAAGTGAATTTATTCCCAATACCGTATTACCCAAAAACATATAGGCCACATTCAATGAACTAAAGGAATCGTTGAAATGACAACCCACCGTACCCCACCCTACTAACTCTTCATACGACAGCTACTCACCCTGAAGCCATGAGTACAGTGAGAGCCAGCTGTCCACGAGATTTTTTTTTTTTTTTTTTCAAAAAATAAATTAAAAAAAAAAAAAAGTAAGAAACAACAAATTACAAGCTAAGGGCTGGCCAACCCAAACAAAAAGTTTCTAAACCACCAAAACAGGACAAATAAACAGAAAATAAAAGAGGTAACGTATTAAATGAATGACGCGGGTCTATGTTTTCTTGGTGCAAGGACCAAGAAAATTAGCCGCCAATGAAGACGGTAAGACTTGGTGTGTCAGAAATGGTATAACCAAATGATCAAAGGAGAAAAACAGAACTAAAAAGGTTCCATAATCCTCCCCAAACCACAAAGATCATATAATTACAAAAGGTGGAAGGAACTCTTAAAAACACAGAAAATAACAACATAAAAGCAAAATACAAAACCCAGAACAAACTAGACAGTAGCATCGAACAACGGAGGAGCACCGGAGGCTGAGGCAGAGGTGGATGAGGTGGAGCACTGGAGAGGACGGCGCGTGGACTGCACGCGCTTGTGAGTGAGATCTACTCGCAGGCGCGTGTTTCGCATGTTTCGGCGCATGGACGTCATATGGGGGCGGTTCTGGCGGTAGACAGAAGTGGCGACACCCAGGAACAAGGTGGAGGGGCGCGCGTATGGCGGTGGCTTCCCGAAATGCATAGATCTGATTTTGAAGAAATCAAATCTAAAAATTTCAAGAAGGGAGCAAAGGGAGTAGATTCGTGGCTGTGAGCCATTGTTGATGCCGGAGAATGGTGGATTTACAGTGGAGGATTGGCCGATGTATTTATTGAAAAAAGAAAATATGACAAAGACGTAAGATAGGGCCTCCAAAGAGGAGGATAGGGTCTTCGAAGAGAGGGGTTTGGCCTCAAAGGAGGCAGGAAAGGTAGAGAGATGGAGAGGGAGAATGCGGGAGGGTGAGGAGGAGGAAGGAGCCGAGACTCCCTCCTCCCATGGCAGCCGTTGAGGAAGGACTATGGGTTTTTGAGGAGAGAGAACAGAGAGAATGAGTTTTTCACGAACCGTCCACAAGATGTTTTATATGGCGTCAAAGGAAAGAAACAAGGGTATAGCAGTAAAAAGGGTTGCATTTAATGTACCACAGAACAGAGAGAACGAGTTTTTCACAACCTGTCCACAAGATGTTTTATATGGCGTCAAAGGAAAGAAACAAGGGTATGGCAGTAAAAAGGGTTGCATTTAACATACCACAGCGGGTTGAATTCAAAAGAAACAACAGCCCATATTCATACTATCTTAAACCCCATTCATGATTCGTGTATTCGTGACCCATGTCTTGGCTCGACATCAAACCTTATCAACATTAAAGTGAAGCATTCTAAAGGGTAGCTCAATCGACTGTGATCTACGCTTCATGAAGCAAAAGTCACTAGTTCAAATCTTCCTCCCCATTCCCTTACGTAAACATGTCACCAAAAAATTAAAAAGGCGACGCACTTTTTTATATACAAGGACATAATATGATGAAGCGCAGTACTCAATAGCCATCGCTGGGCACCTTTTTATTATTATTATTATTATTATTTTTTAATTTTTTAATGAAAAACATTGATGAAGCCCCACCCACGAGATTCCTTGAAAAAAAGTGTTTAGAACGAATAGTAAATTATGTCCCATTATACTATAAAATTTGGCGTGTTTCCTGAATTAGAACAGAATGTGCAAGAGGCTTTTATATATGTGAGGCACTTTTTATATATGTCTCAAACAGGGCATTTTGCGAAGGCACCTGCACTTACAGAAACACAATGCAAAAAGCATGCAATTGAAAAATGAGAATTACATATCAGAACTTAAACAACAGAGAATATCTGGTTATAGTATGAAAATTGCACTACCCATGGCATTTCCTTTGGATAAGCTGTAAGCTGTTACATGTTTTCCCAGCAATGGAGTATTACATATCAGAACTGAACAAGAAAGATCAATCTATCAAAGTCTCAAGAAACTGATTAAAGGTCAGGCCAAGAACTCTTTCTACTTTCAACTTGGGCAGGGCCAATTCCCTAACATGCTGCCAATTTATGAAAGCCTGAGCTGGTCTATTCACCACTTCAAGCAAACCACATGCATATGAAATGCTAAGAAACCCAATGGAAAAGTCCCAAAATTGCTGTCATACAGTAATGATTCCGCAAAAGAATATTTCATTTAACGTATTTGTCCTTTTTCTTACAGTGAACAAGAGATGAACCCAACCCCCCTCGGAAGAACCGAATGTGCAACTCGAATCTCTTCATTGAATAAATAATTCTCGGGGGCGTCAAATGCTCGAGAATCACCATGTTGCTCTACAGAATCATAACATCCAAAGATGTATTGTAAATACCACAAACATATCTTACCGGTTTTGAAGTCCTTCAATAGCCTTTTTCCACTGCCATGCTTTTTGTTTAGCATCGTCAAACGACATCACCTTTTTTGGCTGAACATTACATAAGTTTGAATCAGAAAAGAGTAAAAAAAAAAAATGCAACAGAGGGAGTAAAACCTTTTTACATTTTTTTTAATTCAAATTTTGCTGCAACAACCAATCATAGCAATGATTTCTCTTGCTAAGATAAATTACTAGAACTAACTAAAGGCTAGTGGTATCATAAGAAATATTTGAGAAGACTATGGACAACGCCCGCTCTGATTGGCTACTGCTAAGATTAACTTTTTGCTTTTAATTTCAGGGCAGAATTGGGTTTTTTAGAACATGGAGTAGAGAGAGCGTACTGTGACAATCTTGAAATGTGAAGGACTTGTGACTTGGACGCTGAGGTCATTAGGATTGTCTGACCAAATTATGTTTCCCTTTACAATCAGTTTTGAAGGGTCCACATAGATCAATTTGGGCTTGTTGGTGAGGATAAGCTGCACCTTCTTGCTACTTAATTTCTGTAATTTCTTCACCATTGAGATCATAAGAACAGATTCCCCAGGATCCAGGAACTGTTGCCTGTTAACATGGTCAGCATACAAATTAGATATGCCTGCCACAAGTGACCCAGCGGCATTGCATACAAATACTAAAAAAAAAAACTGATGCGGGTGGCCAAGCTAAAAACTACAAATGCTACGTATTTAAAACTGTCTCAATTTCAGAAAGTATGACAGAGAAGAGAGGAAAATGATAGAAATCCTTCCCCCACACACTTCTAAAGAATCCGAAACATCGACCAAGAACAATTCTTCCAGCCCAATTTATAGAGAAATTAACCAATATCCTTCCCAAGAGGAAGATTCTAAAGGTGCATTAGTTGGATAGCTCCAACCAAGACCTTTCTTTCAGTACAGCAAAAATGTTCCATGTAATTAGGAAGATATTAAAGAAGTATTTGTCTGGTAGTTTCAACCAAGACCTTCCTTTCAGTGTAGAAAATGTACTATAGAACTTCTCCCGAGCATGTTTACTGACTGAGCTCAACAATCTAAACGCTAACTTTAGAGGCACGAAGTTTAAAACCCAAGTCTCTCATAGAGTTTCAAGCGAAACTTCCTTATACTTCCCTTCCAGAAAAACTTGGAAATTATTAGAAAACCAAGAAATTGAAAAATTCATCTGCAAAGTGCATAAATACAAGGCACCCTTCACAAAAACCAATTCTGAACGGAATGTATGTTGTACTTAATATCAGGTCCAACCACCATCTTGGGCATATAAACCTTTGAGGCTCCTTCCAAGCAACAAGCACAACATAACAATTACAACTTCTTAAGGGTTTCAAACTCACAACAGATAGAATTGAACATCAGAGAATCACAGGTTTTCTGTAACAGTAAAACATGGGTTGATGCTACACCCAAAGCAAAAGGCATTGAGACTATACCATTTCGAATCAAACGAGTCAATTGAAGCAAGCCTAGTTATATGGCCAGACCCTTCAGATGATGATGCAGCAGCAGAACTCCCATCAGGTTGTCTTGCTGAACCATCCCCAATGTGTGAAAGGTTCCATGATGAATTGTGAACATCATCACCCTCGCTTGATGGAACCTTAAAATTATAAGAAAAATATTAAAATTAAGTAAACAACAAAACTTTCTAAAAATCATTCGACCAAAGATAGGCAGAGATGCTAGGGAAGTGAGGTTTCTTTGTAAATTGCATTTTTCACACACAACGGAAGCCATACCCCTGGTTCCAGAGCAAGTTTTGGAGGGGTTTGCCCTCTTAAATTCTTCCAGTCAACTCCCCTGAAAAAGGGGTGGATCTTGAGTACCGCATAACCATCAGGTCCAGCACCTGGTCTTCTGCTGGGATCTAAATCCTGCATCATGGTTGTAGCTGTTTTAGGGCAATTATACACTTCATGAAGCAGTATCAAACAAAACATTGTACAACATATAATTGATATCACATAAGAAAAAAGAAACCATCCTATTCTCAAACATAGATCTGTTGTCAGAATATGCATCTGTTGTTGTTGTTACCACATTAAGGATAATTAATTAAAAAAGACTTGAAAGTTTTTTTTTATATAAATAAAGATCTATTCTCCTCATAAAAGCAATTGGACACTATCAGTTATGTTGATTCTGTTGTTATTTGGTCTTCCTGGATCACTAATAGCATAAGGATGAAATTCAGTCAGTAAAACGTATCACCATGCATAGGGAAGGACCTTCCACTTTCCAGGAAAAACAAAATGGCAGATAAGTGGTATCGTTCTCTACAGTTCTCATTAAAGATCAATATGGCCTCTACTTGTCCGGCCTCTTTTTTTATCCTGGCAGAATATCTTTCTACTTAAAACACATATATGAGGGAACATTGCAACTAATCATATAGTTTAGGGTGTTAACTATTCAAATTTAAAATTTATGATGGACATCACAAACGACCCTATGCTTTGGGTGAAAAAGTGCAATTTACGCAAAGAAAAATTATGTTGCAAGGCATATTTGCTGCATTCTTAAACACATTAAGAAAAAATAGCAAATGAAAAGAGTATATGTAGTCTACGGCTGCATGTTCTCTATGCAGTCAATTTCAAAAGGCAAAAATGTGTTATCTTGTACAGCGTAACTTTTGGTGATGCAAGAAAATGCAGTAGCTCAGAAACACAACAAGAGATGAAAGTGAACAATTTGAACAGCTGGGAATGGACCACGTCATTTATTTGAAGTAATATACAAATCTATCTTTGAAGTAATATTTTAGTGATATTTTAAATTTCCTTGATGGCTTTGTGTTTCAAGTGCTCTACCAAAGCTAATTAGGAGTTTCGAGAAGCATATTCAATGGATCTATTGCTATTTAGTATTCGTCTTAGCGTAGGCATTTTCTTACTTTTCTACTATTATTCTTAGAAGTACATTAGGGTCTCCTCAATCATGAATCGTGTGCTTTCTATATTTTTCATTTTGGCCCACATGCTCTATAGGTTATTTTCCCCAATTTCACTAGTAATTGTATATTTGAGTTTTGCCAATCACAGTTGATTGTTTTATTTTCTTTGAAAAATGGAGTCATGGTGAATTCAGGGCTTCCCGTGATTAAATTATCACTTAGTTTTCTTTTTCCCTGCCATGATATTTTGTTTTCCTAAATTGCTTTGTGTAATATGGCAAGCTGAGAAATGTACAAGAAGGACCTGCGGAGATTTATTGTCCAGAAGAAAAAGGTTAAGGTTCCAAAGAGGGATGCCAACTAACAAAGTAAGAAAGAGGTATGCCACATCAATCACAAACTCAATTTAGATAATTGTTTTTGTGGTTGTGTTTTTTATGTTTAGGATTCGACGATTTTCAATTGTTGAGGTTTTCAGACAGGTTTACTTGAAAATAGTTCCAAAGTTGCTCCAATAAGTTACTATAAAACTCATGTTTTATACTTCACACAAATCAGAGATGGTAAACCAGATCTATTACAGAAACAAATGGCTACCTATGATAAGCTCACTGCTAAAGTATCATTTTACTCCTATGATGGAAGAACTTCAATACTGTGCAATATCATAGTCATAGTGATACAAGTACGTGCCTATTTAGATGCATCAATATCCTATCGTTTACGATCTTCTTTTTCTTTTCTTTTTTTTTTTTTTTTTGATAAGTCTAGGGGACAATCAAATGTAACCATTTTTCCCCACTACAGAGAAAATCTAAAGCAAAATGAAGAATACTATGCAAATAATTTATCATAGTCTAATATTATAGAAATGTAGATTGAAAAATGTTGATTATGAAGTAAACTACTTTTGTTATTTTGTCTAAATTAAAATCTAAAAAAAAAAAAAAAAAAAACTTTTGAAAACAACCCTTTGCATTGCACAGGTTACAAGCTAGTGTCAATGATGGCAGAAAGCTTGGTTTCTCTTCCCTGGAACAGAACAGATAAACCATATGCCTTCAAACCTGTGCCAACTAATAGCTGAAAACCTATCATAATAACATGGTCTAAGCCAAATTTGTGCTTTTACCTCGTCAATGTTTGTAATCAATTTTTTTTGACAAATAGCAAAGGAAAAAAGGTTCCAGAGGTAAGAGGAAAAAACAATATTTAAGAGAACCATATAAGGTGAAATGCACTCCATCATTAGCGAACACTCGAACTAACCACAACGAGGGTTGTAGCTTACCAATAACCGGTCAATGAGATCTCTTGACTCCTCCGAAAAATAGTCCGGAAATCTAATATCTCTGGCTATAATTCTTTGGAAAATGAGCCACTCACTTGCATCTTTGAAAGGAGAGGTCCCTGAAAGCATTTGGTACAAGGTGCAGCCAAGTGCCCAGAGGTCATTTCTGTTTTGATATGTTCAGAAAAGGTAAAAGGAAGTTAACCTACGTACGCAGTACAGAATTAACCAAAAAAAAAACAAATGAACAAGGTGAAGTATGAGAACCAGGTATTGCTGCAGAACAAATAAATAAATAAGCAGAAACACTGAGCTTCAGTATTTAGTATTAATTGCAATAATCATTCAGTCTAACATAAATCCTGGCTTAATTGAAAAAGAGTCGCTCACCCAAATGTTGCAGGAGAAGAATTGAGAACTTCTGGAGGAACATATGCAGCTGTCCCCACAAACGTACAAGCCTTATCATCTGGACAAGCCATCAACTGAAATTTTTTAATATATCTCTCAAAAGTACAATTAAACAGATTGCACATGACAAGATTTTATTTAACCTGATGTAGCGTTAGGAAGGACTGTAATTTGGCTATCCTGCATAGGCTTTACACTCCCAAAATCGGCAATTTTAATATGTCCTTCTGCAGTAAGCAGCAAGTTCTCGGGCTGCCATTTGAGAAACTTTTAGAATAATTCATCTACCAATGAAATAGTGCAAGAGTGCTAGGAAAATACCTTAATATCACGATGTATCAAGCCCAGACTATGTATGTATTCAAGTGCATCCACAACTTCTGCTGCATAGAAGCGAGCTTCACCCTCTGACAAACGACCTTTCTGCAGGTGCAAAGTAACTGATAGTGGATTCTGTACAATGACAAGCTAAAAGGAAACACTACATGCTAGAAACGTAATAACAGGTTGGAATTCATCATATTTTGATGAAATTAAATAATCGGAAATAAAGGTTTAGGCTTCACTGGGTTATGCCTAGTAGATTGCTGGACTTGATGTTCTCTTACAGAGGCAAGTTTGAAGATAGTAGTAGGATAGTGTGGAAAGCAGCTTGGCAGCTTAAGATTGGCTTTATGAGGACTTTATTTTATTGGATGTGTATCATCACTTCTACTCAAAATTCTCTTATTTTTAAATTTCATTGACAGTTCGTATTATGGAATATAACCAGTCTTGCTCACTCATACTCCCCCCCGCCCCATTTTTCTGGTCACTCTCCGCCCATGTACTAAAGCAGCACCTTTTAGAAAGCATTTTAGTCTTTTTCAGAAAAAAATGCAAATATCCCAAAAAATTTCTGAAAGTGGTTTTCAGCAGTCAAAGCTAGATATTAAACAGAAAATCACATCCTCTTTTAGTATGAGACACATAAAAAGAGAAACACCTAGCATCATCCAACATTAAAACAATATAGGAAACATTACAAGTAATTTAGGAAATAGATACAATTTCACCATATTTATTGATTACTGATCAAGTACCAAAGATCACCTGATAAAATATCACTATCTACTTCATGAAAAAGTGGCCACATGATTTTTCTTTGAACAAATCAGATATATTTCTGCAATGGATGTATGCCATTATGTTTCTTATAAACTTACCCTGGTTATTTGATCAAAAAGCTCTCCACCTTCACAGGATTCAAGTGCCATGTCTTCACGATATAGTAAAACAAACCATTATCAAATGATAATCCGAATAAGGCAAAACACAAAAAACATAACAAATAACAAAGAGCACATAAAGAACACCAGTACAAAAGAAGTGGAAGCCAAAGCAAGTACGAAAGACATCAAAAGCTATGAACAAATTACACTAAGAATACCTACACAGTGAAAAAGTATCTTGAAATGTAAAAAATAGCCGCACTATGCCAGGATGATCCAATTGATCAAGCACAATGCGTTCCAACTTCACATAAGCCGTTTTATTTTCTTTGGTGATGAACTTTTTGTCCATGATCTTCAATGCATACACAATTCCTGTGTCCTTCTTCTTGGCTCTAACAACCTGTTAGTATCATTCGTATGATGTTCAGAGACAATCAATAACTACACATAGTAAAACTGACAAGAAGAGGCACCTCTGAGCCCCACGTGTATAAGGGTCACCAATAGTTCAAACAAGAGAGAGAGAGAGAGAGAGGCTAAAGAATAGACAGATAACCATAAGATAAGTAGTGTTTTCTTGCATCTACAATAATGCGTATAACATTGGCTTTAAAATTCGGGTAAAAATCGGCATGCCAAACAAACAAAAACCAAAACAGTTTGAGCAAACGTATCCAGCCTTGAAAATAACAAGCATCCTCATAAAAAAGCACCCAACAGAGAACTTCAGGTAAAATGGATAGTCGATCCATACTGTCAACCAACTGAAAATCACCATGATATGTCACATAAAACACTACAATGGTACACGTTGATTAGCAAGATACGAGGAAAGTTGCATAAGAAAATAATTTGACGTAGGCTTCACAATGCTCTTAGACATAGTGACACAGTCACTGTTCATCATAATAACAGTTTGCTTTTTTTTCTAATCCTTTATTTATTTATTTATTTTTCTTGGTTTAGGCTTAAACTTTTAAAAGTAAAGGTAAGAAACTCCACCAATTCCAGCAGGCCATGTTGTCCCAAGAATCCACAAATGAACTCAATTCATTAAAAAATTCTCTTCTCTTTTTTTCGGGGGGAAGAGGGGGTAGAAACGATCACACAAATTTTGAATATTTTTTCTTATATATATATATTTCTGTTATTTTGGACCAGAGGAGACGAAATACCATCATGCTATAAATCTTAACCAATTTAAAGCTCAACAGAAATTTTTAAGGAAAAAAAAAAAAAAAAAGAAGACCATTGGTTAGATTCCTCAGCAACCAATGAAAGAGGCATTGAAATGAAATTCGGTGTTCCATCACATCCCCATTTCAGAACCCAATTTATCAAACCATATTCCTTGAAGATCAACAAACTCCCCCATTGAGCCAGCCCCACCTGGGTTTCTATAATTCAGAATAATGCATATTTAAGATATCAATCTAAACCGCTATAAAAATGCCAATAAAACCCCAAATGATTTTACTGCACAATACCCACTGATCATCATTAGAGAATTACTGCCCATAAATAAATAAACCAAAACAGACGAATCATGAGTTTTTATCATATAAAAAAAGGACAGAAAAAAACTAATATTAATGTATCATTCATTGACAACATTAGATGCTCAATACCACCAAACCGTCAAAACCCAACAATCTACAACAAAAACATAACAAACTGACACAACCCAGATAGCGAAAAAGACAAAGAACAAAATCTAACCATAAAAACCACCATAATTTGGAAAATGAGAATAGAGGAAAAAAAAATATGTAAACCTTGGAATAGGAACCGACGCCATAGATCTTGCCCAATTCAAAATCCTGAACAGTGAAATTCTCCTGGGGTGCCCTAAAAGCAAAACTCTTGGATCTCTGCACGCTCCGACCATTGGAAGAACTCCCCTGAATTTTCAACTTGGAATCAAAATCCTTCTCCATTGCCAACATCTCTCTCTCTCTCTCTGTGTCTTCAGAATTGTCTACATATTCTCTCTCTAAACCCACATTCTCTCTCTCTATTTAGAACCAAAAAAACAATTGGGAGCAGAGCTGAGACCAATGGAACACAGAGAGACTCTCTCTTTGATATTATTCTCTGAAAAAGAAAAAAGAAAAGGTGGGTTTCCCTTATTGGGGTTATATATATGTATATATGTATATGGGTATGTGTGTGTCTTGCTGAAGATGATCAGCTTTTGGCAAATTAGCTTTTGCTTTGGATGTCAATTTTCAGAACCCTAGAAAGTATAATGGATGATGGAGGAGGGGAGAGAGAGAGAGAGTGTGTGTGTGTTTGTGTGGATTGGTATTATTTTTGATGGAGGAGAGGAAGGTATGGGGATTGAAGAGAAGAGAGTGGCACATGGGACTGAATGATTCTCTACACCTATAAAAGAGAGGAATGAAGGTTGGGGTGATGCTGATATGCTCATTGCTCCATATGATTGGGAGCCATGTCATGGGAAAATAAAAAATTGCATGTATAATTGTATATATTTGGAAGATACTTTTAGTGAATAAAATTCTTGGCCAATTGGCAATTATTATCAAGAGTGATTTTATAAAAGTAAATGGTGGTTGTAATTATCTATATACTTCCAATTCTTTTACGTCTTGTTAATACGTGTTAACATATTATTAGATTTTCACATTAACCACTAAAAAAAATAAGAAAATTACAATTTATTGTGTAATTTGCAATGTCTTTCCAAATCTTTTTATTTGATTAATGTATCCTACTCATGTACCTTTGGGGTTGCATTTCCCATTTCATCCTCAAAATGACAAAAATATTTTGGATGAAAAAAAGACAATAAAATTTAGAAAAAAAAAATTATAAAAACAAAAAATCAAAATAGACTAAAGTGATGCCTTTTTTGTTTCTCTTTTTTTTTTTTTTTTTTTTTGCAGGATATTTTTGTTATTTAAGGTAAGAGAAAATGAACATTGCAACTTCAACGATAGATTAGTATGATACATTAACCAAATTAAAATATTAGTGGGATATTGCAAATTGTGTGGTAGATTGAGTAGGTTAAGTGTAGTTTTTTCAAAGAAAAAAACATAACACCCTCTAAATCACACGCCGCCTTGTGTCAAAAAGTTATAAAAAAATTATATGTGTAACATATTTTTTAATTAAATGGTTTAGATGTTGTTAATTTTTTTTGTTCATATAACATAACACCCTCTAAATCACACGCCGCCTTGTGTCAAAAAAGTTATAAAAAAATTATATGTGTAACATATTTTTTAATTAAATGGTTTAGATGTTGTTAATTTTTTTTGTTCATATATTATTATCATTAAGTGGATGAATATATATATATATATATATTATGCAAGATATTTTTTATAGGACTCGGTGATTTTTTTTGTATTGACATATTCGCATAAAGGGAGGAAAATGTGGAAAATAATGTCGATCTATTGACCTCCGTTTTATATGGCGTGATCTTCAACCGATTTAATTGCTCCGATTAGAGCATTCCCAATGGAAGAGCCATATTTTTATGTAAAATGACTCTTCAAAACTCACTTTTATCTAGTTTAGCTAAGCTATTTTTAAGTGTCTCCACATCTGATTAGCTATATTTTTATCTATTATATTAAAATATTATTTTTTTACTCTTTATTGATTCTATCTTTATTTCTTTTCTAAAATTTATATTTCACTCTTTATTTTTTCAATGGTAATTCATTTAGCACAATAATTTTTCAACGATTATTATTTCTCAAATAATGATTTTTGTAACTATAATATTTTTGAAATGGTTGTATTTTATAATAATTATATTTTTCAACAGTTATATTTTTCAAATTTCGTATTTGCCAACGTTAAGTATGAAAACCATATATATATATATATATATATATATATATATTGACACATACGTACAAGAGAGATGCGAACTTGGATCTTCCGAGAGAGAGAGAGAGTGAGAGCTCAAGAGGTGGGAAGAAGAGAGCTGGAAATGCCTTTTGTTTAGATGCTACTGTGAGAGAGAGAGAGAGAGAGAGAGAGGGAGAGGGAGAACGAAAAAAAAAAAAAAAGGTGGGAAAAGATTTGGTAAAAAGATAAAGTAGGAGAGAGAAACATTAAAAAATAAAATGGCTTTCTTAAAAAGTGCTGCTACATTTAACTTTTTTTTTTAGCTCTTCTAATCAAACATCTATTTTACATATATTTTTGGCTCATCTAATGTGGAGGGTTTTTTGAACATTTGAAGAACTATTCTAGATAAAAGTAACATTTACCTCTTCCATTGGGAATGCTCTTAGATATGTTGTTTTAAATATTTTCTCTAATGTAAGAAAGAAGAAAAAAATTAAAAATGTGATATATTATGAAAAAAAAAAAAAAAAAAAAAAAAGTTTTTTTGAAGAATCTAGGAGAACCTGCCGCTTTTGCTTTAGAAAGGAAGACGTGTCGAGTTGCTGTGGGATGTTGGCAGTTCAACGGGAAAAAGAGTTTGGAAAAAGTAAAATCGAGGCGGTCAAACGGTTCAGATGCGCAGAGATTGTACACTCTGAACGGAACACATGTCTTGATTGAAGATACGTATTTTCAGTGCTTTTTTTTAGCAAAGTACAATAACATGTTGTTCTTGCTTTTCTTGTCTTTTATTTATTTATTATTAACAAACAATTGAAAATATGAAATAAGACAAAATTGTTTTTTATAACACGTTTTCAACTAAAAATAATTTTAAAAAAAATCCTAAAATAGATTAACAAATATACTCAAACTTTTTGTTTTTGTCCGCAGATTGAATTATGAAGTAATTCTAAAAATCTCTTTTGTGTCATTTTTGTATCTCTAAAAAAATAAGTGACTTTTAAAATTATTATTTGATCAAAATTTAATAATGATCAATTACAAGTTCAATAATGATTTTAAGAGTTACATCATTCTTTGAGATATATAAGAGTGACATAAGAGTAATTTATAACATTACTCTAGATTATGGGCTAACCTCTTCCATTAGAGTAATGCAAGGGACCATCTTTTCATCCTCCTAAAGCTGATGTGGCTTTCAAAATCACCATTGGATCAAAATTCAAGTATGATTCATCTAAAATTTAATTATAAGTTTAAAAGCCACATCAGCTTTTGGAGGATAAAAAGATGGTCCTTAGCATTACTCCTTCCATTATTAATAGCTCTCTCCCTCTCTCTCTCTCTCTCTTATTATAGATAAGGATAAAAATTATTTTTAAAAAAATTGGTATATAGACTAAAGGAATTAAGATCTTCTCCATTTCATTTCAATGGGATAATATCCAATTAGTTATTTTGTCCCATTAAAAAGTGAAAAGACAAAAATACCCCTCCAATATAACTAATTGAATATTATCCAGTTCATATTGGAGAGGATCATGTTTCCGAGTAAAGAAGGGGGACATAAATTCGTTTGGCAATAGACTTTGCCCAAGTCCCAATTTTTTTTTAAAAAAAAATTTAACTCCTTACCTTTCTTATTTTTTATATTACATCAATTATTTTTTTATTACTATTCAAAGAAAAAAAACCACTGCAGAATAAATATTTTTTTATTTTTTATACCAAAAATTCAAAATTTTTATATACTTTATATTACATCAATCACTTCCAAACTAAAAATCACTAGCCAAGTCCATTGGCAAATGAAGCCAAAGAAAGAGAGTAAGGCCAATCACTAGTTTAGATAAGTTCCATCGAGATCTCGTAGAGGGTACAATAACTCTGTTTTGACTGTTTAAATTATTTACATTTCTCAAATGTTAAGAATTCATATTGGTGTACGTGTTAGGTTTGCGAGTCGTATAAAAAATTATCAACCCTACTTTCTCAATCATTTTTTTGGCCAAACAAATGTGTTGATCAAGATATCCCAAGTATTGTAAGAGACTCAATCGAGGTATGATTACGATTATATAAGAACTTCTATCCTTGTCAAAAATGAAAGAACCGCTTTATAATTAATCAAATAAATAAACAATAAACAAAAATCAATATTTCGATCAAGAGTATTGTTTACCTGAAAGTGTTTATACACCAACAACTTGGTCATATTTTCTTGAAATAAAAGATTATTCCATCATTTTAATTTTCTTAATGAAGATTTGACCTTCACTCAAAATTGATATAATTTTTTATTTTATTTTATTTTTGTAACAATCCCCTAAACTTCAATAAAATGAGAAAGATAAAACATTGCACACAACCTTAAACTCCAATTTAGGCTAAAGCATCTGCCTTGAAAGATTGATTGAAATGCCTTAAGTTTATCCAAACTGGTAATTTGGAAGATTGGATGTGTCTTTTGGGCAAGTGTCCAAGTGAAAGTATTCAACATGTGTTTCTTGGATTGCCCTCTTGCTAGAATTATTTGGAGAAACACCAAGTGGCCTATTGATTCCTTGGTTTTTGGTGGCCAACCCATAAATGAATGGATCAAGGCTATTCTGAAGCCTCATTCCACCCTTGCTATTCCAACAAATTTGGTGCATTTTCGGCTGCCATTACTTTGGATCAAATTTGGTTAGCTAGAAACCTTCTCATCCACAAACCATTTAGCTATTTGTAAGAATTATTCCCCCACCCTCAATAGTAGCACCAACACCTACCCTATGGGAGCCGCACATTAGGAATCTAAACGATGAAAACCGCAGACGCTTCTTCAAGTTCAATTGAATTATAGTCTAATCCAGTCCCACCAAAACATTAATAGAAACCAAAATAGTTTACACTAGTCATACATGACATGACTGTGTCAGTAGCTGTTTTGAATGACTTTTTGGGCTCCATTATTGCAACTATCTCCAAGAGACTGTCAAGGGTGGAAGTTAACGTTGCAGAAGCTCCAGTAGCACTATTCGCAACACAATTAGCCAACTCTTTTAGTTGTAGATCACTTTCTATGTAAGGTGACTCTTTGGTAATTATTTTGGCTTTCAACAAGGCCACATTTTTTTTTTTTTTTTTTTTGATTGGTCATTTGCTCCAATCATTGAAGACATTCATAAACAACTTCAGCTATTACAAAGTTTGACCGCTTTGAAGGTCTCCCAAAGTACTAATTATAAAGCATATCAGTTTGCCAAATTGGCCGCTTCCAATAAGATTTTTGGAAGCATTCTCAATTGTTCCTCTTTTATTTATGCTATAAAGATCAATAGTGAGAAAGACCCACATGTGTAACTTTGTCCACTTTCCTTATTTGAATTGAAAAAAATAAATACAAAAATTGAAGAAAGTAGGAAACTCAGCACTTGTTTAGTGCATCATTGTCCACATGCCAAAAAAAAAAAAAAAAGTCGTGTATTAAAAAAAAAAAAAATTAATCAACCCAAAGATGAAAGGTTAGAATATCAAATATAATTTGGGCATCAATCAAATCGGCAAGTGGATATCACATCTAACTTTTGCAATGCACTAGCTATAACATAATTGAGGGTTTATCTTCAAAATCATGTTTTTTTTTTTTTTTTGTCAAATTTAGGAACATGAACATAAAATAAATTCAAAATACAAGGTAAGCCAAAATCTCCACATGTTAACAAAGAATTTCCACACTTGAATTTGGGATTCTTTATTAATATGTGGATATCATCTCTATTATTTCATCTAAATCTTCATCATATCATCCATTTCTCTTAAGATATACCTAATTAAAACCCTTCCCTTATATATATATATTAGACCCACAACTTTTTTACAACATATAATTTCATCTAAATCTTCATCATATCATCCATATCTCTTAAGATATACCTAATTAAGACCCTTCCATTATATATATTAGACCCACAACTCTTTTACAACGTACAATTCCATCTAAATCTTCATTATATTATTCATTTCTCTTATATATATATAATTTTTGAAGTGACTGATGTAACTGCAATCGCATGCTAACACGTATCAATCACTTATAAGATAATCACATACTCGTTAAAAAATATACAGAGTGGCCAAGATAAAGATGATAATAGAAGGTATATAATTTTTTTATTGATTATTGAATGATGGGTCACATTTCGATTTTGTAGCAATAAATGTAAAAGCTACAATTCTACATGGGATGGTCTAGGGTTTGAGAAAGTTGGGGGGAGAAACTTGTGGTTGCAATGATTTTCCAAGTGAGGGACCAAGAAAGAGAGAAGTGGGGACGTATTGTAATCCTAATCCTTTCGTTGTTGAAGAGTGAAGTGCATAAGAGTGGGGACAAAGTGGTCCAACATATATATCCATCAGAGAGACTTTAGTCAAAATGGGACATCTTCTTTAGGACAACTCATGCAATGGATAATCTTTCCATTCCTTTCCCCCTTTTCCAAACAAAAGTTTCCATGCCCATCCGTGTGGGCCAAGTTTGAAAAACAGTCCTCAATTTTTATTTTTTTTTTATTTTTTTATAATACTACTATACCCTTCTCTCTCGTCTCACTCCTAATTCATTAGACTTATGTAACCGTGCCGATCAACCCTAAGTTTTTTTTAGACGAATGATATTACCAATCCACCCTAAAGTCAATCTTATTTTAAAAAAAATCAGTTTGTGATTGACAATGCCACATCAACATATAAGGATGATGGGGGAATGAGAGTATGATATTTGAGTAATGCTAATTGCTATGAACTATCTTTTTATCCTATTTTTATTCTCCTAAAGTTGATGTGACTTTTAAAATTATAAAATGATAAAGGCACAACTTAAACCCAAATTTTTTTCTAACTTTTTTCTTTAGTTTACAAAAAAAAACTGTATGTAGAGGAGAGAGAGAGCCTTAAACTAGAAAAAGAGAGAAATTTAGTTTAGAAGTTAGGCTAAAATTAAGTTTAAGTTGTGACTGTATTAATCTTCTTTAAAATTACCATTAAATTTTAGATGAATCACACTTGAATTTTGATTCAATGGTAATTTTGAAAGCCACATCAACTTTAGGAGGATAAAAGATGGTCTCTAACATTACTCATGATATTTAGACCTTAAAATGAAGGTGGGTGCAATATATAACATTAATTTTTACTGAACTAAAGGTGAAATGAAGGTGAAGTATGTAATATGTAGAATTACTCTTTATTTCTTTTTCTTTTTCCTGTTCTTTTCAAAATATCCCACGAGTATCCCACGATGCTAACATAGCAGTGTTGATCTACCCTTGATCTGTTTTTTTTGTTTTTAACGAAGACTGATGTAATGGTGAATTAACATTTTCACATGAGCATAGTAGAATATTAATATGGTATGTAGCATTACTATTAAAAAAACCCTATACCACAAAAATGGTTTTTACCTTTATATCAAACCTTTTCACTTTCTTAAATCAAAAACAAAAAACAACCCTCACATACCTTGAACCCAAAAACCATTTTAGAAGAGTACCACCCCAAATGAAAAGTATGATGCATTGAAATACTTCATTTCATGTATTTGAAGAGTACCACCACAGAACCAATATTTTTTATCTTCTCAAACATCACTAGGCATTCCATAGAATTCTATCAAGTAATTCAATGGGAAGAGTGAAGACAAACACATTTTTTCCAATGGACCCATATTTAATCAATTTCTCAAAAGCAAAAAAGGTGAAACAAAAAAAGAAAGAAAAGAGCAAGGGGGTTAAAATAAAAAAAACTATGACAAAACCAATATACATTTTGCAAACAAAAGCTATTGAAACCTGAAATTTCCCCCCAACACAATTCACAACAGGGGAAAAAGATGACGGGAGTAACAAAAATTGATACAAAATAAGAGAAAGGAAGAGTCAGTGAGCTGGTGCCTGGTGCCAAGATTCATTTGTCCCTATTGATCCCAACCATCCTTCCGCCCATCGAATTCCCACTTCCGGCCTGCCAAAGTTCCATACATCTCCGAAAATTTGAGAAGACAGTTGCTTCTTACCTGGTAATGCACTTTGGTGTTTCGGCTAATGGCTGCACCAGATAACTTTGATGTATCTATTGCCCATGCTGGTCTTACATATTCTACAGTCCTGGATGAGCTTGCATTTGCATACAAGAAATTTAGTAGCACGTCCTCGCAGTTAAAATACTTATCCACCAGTTCCCTCCCTTGCTTGGCTGCCTCACCCCAGTACATCTTGAAGGCTGCTTGACTATCAATGAAAGCTGCTCCTGTAAGAACCATGTTATACCCCTTTCGTCTTCGGGCATATTTCTCACCCCTATACTTCAATGGACTTCCATCAATGAGCCGGGGGTAGAACCCAACAATACGATCTGGGTACTGACGCCATACCCTAAAACCCCGCTCAATATCATCGCAAGCCATCATAATGTCATCGTCAAGCTCAAGAACAGCACGGGTCTTTATCAAGGAATCTAATTTGAACCGATTATTCAGTGAGTTCTCTTTCTCTACTCTGATCCTAACTGGCACTGCTGAGTCCAGATCACTCAGCTCTGGAGGAATCCCCTTGTTCCACACCACCACAATTTCTCGCACTGAAGAACACCTTGAGTAATGCTTCACATACATTTTTAAATTCCAGAGCCTAGCATCATACGTCATTGTTAATAATGTGAACTGTGAGTAGTGACCTTTCCAAAGGTAAGATTCTTCAGCACCGTTGCCCCCATAGATGTATTTAACCCCCGTGCACATTAGTGCAACCCCAAATGTAAATATTATCACGACAACTAGTCTTCCGGCACAGGTATTCGGTTTTATCCATCCTCGGAGAAAAGAAGGAACTCTGTTTAGGCGGCTGCAAAACCGCCTCACTTTGGAAGAAAACATATTTGATCTTTCCCAGGCCAAGAAAGCATCACTTCTCTTTCCCAAGTCATGGATGCACCATTTCAGGGGAATAATACACTTCACAGCTCCAAGTAGCACACCAAGCAGCACAACAAGTACAGCAACAACTGCAACTGAAGCACAACCAAGAACGAACCGCCAGGATGGGTCTCCAGATGGTACGCGGTCCCCATCCATAACCCCAATCCATTCACCAGTACTAAGCTGCTGCACATCAAGGTGATGATACCGATCGCCATTCCAAGCATTACGGCCTTTATTAGGCTCTACAAAGCCTAAGGGCACTTCAACTTCTTTAAATTCATCATCTGTAAGAACTTCTACCTTGAAGATGCGCACTCGTCTCCCATATGTTTCACCGCAGTCTTGACCAACACGATAAAGGTTTCCATTGTAGAAAAAGGGTCTCCCTCCATTTCGAGCCCCCAAGCTCTTGTCAGCATTATATATAGGGTTCTTCTTGTGTGGTTTCCAAGGACCAAAAGGTGAGCTACTATACCAGATCTCCAGCTGTCCATTCTTGCTGGCACCAAAACCACTATGATCTGAGCCAAAAAGCCAATACTTCTCATCATAATTGATGATGAAGGAATCAACAAGGGGTTTTTTCATGATGACCTTATCCAGTGTCCATTGCAAAGGAAAGTTGAGTGCACGGTAAAGACGTAGTTCCCCTTTCTCACTACTCTCAGGCATCATATAAATCTGTGAGAAACAATAAGAAAAATGAGGCAATGCAATCAATGTATGAATCTTTCACTGAAACATTCGGGCCATGCAATTATTTCAATGTCTTGCAATGAATGGGCCATGGAATTGGACTCATAAACTATCCCAAGGACTTCCAAAACGGCAATCTAGTCTTTGGGGTACAATCAGATTGTTAAGGATTTTGACATGTTGATCTCATAGGTGGAACATTATTCATTAATCCATTTAGCTTGTAATTGGAGTAGGACGAGGTTATAAGGTGCCTAAGAATGTTTCAGTAATTATTTTATGTGTGCATGTGGGTGCATAATAGTAATTGAAGTCTTACTTGGCCAAGGTAGTCGAAGACAAATGGATAAGAGACATGCCAGTCCTCATCCAAGGCAATGCCTACTTCTTGCCACGATGCTCCCTTATCTGTACTTTTTGCGACTCCAATATCTCCTTGCATAGTGATTGAATTCTTGGTTTCATAGAAGAGGTAAAGTATTTCACCCTGAAATGTGATCCCAGAATAATTGAACAGGATGATTAAGTTAATTTTTCCAAAGAAAGAAACAAGGAAGAAATTCAGCATCCTAGATACTTGCCCAAGCCGGGAAAATACACATGTAGTGCTTAATAGATACTAATGCGTCCACTCCCTTCGAGTTAAAGTATGAAACAACAGAAACTGTAAACCAGCTTCCCAAAAACATTTTTAGTTCATGCCAACAATCTTGATAACTGCAAATACATTTGTTTCATCTGCAGCAACTATTTATGGCCAAAAAGATCTGAGCAACTATGAAGTTCTTTAGTGAGAAGAAAAAATCACTGTTGAACATATTGAAAACACATGCAGTTTGCTAGTGGGCTTGACTGATAACCCACATTAGCTTATTATTATACACCAAATTTAAATGTGGCTCCTTGAAAACATCTCAAGTATGGTCCAGCAACAACTAAATTACACAAAGTCAACACCAGTAGCAAAGCCAGTAATCAAATAAGATGTATCTAAAACAAAAGGAAATTTTGATACCTGAATTTAGGATCATTTTAAATCGAAAACCTCTCTATTTTTCCATAAAATAAATAACAAAAATTATACGAAAATACAATTATGCCCTCCTATCAAAAAATTGGGATTTTCATTACCAAGGACTGGGTCACGTCCAGCTACTGAGGCTAGGTGGTCCCCAACCACCATAATGGCTGGGTTACCAAATCTCTTCTTTCCTTTTCTTTTGTCGCTTATTGTATTTTTTCAGTTAAGAGGCACAATTGTATATTTTATACCAATTTTATTATTTATTGGGTAAAAAAAATGGATAGAGGTCTTGGATTTAAAATGATCGTAAAGTGTATCAAATTTTGGAAATTGGAAAATGGGTCATTATTTCATAAACACAGCAAAATGAGGTTCTGTCAATATTTCCCAAAAAACTAATAACAAAAGACATATTTGGTTGAAAGTATCCTAATAAGCGTAACAAAATAATACACTGAATAAGTGTGTACACTGCCCCCAAAATATATATATATATATAAAACCAGGCTTTAAATTGACCAAAAAAGCATTTTATTTTCAAGACTAATTCCAACTCACTTAGCCGTTCCTTCTCTCCCACTGCTATGTCTAATGAGAACAAAGTATAGTCTGAATTTAGGAAGGGTTGGTATCAGTAGAAAATTATAAACCTTACAATTCACTTATAAAATTTACAATTCTATTACCATGGATCTCATTCAGCAGATCAACACATACCAAGTAGCATCCAAAATATTCAATGTCCATTTATTGGCTGCCATACAAAATAAGTTAACAACTCTTTTATTGTGCGACTCACATTTCAATGTTCAATGTCCATTTATTGTGCGACTCACATTTCTCTTATTTCCTTTTGATTATCTTCCCCTACAATACACCAGTTAACAACTCTTTGATCACAAATTTGTGCATACCATAACTGAACCTTCAAACTTTTGTTAGTAACTCCAAGAATTTCAGCCAATTCATCCTTTGTTGTTCTACTCTTTCTACTAGAAGCTTAAAGCAATTTATTCCTAATGACGGCTAATAATGCATAGACAGTGCAAGAATCAATGGCTAGGGAAGAGACACAGAGAGAGATTATGTCTTTTATGATTTTTCAAACAATTTTTGACCCAAAAGCCTGTTACACACTAAGACGCTAATCTACAACCTCCAAACCTGTGGTCTCACTATTCGAATATATTTGACCTTTCCAACCACTTTTATCCTCAAAGTCTTTAGTATCTTCCAGAGAGATTGAGACATAATTCAATGAAAACATACCTCAAAAAGTAAGCATCATAATCAATACAAGAAGAATTAAAAACTCTGTTGCGACAAAGACTGTTGTTTTACAAAACCTACTATGATTTGACAACAAACCAAATTTTAATTTCTAGGATTCAATTGTCAAAAGTCTTTTGAAAAGCAACCAAAAGAAGAAAACCCCTAAGAGGTTCAGTAGTTTTAAATTTACAAGTTAGGTTGTAAGAAAAGAACGCCTATTCATGATCAATTTAAAAAGTGAACTGCAAGTTGACACACAAAAAAAAAAAAAAAACAAATTGTAAAAATTAAATAAGAACGCCTATTCATGGTCAATTTGATGAGTGAGCTGCAAGTTGACACCAAAAAAAAAAAAAAACAAGTTGTAAAAAATAAATATTTTGTTGTCCTCTCATCCACCATCAATCTGTAATTTTGAAGACAAGCCAAAAGATCTGCATAAATACTGAGGAGCTTGATCCATAACATGTATTTTCATTATTTATAGCCAAAAGATGTATTTATACTTTCATTGTTTATAAAATGACTCCTATACTCACAATTATTGATGTCAGATTAAAGAGGCCTTGCCTGGGTAAATTACGCATTATATTATTCTCTTTCTCCCTCTAAACTGTTTTTGAAGTTTTCTACCATCATTTTATACCTTGTGACTGGGTACACATAAGAGCAAAATACATCAGAATTCCGTGAATTTACAAACTAGCTTAGTCAACCTTAAATCCCAGGGAGCCTCAACAAGTTACCAAGTGAACTGTAACAATTTAGTTGCCAGAGATTTCAAAGGTCATCATAAACAATAAACATTTCTGCACCACTGCACAAGCATTTAAAATCTTATAACAGAAGACAGATTATTGCCATGCTCGTGGCAAAGGCTTGTGAATTTGACCAAACGATCAATTTTCAGAGCAAAACAAACATTAAACAGAGTGACCATGTGATTATCCTTTCTTTCCCGCTGAGAACCCTCACAAACAAAATCTGTTACGGATAAAATCCCCTAAAACAGTTTATTAAACAAATTCGCAAGCAATAGAGCCCACAAATCACAAGCTAATGCAAATTCAAAATCTCAAACTTTACAAACTCAAATTTCGTGCCAAATTAAGAGTGAAAGATGATCATATACTCATAAAGATCGTGCACACTCACATAAAAATATTGAATTTCTTTACCTGTGCCTTCAATCACTAAACAAACATTAGCCCACTTGCACCCATGTCATAACACATCACTCAACCATTTCCAAGAAAACAATAAATAAACAAAACCTCAACAAAGAGAGAGAAAAAAAAAGTGAAAGTGAAAGTGAACCTCCAAAAAAAATAAAGAAAATCCAAAATAACAGAAAGAATTAGTACCTGAACATAAAGAAAAGGATCAGCAACAAAATTGCTAGGGAAGCCGGCATCAGAAACCGAAGCACAGGTCAAAACAGGGTTAGCGACCGGCCACGCTGCACTCTCATCCTTCCAAACATTCATCTGCACGCAATTCCCCGACCCCACTTATCAAACCTACCTCAATTCCATAATCCAACACACACCCACGATTTCCCACATCACAAAGAAGACCGAAAATATAAAACCCCAAAACCCAGCAGCCAAAACAAATAATAGAAGATCCTCATTAAAAAATGAACCTTGAAAAAAAAAAATTACCCATTTATCAAAAACAAGAAAGTCAACCATTTTTGAATTTTTTTTTTTCTTTGTCTAAATGAAATAGAAAAGAGAGGCAAGCAAAGAAGGAAAAATCCACCGCTTCTTATTTTTGATAGCAAGCACCAAAAGCCAGCAACGAATTAAACGATATCAACCAAAATCACCTATTTCCCAGACACAAGAAAATCAACTACTCTTGGGAGGACAGAAATAGAAAACTGAGGCAGGCAAGGAAACGAACAAAAAAACGCACCGTTTCGATGGACTTGAGAGAAAAAGGAGAGTCCCCGTAGAACACACCCACGGACCAGGACCCCTCATTGTCCTCTTGGCACCCGAGCATCGATCCCGCCATGGCCGGAGGACGCACAGGCGGCGTGAACACGAGCCACGCGTAGAGCGTAGCAAGCGATCCGTACAGCACAAAGCAACCCAAGAAGAAAAGCAACCCAGACGACAGCAAGCGGTGCTTGCAGTGGGGGTGCTCCCTGCAGCGCCACCTGCACCAGCACCTCAAGCTCATATCGCAGCAGCTCCCGCCGACGCTACCATTCACGCCTCCAGCGCCCGCCGCCGCAGCAGCCGCGGTGGGGCTCGACCCGCCCATACCTGGAAATTTCATAAACTCGTCTTTCCCTTCGTCGTCTTCACCCTCGTCGTCGAAGCCCAGCTGGGATCTCAGGCCCGCGTGACATCACGTAGCCGTGCTGTCACCTGCATTTGTCACAGACTTGGGTTTCAATTTTTTCTGTTTTTTTGGCCTTTTGATTGTTCTCTCTGTCTCCCTCTTTCGTGTTTTCCAATGAAGAAACACTGCAGAAACGGAACGACGTCGGGGATTTATATGTGCGTAGGTACATATATATATATATATATTAAGAGAAAAATGAGGGTACTTTCCAAATAATTAATGTATGTGTTGGAAAATTGGCGGAGTCGCGAGAGTGGGAAATTCAGGTGTACTGCCGGCTCATGGCGACCGATTTGTGACGTGGAAAACGTGGGCATGGACAAGTGGAACGATGATAAGCTAACAAATGAACGTAACCGGCGAGTACCATAATTCCATCTCACTTTTCTCCTTTTATTATTCCATAATTTATTCCAAAGTTTGAATGTCTCGATATATCCACCCAAAAAGTCACTACAAATAATTATAAATTTTGGTATTTTGATATATATCTTCCAAGTTTCTTTAAATTTTTTATTTTTTACTTCTACTTTTAACTTCTCACGCTTATGGTGAGTTTGAACCCCATTTCTCTAACTTTTTTTTAGTTTAGCTCTTTCCATATGTGAAAAAAGTAAAAATAAAAGTTACTGAGGATGAAAGACGTTTTGAGTTTTTTGTGATTAAAATGATTTGTTAATTTTTTTTTTTTTTTTTTTTACGCTACTCATTTGATGATATTTGTGAAAAAGAGTTTTTACTTTTACGATTTTAGAATCGTGCGTATTTAAAAACGTAAATATTTGTGGTTGTTAGTAAAGATTCTTGGTGACCATTTGAAGTTCCCAAAGAACATAAACTTTAGATGATATTTAATGCAAGCTAGGGTTTGGATTGGTTGGAATGTGAGTGGTGGCCCTGGTGGGCTAGGGAAAGGGGAAGGGGAGAGGAGGGGTGGCGTGGAGGTAGGTTTAGTCTGTTTAGATTTAAATGTGAAGTGGGGTAAATGACCTATGGCCCTTGAATGTAGAAGTCTTGCATTTATGGGAGGATTTGACATAAATGCTATATATATATATACAATTTAAATGCTGTGGTGTTTTTAAGTAATCTAAATTTAATTTCAATTTAAAAAAAAAATGTGCCAAAAATAAATTTGAACAGTTAAAAAAACACGATCACTTAATTTTTGTAGTTTTTGTTTTTTTGACAGTACCTAAACCAAATCGGTATGAGAATTGAGCCCCGTTTGGCTACGTAATTTTTGGTTTAGAAATTTAGAATTTTTCATATGAAAAAATTTTAAAAAACAAAAAAAAAAAATTTTTAGATGGTAATAAAAATCTATTTGATATGATATAAAAACTAATAATATTAAAGAGTTTTTTTTTTTAAAAAAAAAAAAAAATTAACTTTGATTAGTCAATTACCAAACAGGGTGTCAGAGAGTTTTTATTTAAAACGAGTATCTCATTTGATTTGGTCATTTATATCTCTTAAATACCTGAGGTATATTTGTCAAATATTTTTTTTATATATATATTAAAATTATCAATAAAATGAAAGGACAATTTGAAATTTTGAAACCAGCCCTCCCCCTACGGCGCAGGTCCGTTGGAGTGTTTTGAGGGGCGGAAATTCACAGCACTTTCAAAAATATTAAAAAATTAATTATTTATCTCTTAATTTTTATTTATTTTTTAAAATTTTGTCCTCATTCCTGAAATTCTAGTTTCGGCCTGCATGTGAGCGTTTTGAATGTTGGGAAAGAGAGAGAGAGAGAGAGAGAGAGAGAAAAATAATATATAAAATATAGTTTCCATATTTCTTAAAGAAAAAAAGAAAGTTTGAATTTTTCTAGTCGTTATCCCCAACCCCGCAAACGGCAAAGGTTTTGGCAGAATTAAGGATGAAGCCAAATTCAAATAATACCAAGTTGTTGGTTGTTTCATGTTTGAAGCCATTTATGGGGGATCACGCCCGTAATTTTGACCTTTCTAGAAATGATGGGTTTCTTTTGAGCTGTCCCTTCCAAGTTTTCAAAGTTTTTCTGCGCTATCAATATTTGAAGAGGATTTTTTTACTTGAAAACTAATCTATTTATTTTCAAATAACACTAACAATAATAAGATATTCCGCCACGGGGTCATAAACTTCTGGCAATTTTGCAATGATCGCCATAAACTTTCAGTAGCCCTACGATGGCTGTCATGAAATTATGGCATCCCCACGATGACTGTTGTGAACTTTCGACAATTTTGTGATGGCTATCATAAACTTCAGTAACCCCAACGCTGGTTATTATGAACTTCTAGCGGCCCCACAATGGTTACCGCGAACTTATGGCCGGCCTTGTTATGGTCTTTGTGAACTTCCAACATGCCCCCACAATGGTCCCACAATGACCACCATAAATTTATGACAGCCTCACTAGGTCGTTGCGAACTTCCAACATCATCACCAAGCCATTGTGAATTTTCGATGGCCTTGCAATAACCGCCAAAACCGTTTAGCAAAGACACCATGGAGGCTGTCGCTGGGCAATGACCACTATTGAGCAATTGTTTTTTTTTTTTATATATATTATTATTACTTTCTTTTATTTTAAGAGTACTCTTCAATTTTTTATTTTTCAAAAACACTTCTCAAAATTTTACTTGATGAATTTTTATTTATAAACCCCACAAACCACACATTTTTCAAATGTCGCCAACTAAATTAATATTCAATTTTTTACCCTCTTTTTTATTTTTCAAAACTTGACCAAACCAATTCGGGTTAAGATGTTCAAAATGGGAGGATCTTCTCCGTTTGAAATTGAGAGGAACCAGAGTCATATTCAAGATGATAATATTATCAAAAACAATGAAATAACAATATTATCCTTCTTAAACTAAAGAGAAATGACTAGAATGCTTGACTCTGGAAATTTTTCTCAGACAAAATTATAAATATAATTTTCTTAATCTGACATTGTCGGGTCATGCACAACTGTTCATTGAGGAGGGGGAAACTAGGAACCCCTGATCTTGGGGATGGCTTCAAATGGGGACGGCCGATCCTTAATGGTTGCTCTGAACTTCTTCAGGCTGATCCAGTGAAGGCTTCTCAGCATTCCCAAGTTGTCTTATTTCCAAGGTGCATGTATTTGCAGATAAATAACAAATGTAGCCGTTGACTTTTATTCCCTGATGCATTAATTTGAAGATAGTGGGATTTTAAATAAAAATAAGAGCCTTAAAAGATGATGGGACTTGAGGGTTGTTTGTTTCCAACTATGAATCTTTGTTGTGGATGCTGTTGGCAGGCAGAGAGAGTTGGGAAGAATTTCTTAATCCAAACACAAAAAGGTGTATCTGGTTCAGAATTATCCAAGCAGATGCATAGGTGGGTTGACTGTAAATTAATGGTTTATCTATTGCAAGCTACTATTTATTTTTTGTTTGTTTTTATTTTTGGTTTTCCACAATATTCTTTGTTCAAAAAGTAGATTAAACGCAGCCATTTTGACTACATTATTTAATTTTTCTACTTTTCTTGGGCTCGAAGAAAATGGAAAAAGAAAAAAATTAACCTGCCTCCACTAGGACTATGAAATGGTCCAAAATTTGATCCAATTCTAGAACTGTCAAAAGACTCAAAACAGAGCCACATATATATTTATTTGGAGTAACGTTGAAAATTACATTTATATTTCATAATTATATTATAATGTTAACATAGTAGTTTCAACTAGCCTTTCGATCGGTTCTTATTACATATATATATATTAGAGTTGGTTGAGATTATCAAGCTAGTATTGTGAAATAGTTGTATGATAAAAATATGGTATATATATAACATTTCAGTCATTTCTCATTTATTTGAGTTCAAGTAACGCTAAAAATCACATTTGTATTTTGCAATTATTTTATAATGTTAACATGACAATTCTAACGTCTTTTTTGGTTAGTCATTAAAGAAAAAATAAACAATGTTAATATGAGGTGACAATGAGAAGAAATTTCATAAAAATATGGTATATATATAACATTTCTCATTTATTTGAGTTCAAGTAACGCTAAAAATCACATTTGTATTTTGCAATTATTTTATAATGTTAACATGACAATTCTAACGTCTTTTTTGGTTAGTCATTAAAGAAAAAATAAACAATGTTAATATGAGGTGACAATGAGAAGAAATTTCATAAAAATATGGTATATATATAACATTTCTCATTTATTTGAGTTCAAGTAACGCTAAAAATCACATTTGCATTTTGCAATTATTCATAATGTTAACATGACAGTTCTAATGTCTTTTTGGGTTAGTCATTGAAGAAAAAACAAATAGTTGATTGGAATTTTTGAATTCCTTCGAGTTAACACCTGGGGGGTGGGTCAGTGATGAAAATGTTAATAGGAGGTGACAGTGAGACGAAATTTCATAAAAATATGGTATATATATAACATTTCTCATTTATTTGAGTTCAAGTAACGCTAAAAATCACATTTGTATTTTGCAATTATTTCATAATGTTAACATAACAATTCTAACGTCTTTTTTGGTTAGTCATTGAAGAAAAATGAACAGTTGATTGGAATTTTAGAATTCCTTCAAGTTAACATTTGGAGAGGTAGGTTAGTGACAAAAATGTTAATATGAGATGACAGTGAGAATAAATTTCTTAGTAGTTTGAATTAAAGGTAACTATCATAGGATTGAGATTAATTTATCGCATTCCCGGGCCCTTACTGAGAGAAGACAGAGTTTACTTGTTGAAATAAGTGCTCAAACAACTTAAGCTACAAGGCTATCTTCTTGCCGAGTTCCTCGATCTCTAGCCAATTACGCGTCGATTACAATTCAAACAAACAATGATTGTCCCATTCATGTAATAAGAAATTGCCCCACAATGCCAAAATTCTCCTACGAAAGTTGGAAAATGGTCTGCTGGGGCCTCTACAACCAAGCAATGGGAAAATTTTCCAATGAGATCACGTCTAAGAAGTGGAAGAGACTTGGGATTGGATGGGTGACCTGAAGAGGAAGGAAAGAACAGAAGAATGGTAACCATCACACCCATTAACAAAATAATTGAATATTTAAAAAGGAAAAAAGATTTTCTCTTGTGGTGATTATTTGTCTGTTCAAATTATGTGATGAGGGTGGGATTTTGGATTGAATGGAGATAATCAACCAAGACATTATTTGGAAAGATGATGACAAATTACATTCTCTTTGGTGGATATACACATGTAGGGCAGGGAGTGAAGTTTCCTTTCTTTTCACCTTTTTTGTCCTTCCTCAGATCATTCAATCGCCCGCCAATTATTGTGCCGTATTCATGAAGGCCAAAGCGTGAATAAGCCTAAAGTTTTCTGCTTCCATTTTTTTTTATTATTATTATTTTTTTGTTTTTTATAACTTTAAAAAAGTTTGTTTGAATTTTCAAACGTCTTAAAATTATTTTTTAAAGTTTAACTATTCTTAATTTAAGGTATTGAACTTTTTATTTTTTTGCAATGTCCTCGTTCATTATGATTTTTTGTTAAATATTTTCAATTGTTTCAAAATATTTTTATAAAAAATTGCAAAGATTAGGCATTCGTTAGGATTTAACGAAATTTAAAAAAATACCTACACCTGAATCTTTAAAATTTTTTATTTTATTTTTCTATATATATATATATATATATATATATATATATAAGTATTCTGAAAATTTTGAAAATATTTAACAAAAAATCCTAACGAATTTTGAAAATATTTAACAAAAAATCCTAACGAATGGGGGGCATCGCAAAAAAATTGAGAATTTATGAACTTCGTAGGGTAATTTCAAAACACATAAAAGTTTAAGAGGTTTTGTGAAGTTTTTCAATTTTCTTTTATTTTATGTTGCAGCAGAACATGTTTCAAAGTAAAAACAAAAAAATTCCTTCAAATTCATTAACAAGTATACCCTAAATAGCTTGAATGTATTTCAACGTACAAATTTATCTTTAATTAGATTTATTTAAAGTGACTTTATTACGAAGATTTTAAACATTATATTTAGTTAAATGTGTCTATAGAATATTTTTAATTTTTTAGTTTGTTGCATGTCATTATTTTGTATGTTGGAGTGATAAAATTTGATGCTTTAATTAAAAATAATGGTAATGATTTTAAGACTATTGTGAAATTGTCCCCAAGAAGTAGCAGAGGTAGTTCAATCGGCTGAGTCTACATCTAACGAAGATTATCATTCATATGAAGAGTTAAGAGTATCTTCAGCAAAAGTAGTCAAAAATAGCTAGTAAAAAAGTATAAATTTTTACTTTAGCTACTGTATTTTTTTTATACATACTCCAACAAATTATCTATTTTCAAAAATATCTTGATCAAAATATTCTGTAAAAAGTGCGAAACATTGCGATATAATCACCTTCAATCAAACGAGGTTCGATCTTCGTATATATTTTGACATCGATTTGCCAACACATAAACCTAACAAAATTAATATTAAACTTGGAAGGGGCAACCTTGTATACACACTTCCAAGCCTCCAAAACAAAAAATAAACTAAAGTTTCACCGTACGTACGAGAATATCTCAAAAACATTATTTTAATTAATAAGTTATATGTATATAAACTAAATTAAGCCTGATCCTATGATCTCAGTTTGAAGCTTATGACTTCACCAATGGAGAAAAAAGTACCATGTGGTCCGGCCGACATGGCTAAGCTTATGATACAGGTGATGAAGGGTACGTTGAAATTTTACGTTTGGAAGAGATCGGTTAATGCAAAATACGTGCAAAGGCAGTAGGACCACAAGTCTAAATTAATACCAATTTATGAACCTTCGTGAAATCAACTTCTTATAGTGACCTGTTTGGCTGTTTGTCTCAACCTAATTATTATCAAATAATCTTGTTTGGCAACCTTCGGGGGATATTTAAAGACCAAAAAAACAGTGCCTGCACGTGAGGAGATAAGGTAGAGAGTTGACTATAGTCTATAAATGTAAGGCACTCGACTGGCTTGTTGACTAGTAAGCTCAATTGACTAAATAACTTTTTATTTAAAAAAAAATATTATATTCTTTTATATTTTCCCTATTAATCATCTTTTCATCTTATATTTGATCATTTGTGATTTATATAACATTGGCGTCCATGAACAATGTGCACGCCAGTGTTATAATATTATAAAATATAATTAAAATATTATTTAAACAGTGTATATATATATATATATATATATATATTACAACACTGGCGTACACACTTTTCATGCACGCCAGTGTTATATAAATCATTACTCTATATTGATTGTAGGGAAGGACCACTAGCTCTTGCAGCAAGGACGGATCAGGGGGCTAGAAAGAGAGATGACTAGTGTCAATATTTTGCTCATATTTTTTTATAAATTCAACCATTAAGTTTATAGGGTCCACTATTTATTTATGTGGAGTCCACATACGTTAACAAATCTAATAGTTGATTTGTAAGATGATATGAAAAAAAAAAATATGTGCAAAATATTGATACCAAGTATTTCTCATCACTAGGAGGCCATGCATCAGCCCAGGTTTTGAGTTTTTTTATTTTTTTTTTTATTTTTTTTATTTTTTATTTTTTAAATATATTATGGAAAAATTACATTTACTTATTTTCTGTCCAATTATCGATATCTTTCTATTATTAGATCGGCCATTGTTGAAAGAAAAAAAAAAATGTTGAATTGATAATGTCACGTTAGCATACCGAGATAGTAGTGTTGTATATCGCATTACTCGTGTTTTGATTTTTGCAATGTCCCTTCAATCTTCTATTTGAGTTGCAATTTCTTTACGTCACCCTTTTGCAACTCAAAAGGATAAAAATGCCTTCTTTTAAGTTCAAACAGAACAGGAAAAAAAAAAATGGTATTTATGATTTACTTGATTTATAATTAACTCTATGTAGTATTAAAATAAATTCTGAGATTGTTAAGGTTCATGTATGCCACAAAAACAATTTACTCTATACAATCAATTTTGTCTATTGAGTTAACATATTGGTTAGTATATCACGTCAAGCTAATAAAATTACGACACTTGATGTCACACACATAATAAAAATAAAAATATATATTGTAAATATATATAATATATAAAACTAAAGAAATTAAAAATTTAATAATAAAAAATAAAGAAAGGGCAAGAGATGGCATGGGGGCGGCCACCGAGGCACCTTTGGGGGTGCAAACCATTTATTTGAATATTATAAGCAAATCTACATAGGCAGTCGGATACTTAAAAGAATAAAAAAAAACCAGTGCATGGCCACAAGTTCCAGTTTACTATCATTGTCACATTGACACAGGTGTGATCCAAGCAAGTTGAAAATAAACAACTCTTTTTCTTATTTAACTTTATCTTTTATTTATTTTTTTCCTGGAGCCAAAATTTCTGGTGCCCACGTTATGTCATCCAAGGAATAGCGATAAGACAGTTAATAATAATAATAATAATAATTATTATTATAATTATATATTTTTTTGGCACAACTTGATGAAGATGGTGTTGGATTGAATAGATTTTCTTTCTCTCACACAAATAATTGATGTTGGTTTAATTAATCATATCGATGAAGGTTGTTGTCTGATTCAATGGATGTGGTTTTTGATAATGTCATAATTTGTAGGTCCAACTAGCCCCATTGGGAGACCATTTCTGGGGGTGCTATATATTGGAATGGTCCACAATCTTTATTTTTATTTTTTCTTTAAATAAATCTTTAATGTTTTGAATCATTCACAACATGCTTTAAAAAGAAAAAGCCCGATAAAAGAAAAGAAATAAAGAAGAAGAAAAAAAAAAGTCGTACCTTTCTTCTTTTTTTTTTTTAAATCTTTTTTTTTTTTTATTATTCCTACCTTTTTGTTTGTCTGAAATTTGACAACTAAAAAGGAAAGAAAAGTGATACACATTTCAAATTTTATTTACAAAAGTTGGTTTTCAAATGATGTATCACTATCTCATGAGATTTATTATTTTGATAAATGTGTCACCAAACTCATGGAATTATGACACATCATTTAAGAATTAACTTTTTAAACAAATATTTGAGATATTTAGCATTTCTCGAAAGGAAAAGCCTGGTTTGGTGATCATGGTGAGTATTAGAATATGAGTAAGGATTAAATTTCTTATTAGTACTTGTGGTTTAGGCTTCTATCAAATGCTTCCTTCGGTTTAAAAAACTTTTGAACCTAGTACTTGAGATTATTCGATTGACGTTTGACGTTACTAGTTCATTTGACTAAATTCTATTCAAAAAATTAAAGGAGCGAGCTAAATCATTCATCACAATCATCAGGATATTGTCACTGCCTTCACATATTGCTACTTACTACCGTGTGTTTTAAAAAGAGAAGTATTAAAAACCATATTTTTGTCTTTAATTTAGTAACAAAAAGAAAAAAGATTGGTGAGTAGTGAGTATTAGAATATAAATAAGGGTTAAAACCCATATTACTAGGCTTTTATCAAACGCTTACTTTGGTTTAAAAATTTATCAAACTTGGTACTTAAGATTATTCAATTAACGTTTGACATTATTATTTTGTCTGCCTATGTTCCGTTCAAAAAATAAAAAGGCGTGACACCAATTTGTATCCAAGATGACAATTCACTCGTCCCAATCATCAAGATATTGCCAATTGTCTTGACATGTTGCTACTTGCTACCATGTGTTTTAGAAAGAAGAAAAATGTTAAAAAATTATATTTTTATCTCACATTAATTCTAAATAACTCTTTCAAATATATTAAAAGACGGGGTCAATAATTTTTAAAACCGAGATAAGCGTTTGGTAAACAAGAAGTACTAAAATAAGATTTAAAACCCTTGAATATTAATCCTTTCTCCTCTCTTCGAAGCAAACGACGGACACCTTGATTTTGCAGCACTTGATCATAATAAGATAGACAGGAAAAGAACAAGGACGGATAAGGATGCCATTAACTTAATCATTTCTTGAAACCCCAAAACCGAGATGATGCACCCTTGACCTTCCACGTCACACTAGCCAATTAAAACACGAAGAAGATATTGCTTTTTGCTAATGCCAACAAGACATAAACGGATTCAAGTAGTATATTTAAGAGGGGTAAAATTGTTATTTTATTTTTTAAAATTATTTGAAATGGAGAAGATTTTTTTACTTTTATCACATTTAATAATCTTAAAGTTTAAAAATTTTCAATTTAGTGTAACTATCTTTCAGTCTCCAAGATGTAGCTTAATTAGCTATGACCACGCCTAATAAAGCGGAGGTCATTAGTTCGAATCCCTCTTCCCCTTTTGTGCGGACATGTCAAAAAAAAAAAAAATATCTTTCAGTTTTTTTTTTTTCAATTTCACCTTCCATTAAGATTTCTGGTTGGATGAGTGTCAAAATTTCCCGAATACTCCTAATTTTTTAGGGAAAAAAAGAAAAGAAAAAGAAATTGCAAAGATTAAGCATCGGTAAGGATTTAACGAAATTTGCAAAAATACCCACTACTAAATCTTTGAAAGAAAAAAAAATAGTTTGAAAATTTTAACAAGATTTAATGGAAAATCCTAACTGATGAAAAAAATTGAAAAAAATTGAAAAGATAGATACATTAAATTGAGAGTTTTTTAAGTTTATGGAGGTAATTGCAAAAACGATAATAATTCATGAGAGTTAAGTGAAGTTTTTTCTTAAAACTATTATTGAATTTAAGATTTAATATTAATTCATTCAAAATCTAACAATAACTTTTAAGTGTATATATATATATATATAAAGAGAGTTAGTGTAACATTTCCCTTAATATGCGGCATTAGCTATTGTAAACCTACGCAGCTGTACATCCAAATTGAGATTCCAAATGTCCTTTCTGATTGGTGTTTACTGATTGGAAAGCCGAAGGTTCAAAGAAAGACACAGGATAGAAAGAGGATCTTCCATCGTCACTTGCCACACACTATTAAATATTACATCCATAAATTATATATATATATATCTTTTGCTACTTTTTTTATATCTCTTTTGAAGTTTTCTACCTTGTCCACTCTGATGAAACAGGGATATGTATAACCTCTCTAGTACGGAGGAACAAATACTTTGAAGTTTGATGTAGAAGATAAAATTATAAAAGAATATATATTTTAATTTGAGAGTCAACTGCATATAAAAAGTAAAAAAATAAAAATAAAAAATCTAAATTTTACAGAGATTTTTAAAATTTTGAAAGCTTCTACAGTAACTTAGGTCCTCCCCTGTTGGAGCTAGGGCTATGTTAATTACCAGGACAAGATATGGAAGACAGCATTAACCTTAGCTTGCAGGCTATAGTTTCTTGATGAAGATTCATTGCATAATCCAATTATAATATTTGAATTTTAGTGATATTCAAGCAATTTAAGAGAAGGTTGTAGAGCCTATCCGTTCCAAATGGTCTTGGTTATAGTCAATGATAGGCTTAAAGGAGGTCGAAGAGAGCCATGACTCTTCCAATAGAAAAAGGTGTTAGACGAGAGATTTTAACATTTATGAGAAACTTCACAAAATTATCCTAAACTTTTAGGTGTTTTGACACTCACAAATGTTCAAAAACTCTTAATTTAGGGTATCGAACTTTAAATTTTTTACAATGCCCTCCATTAAAATTTTTCGTTAAATCTATCAAAATTCTCAAAAAAAAAAAAAAAAATAAAATTATTATCAAAAAATTGAAAAGATTCAAGGGTTGGTCATGATTTAACAGAATTTGCAAAAATACATACCCTTGAATCTATCTTTACAATTTTTTTTTAATAAAAAAATAATAATATTTTGAAATTTTTGATAAGATTTAACAAAATATCATAAACTGAGAGTTTTTAAACGTTAAGAACGTAATTTCAAAACGCCTAAAAGTTTATGAAGAATTTTGCAAAGTTTCTCATAATATTTAAATTTGTTTATTTTTTATTTTTTAACTTTGGCTTTCTTTAGAAAGGTTCAATGAAGTCAGACTGCGTTAAATTAAATTATTATTTCCATTCCAAGGTGGGTACAGGTGCAACCCACTCGGCACAAGTTGGCTCGATAATCTCTATCTTTCGGTCTATAATTTTCTTGGAGGGTTCCTTTTGTTCTCATCCCTATTGTCTTTACTTCAAAATCATACCCACCCATCTGTTTGCATCATCTTCCATCTCAAGATAATATTCCTTCTCTTTCCTTTTTCCTTGTTTGATCCAAAACCAAAAAAATAAACATACAAACAAACAAGAAAACAAAAAAAGCGTAAGGCTCTTCTCATAACGAGAATTTTTATGGTGCATGATCTTTGGCATGCTTTCTTTCTATTGTTGGAAAGTCTTTGAAAGTTTTCAAGAGTGTTAATTTTAAAGTACATTCAATTGGTATCTCTTTCTCTTTTTTCTTTTTTTATTCAATGTGGGAATACAAGAGAATGGAAAAATGATGCTCAATCGGATTTCATTATCTCTTCTATTGGGATCGAGAGTAAAAAACCATCTTTTATAACGTTTTTCTCCTTATCAATTGAAAAAAAGAGAGATGATAAAGTGCAAGCATAACTTTTGAGTAGGGCTGACAAAACAGATTCATATGTCTGGTTTGTGTCAACCCGGTTAATCCGTTAACCCGTTTATGTTAACTCGAGCATGACACATTTATTAAATAAGTCATAAATGAGTCACCTTTTGTGTTAGGTAAGTTAAAAGTAAAACCTTTTAGAGTTTTAGAGTTTCTGTTCAAAGAACGATCAAACGGCTAGAGCAGCAATCGAATTTTTTTATATCTGATAGCTTAGAAAATGTTATTTATTAAAAATATAGCATGAGGTCGAGATAGTAAAAAATAATTTTCCCCTCAAAATGCTTCATCTTTACTTTTGTGAAAACATTTCTTTTTCGATAAAATAAAAGACAGTTTTTGATTCAAAGCTTTTTTATAACATAAAACCCAAGATCCTAATGAAAATATATTTGATCCTCATTGGTAATATATGCCATATTTTTAATAAGTGACATTTTTCAAACCGTTTGATACAATAAAGGCCTAAATTCACATAATTTTGGAACTTACAATTTTTTTGATATTGTAAGGGGTTGTTATCATTCATTTTATGATCAATATTTAAAGTTGTTATATCTTACGATCTATATATTATTATATTATTATTTATTTTTTTTTTGAAAAATATCAATATTAACTTTATATAGAAGGGTGAAACAAAAGGGCACGCCAGTGCAAAAAAAAAAAAAAAATTTGCATTAAAATATTAAAAAAAAAAATTTCATGCACCGCAAGCACGCCGTGTACTCTGAATCACGGCTCTGTATAGAAACTTAGATACACAAGTTGCAAGTTTAAATTATAAAATAAATAATACTAATTTCTTGGAAGCTATTCAAGAAGCTTTGCTTTTAACTTTCCAAGTGAGTGGTGACCAAGACGACCTTGAGTTTGACAATTCGGCGACACATCCATGTGCAGAAACGCTATCCAATAAGACCCAACAGATAACTTTCAAAATAATTTCTTACCAAAAAAAAAAAAAAAAAAAACTTTCAAAATAATTAGCCATCAAGTTTCAATCCAACCTCTTTGAAACTAAACCCACTTCCGATGTACTACAGGATGACAAAATTGCGATTAAGAAGTTTGAAAGCGGCTGAAGACAAGTAATTTGCCGTCACTAATGCACCGGTCACTATCAATTAATTACTTTTTTAAAGTATTTGTTCAATTACTGTTTTTTTTTTAAAAAAAAAATTAACACTCTTAATTAGTAGATATTCATTCATCATCGTTTATTTCAAAAATTTAAGTAAATAAAAAAAAGAAAAATTATATCTAAAATTTTTAGGTAAACGCGCTTTTATTCAAAATTTTATGGGTATTTTTTTGGGAAATTTAGTCCTTGGGTCACTCGAAACTACTAGAAAACTCCCTACCGTCAATTTTTGTTAACTTCTGTTAGTCTACTCAAAACTCACAATTTTATATGATTAAAATGTTATTTTTTTTATTAATTTAATTTAAAAAATTCAATCTTAAAAAATAAAAATAAAAAAAATAATTTGAAGGGTGGCTAGCCACCCTTGGCCCCCCCCCAAAACCCCTATGGGGTGGCTGCAAGCCACCCCAGGGGTAGGCGAACCACCCCTGGGGTGGCTTGCGGCCACCCCTAGGTGGTTTGGGGTGGCTTGCGGGCCACCCCAAGCCACCCAAGGGGTGGCTCGAGCCACCCCAGGGGTGGCCGTAAGCCACCCCATAGGGGTTGGGGGGGTGGCCAAGGGTGGCGGTAAATTTTTTATTTTTTTATTTTTTAAGATTGAATTTTTTAAATTAAATTAATAAATAAATAATATTTTAATCAGATAAAACGGTGAGTTTTGAGTAGACTAACGGAAGTTAACAAAAATTGACGGTATGGAGTTTTCTAGTAGTTTCGAGTAGCCCAGAGACTAAATTTCAAAAAAAAAATACCCAGAGAGTTTTTAATAAAAACGCGTTTACTTAAGGATTTTAGATATGACAAAGTTAATTATTTAATTAATATTATAATATAATAGACCTTTCATATATATATATATATATATATATAGTTTTCGGTATGATGTATATGAGTTGTTGTATCTTTACTTTAAATTTTCACGCTTCCCAATGCACCTGCAACATAATGGACGATAAAAAACTTTATCTTGCAATATAAGTTGAAGAAAATTATTCCGACTTAGTTTAGAGAAAAATTTTGTCATCTGTAAAAAGCATATTTTTCATTTTCTTTTGTTGATTGTACTTTCTTTTAAAATATAAAAAAAATATGTTTTTTACATATTTTGATTTTCTGATATGAGACATAAAATCCGTTTCTAATAATAATTAGATAAGATAAGTAATTGTCATCGTTAATTAATTATTATTATTTTCTCAATGCTAAGGTCCAGAGCTTCTTGATAAGTTCAATAATGAAGATAAGTAAGTATCATAAAAGAGTGGTGTTTGGTTGAAAGGAAAACGCACTTACGCTTTACGTCGTCAAAGTGGGGTCCCCATAATAATGTGGCTCTTCTAGAAGCAGAGTTGGCACACATTCACTTCGGAATTTACGAAGTTGACGTGGAAATTAAGACCATATCCCAATGCATTGGTTTAAGTGGGAACTCACTTGATACTAGTGTAGTAGTGTTTTATAAAGTATTAGCTCTAATATTTAATCCCACTTAAGTTTAAATAATTGATCAGCTACGTCTGCGGGCAAAAGTCCGAGTTTTACTCGTTTCGTGTAGAGGACATTTTGTACGGTGTTCCAAAAATAAGCGTTAGATATATGCCTCAATTATTCAAAACAGAAAAGCTATAAACTAGATAAATCAACGCTGTGTATCGAGTAATGATATAAGGAAGACTAAAGTGTTCTTAAATGTGACGTGATTTTTAAAATTATCATTGAATTTGAAATGATCATTATTAAATTTTGATCTATTGATAATTTTAAATGTCACTCTATGAAAATTCTAGTTCTCTTTATATCATTACTCTTTGCAATGATATGAACTCCATTTATAATGGCTGGCCTAATAGTTTTTGAGGCTTAAAAGGTAATAAATTTAAATAGAGTCTTTTGTTATATTTAAATATTAATTAAATAATATTTATTTTACTTTTTATATTATTTAAAAATTATTCCTTTTGTTTTTTGGAATGCAAATTTACTAATTAAAATTTTCTATTCAAACTTTTCTAAAATCCCATTTTTTATTGATATTATGGCTAATTCATTTAATTTTTTTTTAAAATAATATTGTTGATCTTAAGTAGAGCTTTTTAATTTTAATTTTGAAAAACTCCAAAGCAATTATATAACAAGTGTTGTTAACGTTTTCATTTTTCAAGGTGTGTTGAAGTAGTGCTATTGATCATTTATGGAGGCAGTGGAATGACATTAGGCATGGTAAACCGCCCAGCCTAGAGCTGAAGAGAAACTGTTACTTGGGATGTAAAAAATAGAATTAGGGATAAAGGAAAATTTAATTAGAAAATTAGAAAAAAAAGGGATAAAGGAAAATTTAGGAGAAGTGATTTGAATGTAAAAATCCATATAAATTGAGGGTATTACCCCTTGATATGCTGTATTGATAAAGTTTAGGTGTTTGTATGTTAGTGTTGGTTGAATTGTTAGTGGGTGGGTTTGTTTTTCTAATTTTTTTTATAAAGTTATTTTTGTTACAAAGCTGTATATTTTAAATTATTGGTAGTTTTGGAAAGGAGGAGGGGCATTGTTTCAATTGATAGTTTGGGGGAAGGAAAACATTACAAATTGTTGAATAGTTTGAAGTATGGGTGTACATGCAGATGCAGTTATTTACAATATTCGCAATTGCATCTGCAAAATTTAGATATCACTTTTAAATATTCGTATCCGTATCTGCATCCACATCCGCATTATGTTTTTATTAACTGCATTTGTGCGGTTATTATCCGCTATCCGTATTTTAGGTAATTGGCCTATTTTAGTATTTTGGGCTTTCTTTAGATTTATATTTCAACCTATTTTAAACAATTTTAAAAATAATTTGAGCCAATTTTTAGTGTTTTGGTCTTGTTTTAATTTTTTTAAAGCCCTAATGTTTTGAAAATATATTAATTTCACACTTTTGGCTTTTGCTAAAGTGAATGAGTGAATTGTGAAGACAAAACCTAAAACAATGTAAACATAATATATACCAAATCCAAAATGGTGTCATAACACTAAAATGAAGTCAATTTGTTAAATATAATATATATATATAAAAAAATATAAAGAATATATTATATACGGTATGTGGATGTATTCGCATCTACATGTGCGGATTGTGGCTTTTGCTAACTGAATTCACATTTGTATGTGCGGATAGTGAATAGTTGTAGATGGTGCGAGGTTAATATCCGCCTACAGGAACACCCCTAATTTAAGGGAGATATATGTATTTTTTTTCTTTCCTAAATTATAAATAATTGGTTAAAATACTAGGCCGAGATAAGTAAACTCCGACTCCCCACCCTTATTAGTGGGCGAAAAGCTCAATATATATTCAAATCTAATATTGGGTTCCTGTGAAGCTTCAGTGACTAGAAATGGGCCATATGGCCCAAATAATGTGCATGTTGTCAGGTGGGCTGAACTCTCACCCATCAAGTTCTCCCTCATCAAACGGACTGAAATTTCATATTGCCTTAGTGCCAATTTTAGTCGCCCTAAGTCTCTTTTAGGGCATCTTTTAAACGATTTTGAAAAAAAATTTAGGCTCGTTTTTAGTTTTGTTTTTAAGAAAAAATGCAAAATTAGTCCTTGTGATTTATTTGATTACAATTAACACCCTATGGTATCAAAAATAATTCAAAGGTCTTGAGGTATGCCAAAAAAATAATTTAGTCTTTACAATCAAATTTTGTCCACTAATGTAAAAGATCCCGTTAGTATGATACTGACCTAAATAGAACAAGTATTACAATTATATTGGCTCTAATGTTTTACGCTATTAGAATCTGTTAAGTCAGTGAACAAAATTTGATTGTAAGGACTAAATTATTTTTTTGGTATACCTTAGGAACGTTTGAGTTCATTTTGATACCACGTAGAGTTAATTGCGAATCAGGTAAATTACAGAGACTAATTTTTTACTTTTCCCTTGTTTTTAAACCCTAGTGTTTTAGATGAAATTCAACAATATTACAAATCTAGCGAAAACACACATATATGACCGCATCCACGTACCTTAAAACTGTTATTCATATCCGCATACACGAATAACATATAATGGTTAGTTGTGGTTAATAATGCCTACATGTTGTATGGCCTTAGTTTAGATCTCATTATTTTGACTTTTTTTTTTAGATTATTAAACACAAAATAGAGCGTGAAGGTGGAGATTATAGCATTTTGAAAACCAATTGCACAGTCGACATCAATTTCCACTTCAATTTCTGCAACTGCAAGCCCATCTCTTAAGTTGTAACATTCAGCTTAGTTTGTAGGTTAGCCCATAGTAATGTGCTTAAATGCCCAGGCTCGATTCATTGGTCTAAAATAATTAAATAGATCAAAGGTCCATAAATAAGATAATAAATTTTTGGGTAAAGTCCATATACCTCATCAAACTATAACAATGTTTTCTCAAACTACAAAAAATTGTCAGTGTCCCCCAATTATAAAAATGCCCTTAATAAAAATAATAAAACAAAACTAAAAAATAAAAAAGTTTAATTTTTTTTTTCCCGAATTAATAGGGGTATTTTTGTCTTATTGCTAACAATGACAATGTCAATTTTTTGGTAATTTGGGAATACATTATCTTAATTGAAAGTTTGGGAGAAACATTGTCAATTTGGTGATAATTTGAAAGAATTAGGATCCCCTTAAAATTTTCTAAAATATGAGATTCTCATATTTTTAATTTTAAGCCATTCATTAAATCTAACCATCCAAATAAATGCAAAGTTTGTGTGCTACCGATGCAATTAATTTTAGTTTGGAGCGCTTATATTTAAAAATTTGAGAATTTTATATTTTAAAAAATTTGAGGAGATCTCAATCCAGTTTGAGAGGAAGTATTTGAACTTTTTCCTAGTTTTTTTTTTTTTTAAAGGACATGCAGGGTTCAATCGTTTAAGAGTGACACATACGGGGCATGCATTTGAATCTCATTAAGGTAAAATTCCCTTTGTGTAATTTTATTGAAGGAAATAAAAGTTTTCTAACTCATGATGCTAAATTGCTAATTGCACGGTTATTAGATAAAGAGAAATAAGAAAAAGTAAGTTGAGTCATAAAATTTTAGACTCCTACATTATTCACGCCACCTCGAGATAATTGAGTGAGTTTAAAAAATGGGACCAGAAAAGAACTGTGTGGTTAAAACAAACATGGAAAGCCACTCCTGTCTAATTTGGGTCACTCCCAAACAGTTTATAGGGTGACTTGGCAACCATCATCAATTTTGGGTATGGTTGATCCACTTTCAAGTAGTTTTCAGGAGTGTCCGAACCACCCCCAAACAATTACTTGGGTGGCTCGATTACCCTCATTAGTTTTGGGAGTAGTCGATCCACCTCTTGGGGAATGACTCGGCCATCCCAATTTTTATTTTTACTTTTAATTATATTTTTATTTTGTAATTTTTATTTTCATTTTTAATTATATTTTTTATTCTTTAAACCATCAAAACATAAATCTCAATTATTTTTTTTTCTCGATATTTACAATTTAAAAAAAAAATTACAAAAAAATCACACATCCAAATGTTTACAGAAAATAATATAATAAAAAAGTTAAGAGTATTCGTATCAGTAAGGGTGTAAGAGCATCCGAGCATCCAAAATGACGTTTGTTTAGCAAAATTTTGGTTAAAATTCACAAAAACCTTCATTTATCAAGTTCTCTTCTCATTATAATTCTTATGAGATTTGTACTCTATATTTGGAGAAACAATCTTCCTCTTTATCTCATTTTCACACATTTTTATATTCATTTTCTCCCCTCTCTCTCTCTCTCTCTCTCTCTTTCTCTCTCCATATGAGTGCTTTTGAGAATAAAAAACAAAAAGAAAAGATAAAATAAAAAAATATGAGAGCGACTTGGGTGCACTTGTTGCACAAAAGTCACATTTTGTGCCGCCAATAAGAAGCAGACACATCAGCCAATTTTATTAGACTTATACTTAAAATAAAAACTCAACCATACCAGATTATACTCTAGATAAAATAAAAAATTATATATATATATATATATATATATTTTTTTTAAAAAAAAGGGGTGGCTGGCTGGCACCCCTCCCCCACTTGGGGTGCCCGGCAGCCACCCCTTCAATTCTATTTTTTTTTTAAAAAAAAACTTAATTTTTTATTTCATATGTGATATAATCTGGTGTAGTTAAGTTTTTTTTTTTAAACTTAAGTTTGGTAAGTTTAGCTTAGGTTTCACCTTTTGATTGGTTGCACAAAACTCACCTTTTGTGCAACCTTCCTATATAAGTTATTTTCAAAAAATATATATTTAATTAGAATACAGTGATGTTTAGAGAGTTTATTGTGTTGGAAAAATTGATAATTAATTGGCAACCAATTTTTCACCGGCCCTTTATGTGAAAGACAAGTTTGGAAAGAAAACACACGAGAACAAACACCAATCACACACGTACACAAAGAGTTTACGTGATTCGGCAATATGCCTATGTCCACGGGGCGAGATCCGGTCTCCTTCTTTACTATTGAGAAATATTGAGTACAATGGTACAAGCCTAAACCGCTCAAGTTTAATATCTCAAACTCAAGCCCTTAACCCCTTGTATACCCCACTTAATTGTCCCTCTCAAATACCCAATAAAGAAAAACTCTCTACACTTTGTAAATGCCACAAAGTGCTCTCACCAATTTGAATTTTCCGGATAATCTCAACCAATGACTACATATCCTTTTATAGAGGCTTAATTACGAAAAATAGGAGAAAAAATTTAAAATAATTGGGAAAACTAAGCCATCATGAATACAAAGTTTTTTCCATGATGAAGATAAACATTGTAGCCCACATGTTTATCCACACACGTTTTCTCCAAAAAAATCCAATTCCAAGTTGTTTTTGGATTCATTTTAAAACTAACATTATCTTCTTATAGATAAATAGGACTTGAGCCCACCAACTTGAATATTGATATTTTTCAGCAATTATCTTCACACTCGTTGACAATTTGAGCCATTATTAACATATTGCATAATGCTTTTGAAAAATTGCTAATTAAACTTAAAAATGTGAATTTTTTAGCCAAATTTTAACTAAACAAGTAGAAAGTATTTAATGGGAATGCTTGGGCTAGCTCAAATTTATAAAAAATTTATTTACCAAGCTCTCTACTCGTTCTTTATTAATTCTAGTAAGAACTTTACTCAATTTTTGGAAAAACAATCATCCTCCTTATCTCAAATTTCTCTAGACTCTATACTTTTATCGATTAAGGTATGTGAAATATGAATCCCCTCTTTCATTGAACTTGCTTGAGAGAGAGGTTTTGTGCGCTAATAGTCTTTAGGGTCTTTTTGAATGGGCAGTCAAAAAGGAGTGAAGAAGTAGGAAAAAGAATCAAAAGAGAGAAAACAGTTACTAACAAAATGGTAGAACTAACAAAATGCTACTTGATCACTCCTTGCAGTATCATCAAAACTATTTTTTGGTTATTTTGGTGAAGCAATTTAACCAAAACTTCCTAAATGTCTAATTTTTAGCATCACTACTTTAACCAAAAAAAAGTAGTAAAGTGAACAGTATACACCAAATTTAAAAATTACCACTCACTCACCTATTGATTAAACAAATATAATTTCTCTCTCTCGTTTTGCTTTTCGTTTCTCTTTCATTTTTTTTCTTCTTTTTCTTTCCCGAAAAGTGTGATTAAACAAATAATATTGATTAAACAAATATTATTAGGTTTTTTTCTTCCGCCAAAAAGTGTGAGGGGGAACTCCCCATATGTTAATAGTAGGCTAATTAATTACATCTTTGCAAAGCCTAACAATTGTGGGATGTCCCATTTTATTGCAAAGATGCGAGCGAGAGAGAGAGAGAGAGAGAGAGAGAGAGAGAGAGAGAGAGAGACAGAGAGACAGAGACAGAGACAGAGAGAGAGACAGAGACAGAGAGAGAGATATAGGTGAGGATTCGCCCAAGATTGGTCACATCCCAATGCTAAATTTATTGTATCCGCCTGAACTGAGAGAAAATTAAAACACCCAAGGATCTTCGATTTATTCAAGTATTTAGCTCACCACTTTATCTTAATCTTTCATAGAACTTGAAGTACCCACCTTTATTTTCTCTCTTAGTATTTCTTAGTTCATAACTTTCAGATGCAAAAGCAACAGAACCAATTGAAGCATAGAAGAGTAACTTTCAAGAATACAAGGCACTGCATTCATGATTCTTCACATATCAGGAGAAATAGTTGGTCTCTATTGTTGCTCTTTCCCACAACCTCACTTAATTAATTTGCAAGTGAGAACCTGTGTTCATCATGTTGGGAATGTGTGCCTTGAACCTAGGGGTGGGACCCAACCAGTTTTGTTGTGTTATACAAGGTTTGGAATTTCCTTTCATAGTTGGAGTTGGAGTTTTTGTCCTACACGGAAATGGGTTTCCTTGTTGGACTTTTAGTAGGAAATAAAAGCACCGACTATGTGCTCCTATATAAAGGCAAGTGCTGTGCGGCAATAGTAGTAGAAAAATCAAAGTAATATTTGCTTTGTGTTTTGGTGAGCCAACAATAGAGAGAAAAAGAGAGAGCAAGAAAGAGTGTTTTTTCCCCCTTTTTTGTTATTATTCTCCTTTGGGCAAAGTGAGAATTGGGTGTATTTAGGGCTTTGGGTTTGAGAGGTTTTCTCGCCCTGTTACTCTCTTGTACTCATCTTTTGATAGTGAATTTTCTCTGGGTTGTCTCCGCCAGTGGATGTAGGCTTGTTTAGCCGAACCACTTAAATCTTTGTGTCGTGTGTGATTGCTTGTCTTTGTTATTCCGCATTCTTCTTATTTTTCGCATCTCACAAGTCTTGGAAATAGGATTAATTTCCTAACAACTGGTATCAGAGCTATTGGTTCGAGTGGGAGCGATGGCCGGTGAAGAAGAAAAGATGGGAATCGAGAAATTCGACGGCAAAGATTTTGGGTATTGGAAGGTACAGATTGAAGATATTCTTTATGGGAAGGATTTTCATCAACCTCATTTTGGAAGAACAACCTGACGACATGTATGATAGCGAGTGGGCTCTGCTTGATCATAAAGCCCTAGTAGTTATCAGGTTATCACTGTCAAAATCAGTTGCACACAACTTTGTGAAGGAGAAGATCACAATAGGTCTAATGAAGGCTTTGTCAAGCATGTATGAGAAGCCATCGGCTAACAACAAGGTACATCTGATGAAGAAATTGTTCAACCTAAAGATGGAGGAAGGAGCTTCGGTGGCACATCATCTCAATGAGTTCAACACCATCACAAATCAATTGTCCTCAGTGAAAATTAATTTTGATGATGAGGTTCGCGCGTTGATCGTCTTGGCATCTTTGCCAAATAGCTGGGAAGCAGTGAGGATGGCTGTAGTAACTCTGTAGGAAAAAGTAAACTGAGCTATGAAAATGTCAGGAATTTGATTCTTAGTGAAGAGGTTCGCAGAAGAGATGCAGGTGAAGCCTCTTGTTCTGGTGCTGCTTTAAATCTTGAGACTTGGGGCAGAGGTCAAGAGAGAAACTTTGTGAGGGGCAGATCTAAGTCCAGGAAGGGTAGGAGCAAATCCAGGTTTGGACGACAACCTGAGTGTTGGAACTGTGGCAAGACAGGCCACTTCAAGAAGAACTGCAAAGAGCTGAAAAAGAAGACCGAAATGACACCGCAAATGTCGTAGTAACAGAAGAAGTGCACGATGTCCTACTTCTATCTATTGACAGTCCTCTTAATTCTTGGGTCTTGGACTCAGGGGCTTCTTTTCACACCATACTGATCCGTGAAGTTCTCAAAAATTATGTACCTGGAGATTTCGGGAAGGTGTACTTGGCTGATGGAACGGCGCTGGATGTTGTGGGTATAGGCAATGTTTGCATTAGAGTCTACAGTGACTCAGTGTGGAAGTTGCAAAATGTCAGGCATATCCCAAAGCTGAAAAAGAACCTGATTTCAGTAGGACAGCTTGATGGTGAAGGGCATTCAATTCATTTCCACGGTAGAAAGTGGAAGGTCAGCAAGGGAGTCAGGATTTTGGCTCGTGGTCATAAGACGGGTACTCTCTATATGACGACGAACAACAAGGATACAATTGCTGTTACAGATACGGGTGCTGACTCAAAATTATGGCATCTAAGGCTTGGACACATGAGCGAGAAAGAGATGAAGGTACTTCTGTCAAAGGGGAAACTACCGGAACTGAAGTCAGTTGAGTCTGATTTGTGTGAAGGCTGCATCCTAGGAAAGCAGAAGAAGGTGAGTTTCGCGAAAGTTGGCAAAACACCGAAGCCAGGAAAGCTGGTGTTGGTACACACAGATTTGTGGGGTCCCGCACCAGTGGCATCTCTTGGAGGCTCACGGTATTACATCACATTTATTGATGACTCTAGCAGGAAGGTATGGGTTTACTTCTTAAAGCTTAAATATGATGTATTTGAAGTTTTTAAGAAGTGGAAGGTCATGGTAGAGACAGAAACTAGCCTGAAATTGAAGTGTCTAAGATCAGACAATGGGGGAGAATACGAAGACGGGGGTTTCAAACAGTTTTGTGCAGTGAATGAGATTAGAATGGAAAAGACTATCCCGGGGACTCCACAACAGAATGGCGTGGCTGCGCGCATGAACAGGACCCTCAATGAGCGTGCAAGAAGTATGAGGTTGCATGCTGGACTACCGAAAACTTTCTTGGCGGATGCAGTAAGCACTGCTGCTTACTTGATAAACAGAGGACCATCAGTTCCTTTGGGCCATAGATTACCTGAAGAAGTCTGGAGTGAAAATGAGGTAAATCTTTCTCACTTGAAAGTTTTTGGTTGTCTTTCATATGTCTATATTGAATCTGATGCTCGTAGCAAGTTAGATGCTAAGTCTAGAAGATGTTATTTCATTGGCTATGGGGATGAGGCATTCGGGTATAGGTTTTGGGATGATCAAAACCGGAAGATCATTAGAAGTAGAAATGTTACTTTTAATGAGATGGTTGTGTATAAGAATAATTCAAGTGCAGAACCAGTAAATACAGAGTCGGAGGCCGAAAAGCCTAGATTTATCAACATAGATGGAATTTCTAAAGGTGCAGCTCAGAGAAGGAATTCAGAAGTTGATAAGGATTCAGAAACTGAAGATGGTCTAGAAGTTGAAGAAACAGTAGATCAAGAGACTGAACAGGGTACACCGATTGTGGCTGTCCGTAGATCTAGTAGAACCATTAGATCTTCACAGCGTTTTTCACCCTTCCTGTTTCATATTTTGTTGACGGATGGCGGTGAGCCAGAGACGTTTGTTGAAGCCTTGAAGGTTGAAGATTCAATCAAGTGGGAGTTAGCCATGAAGGATGAGATGGACTCATTATTGACTAATCAGACTTGGGAGCTGACTAAGTTGCTAGCAGGTAAAAAGGCTTTGCACAACAAATGGATGTTCAGAATAAAGGGTAAACATGATGGTAGCAAACGCTACAAGGCAAGATTGGTAGTCAAGGGATTCCAACAGAAAGAAGGAATTGACTACACAGACATATTCTCTCCGGTGGTGAAGATGACAACCATCAGAATTGTGCTGAGCATTGTGGCAACGGAGGACTTACATCTAGAGCAGCTAGATGTAAAGACGGTGTTCCTTCATGGTGAGTTGGAAGAAGAAATTTATATGCAGCAGCTACAGGGATTTGCAGTGCAGGGAAAGGAGAGTTTAGTGTGCAAACTGAGAAAAAGCTTGTATGGCCTGAAACAAGCTCCAAGATAATGGTACAAGAAGTTTGACAGCTTCATGTGTAGTACTGGATTCACAAGGTGCAATGTAGATCATTGCTGCTATGTCAAGAGTTTTAAGAACTCTTACATTATTCTACTCCAGTACGTAGATGATATGCTCATTGCAGGGGCCAGTATGGAAGACATCAACAAGTTGAAGAACCAGCTGTCAAAGCAGTTTGCAATGAAGGATTTGGGTGCTGCTAAACAAATCCTTGGGATGAGAATCATCAGGGACAGGGCCAATAGTACACTGAAGATTTCACAGACAGAGTATGTGAAGAAGATTCTCAGCAGATTTAGCATGAATGAAGCTAAGTCAGTAAGCACACCTTTGGGGAGTCACTTCAGACTAACTAAGGATCAGTCACCGAAAACGGATCAAGATAAAGCATACATGAGCAAGGTACCTTATGCCTCAGCTATCGGAAGTCTAATGTATGCAATGGTCTGTACTAGACTGGATATTGCACATGCAGTGGGAGTTGTGAGCAGGTACATGAGTAATCCAGGGAAGCAGCATTGGGAGGCAGTCAAGTGGATTTTGTGATATCTGAGAGGAACTTCAGATATGTCCCTTTGCTTCACAGGTGTAGAATTGAAGCTGCAGGGCTACGTGGATACTGATCTAGCTGGTGATGTTGATAGCAGGAAAAGTACTACAGGGTTTGTATATACTCTAGGAGGTACTGCTGTGTGTTGGACCTCAAGGTTACAGAAAATTGTAGCTCTTTCCACTACAGAGGTGGAGTATGTGGCCGTGATAGAAGCGAGAAAGGAGATGGTTTGGCTACAAGGTTTTTTGGATGAGTTGGGAAAGAAGAATGAGAAGGGTGTTCTACACAGTGATAGTCAGAGTGCCATTTTTCTTGCGAAGAACCCGGCGTATCATTCAAGAACAAAGCATATACAGTCGAGGTATCACTTCATTCAATCTCTTCTTGAAAGTGAACAATTGCTACTTGAGAAGATTCGTGGAACTGAGAATCCGGCAGACATGCTGACAAAAGGAGTGACTATTGAGAAACTGAAGCTGTGCGCAGCTTCAGTTGGTCTTCGAGCTTGAAGATAAGTGGAGGAGACATCCGGAGGAGATTCACTATGTTGCGACTTGGTAGGATTCAAGTCAAGTGGGAGATTGTTAGAACGAGTGCCTTGAACCTAGGGGTGGGACCCAACCAATTTTGTTGTGTTATAGAAGGTTTGGAATTCCCTTTCATAGTTGGAGTTGGAGTTTTTGTCCTACACGGAAGTGGGTTTCATTGTTGGACTTTTAGTAGGAAATAAAAGCACCGACTATGTGCTCCTATATAAAGGCAAGTGCTGTGCGACAATAGTAGTAGAAAAATCAAAGTAATATTTGCTTTGTGTTTTGGTGAGCCAACAATAGAGAGAAAAAGAGAGAGCAAGAAAGAGTGTTTTTTTTCCCCTTTTTTGTTATTATTCTTCTTTGGGCAAAGTGAGAATTGGGTGTATTTGGAGCTTTGGGTTTAAGTGATTTTCTCGCCCTGTTACTCTCTTGTACTCATCTTTTGATAGTGAATTTTCTCTGGGTCATCTCCGCCAATGGATGTAGGCTTGTTTAGCCGAACCACTTAAATCTTTGTGTCGTGTGTGATTGCTTGTCTTTGTTATTCCGCATTCTTCTTATTTTTCGCATCTCACGGGTCTTGGAAATAGGATTAATTTCCTAACACATTAGTCCTCCAATTCCACACTACTGTCGTCTCAAAGAAAAGACATCTAGTCAACTTGCCATCCCCAGTACCCAGTCAATTTGCCATTGGTTCCACGACTTTTCCAGAGGCACTCTGTTGAGGAGGATTGGATGCTGACAAGTGAGACAAAGCCCAGATTGGCACTTACACGTGAATTGGTATCCAAACGTTTGGTTTTCTTTGATTTTGGTTTTTAGCCTTGTGTTGCAGTCCTTTTTTTTTTTTTTTTTTTGAGTGAAGAAAAGATGAGATGGTTGTTCTTCTTGTTGATAATGTTGTAGATGCCAAATGAAAGAGGTGTACCGTGTAGGGAAGCGAGAGGATGGACTACACTGCTGGTTTTTGAGCTCGAGCCTTGCTTGTTAAGCTTTTATTTCTTATTATTAACTAAAGAAATATTAACTACTACGTACTTAACTTTTTTGTACTCATCTTTCATTTTTATATGTAAATATTTGGTTGGGTTTCTAGTGTTTGTTTTGATAGCTCTACTGCTATGATTTATTGGGTTATAGTGCCCAAAAAATACATCTGCTATTTGGTAGATAACTTTTGTCCAATTTGTCATTGTATAATATATTATTTATAGATGGTCATACGAAATGTTGTTGGAGTTACTCTTGAGAAAAGAGTTTTTCTTGAGTGTGCCTCTAAAAGGATGGTAGTGAGTGAGAATGTGAGATGTCTTCAATATGCAAAATTTTTACAGAAGTGCATCAAATGATGATTTTTCAAGTGTTAAGTTGGTCTTACTGTAATGTTCTTTGAGGTGTTGTGAGTTTTTGCAATAGACCCACTAGTAGTTGTATGACATGTCATACATACGAAGTTTATATACTTTTTAGTTGGGACTTTAGTTGCTTTAATTTGAATCCATAGAGTCTTTCTTTGATTTTTCCTCCCACCTTACATATAGTGTATTGCTTTCACAGGAAAATATAGAGATATATTTACAGAAGAAGACCAATCAAGCTAACTTTGGTGTGCTCGTTGCAGCATTTGCAGGTTTTATATTTGTTTCCCTCTGTCTGTCTCTCTCCAATGGTTCTCTACTATTTTTTAAAGTATCAAATTCTAAATCTTAAACAAAAATTTATTTGGATGTATTTATTTAAACTAGTTCAAGTATTTGATTTAGTTATAAATTCTGATCAGATTCTAAATTGTTGAGATCACTCATATTTACCCATCCACCATCAAGTATATATATTTTCATGTGATTCTTATTCTCTTAACATTGTTGCTTGAGCCAAGACTCTGGCTTTGAGCCCAGGTTTCCATGATATTTTCTTGCATTCATGAAATGGCTAATTCTGATCATCCTTATCAACGTTTAATATAGTCCTTCATCCTACGGCCCCCCTCCCCCCCCCCCCCCCCCCCCCCCCCCCCAAAAAAAAAGGAGAAGAAGATAATTAGAGATATTTCTTTGTTTATGAATGGAAAGTCATTTTCTCAAAAGGGGTAAAGATAATTTGTTTCTTGATGAATGGAATGGCTATACCCTTGAGTATTGATCATTCTTAGCCCCTCTGTGACACAGAATTTATCGTAAGCATAATAACAAGTAGATATCAATAGATGATTTTGCCAAGGTAACAATTCAAGCATGCCCCAATGTCTTAGGACATAAAAATGTCTTTGACAACATTTGCGAAGACCACAGAGGTTTGTGCCCCACCAGATTTGGTAGTTCTTAAACTTTGGGGGAGTGGGAAGTGAAGAGTAACCTACAAAATGAAATGACAGTACGTCCATTAATATTATGAAAGACCCTTTTTGCCTGACACATTATTTTGAAGAAATGTCACAAAAGTCGCTTGAACTTTTATGCGTTTTGAGAAGACACTACAAAATTTAAAAATTCTTAATTTCTTCTATTGAATTTTTAATTTGATGTAATCTACCCCTTTCCGCTAGTGTTTAGCGTTAAATAGGTTATACCATTGAAACTTTTATAAAATTTCAAATTTACCCTTAATTTCATATTATTATTATTATTATTATTTTTAAAAAAAGAAAAGTTGAGTATTTTGATATTTTTAATAGCCTCTGATAGGATTTAACGCCAAATCCTAACGGAGAGGTAGATTACATCAAATTAAAAGTTCAAGGAGTGGAATTGAGAGTTTTTGAATTTTTAAGAAGTTGGTTCAAAACGCATGGAAATTCAAAGAACTTTTGTGAGTTAACTCTATTATTTAGGAGGTCTTTCAGTCTTGTTCTAGGACTTCTTTCTTGTATTAAGGGTCCGTTTGAAATTGCGATTTCAATAAGTATGATTTTAAAAATTGCGTTAAATCTCCACTTTTAAAATCGCAAAGGTGTGTGGTAAAACATGTTAAAAAAAATATTTTTTTATCAAATATTTGTTAATCGTTTTTTTGTTCTCTCTATGAATGGCATTAAAGATTTTGAGTTGTGCGTTTAACTTAGTATTACATTAATAAATTGTTTTAGATCATAAAAGAAAATGATAATACGCAAGATTAGAGGAATTTACTTAGAACTTAGAATAGTGCGTTTGGGATTGTGATTTCGCAAGAATAATTTGTGTTTTTAAAAGATATAGCAAAATATAATGTGTTTGACATTACGATTTAAAAAGAACTTAATTTAAAATAAGAAAACAATCTACGATTTCTATAAGTAAGATAAGGTGTGCTTATTTGAAAAAGCGCAAATTTAAACCAATATAACGATTTCACATAACAAATATTTGATAAAAATAATACTTTTTAACATGTTTTAAACTTTTACCAAACGCTTTTGCAATTTTAAAAAGTAGCAATTTAAAAAACGTAATTTTTAAAATCACACTTATTAAAACTATAATCTCAAACGGACTATCTCTTCAACGAAAGAAGTATTAGTTGGCCTATGAGGAATATTCAAACTAGAGGGTACATATAGAAGAAAAACTTCATTTAATCTCCCTGAATCAATTGTTGAAAATGCACAGTTTTAAAGGCTAAATTAAAAATGCATAATTTTAGAGGCTAAATTGTGATTTTAAAGGCTAAACTGCAATTTTTGCAAACGCTTAACTGCGTTTTTAAAAATCACATTTTCAAATCGCATATTTTAAAATCATTATTGTTAAATCGCACATTTTAAAATCGCAAATCCAAACGAACTCTTATCTTTTAAATGGAGTGGTACGTAAGGCATATGTAGGTTTAAAATTTCCCTTTGTAATTTTATTGAAAGATATTATTAAGGAAATAAAATTTACAAAATAAAAATATAGCCGGATCTTTTTTTTTTTTTTTTTTTTTTGATACGTTTACATAAGGGAAGGGATGAGGAATTTGAACTAATGACCTTCACTTTATGTGTCGTGGTTCACAGCCGCATCTTTCACTCTCACACATATGTGATAAATTTTGTGTGGCCTACGTATGGCCATGCAATCGGTTAAAAAAAAAAAAAATTCAAAAAATGGAAACCCCCTTGTCTGTCTCATCTCCTGCTATCTTTCTTCTTTTGACAGATTTTTTTGAAGACTTTTGTCTTCTTGCTATCTGTCTTCTCCGCTACCTCCCATGGATGCAATCCACTTTTGCATTTTTCTTCCTAAAATACCCCTAAATTATTATATTTTTTAAATGGTTAACATGAAAAGGACCACTTTTTTTTTTTTTTTTTTTAAACAGTTATTTTTAAACGGTTATTTTTAAATAACTTTAAAGGTATATTGGAAAGAAGAATACAAAAGTGACAAATTTGAGGATTTTGCTTAAATGTTGTAAAAAAAAAAAAACTATAGCATACATGTTGTAATTTTATCAATAGTCCAGGTTTAATTTCATTTTTTTTTTCTCATGGGAAACTTGAAATGAAAACTTGAAATTAAATCTTGATCATTGAAACTACAACACATATGTTATAGGTTTATTTATTTATTTATTTTTTAGCACCTAAGCCAAATCCCTAATTTGACACACGATATTAATACTATAAGATGCCCTAATATTACTTATTAAAGTTTGAAAGCGTAAAAAAAAAAAAAAAAAATGTGACAATAGTTTAGGTGGTTAATTAAAGTATAATTTTTCCTTATATTTTTTTCCTACTCACTTCCTAAATTTTGGGAGGATGAAGAGCATGAGAAGCACCAAGCTCTCCATTATATATAAACTTGCTACAATTGCTACTTCCATAGTCGTTGCGGGTGCAATTGAAGTATGTATTCCAATACTGGGAAAGACTACTTGGCGCATGCGCTTTTGAGAGCTTCGCGTCGATTGCCGGTATCAATACAGGCAACAAAGGCCTCCAATTCATTATGAATTAAAATGCCTTTCTTAGCACGCAAAGCCCAAATAGTCTTTCTCAGTATTGTAATACAGACACCAATTGCAATTGCAATGACTATGGAAGTATCAATAGTAGCAAGTTTATATATATTGGTAAGCTTGGTGCTTGTCATGCTCTTGATCCTCCCAAAACTTAGGAAGGGAGTAGGAAGATGAGACACAAGAGTGTGATGCAAAGCTCTCCTGCAATAAAATGGTTGTTCAAGGGTTGCCAAATTCTCTACATTAAGAAATAAAGGGAAGTAAAAAATATATTTTAACTCGCCGAACTATCACCACATTTTCATTTACACCTCTAAATTTTTAAAAAGTGAGATCAGAGCTCCTTGTACTACATTTATGGATGGCTGTTGTGGTGTCCTACATCATCTGGGTGTGGAAAATTAAATGTGGTTATATAAAGCATGCGCTCTATAAATAGTGTTAGTTCTTGTTGTTGGCTAATTCGGTGATCAAAACGGAAGTTCCAAAGCACCAAGATTCATCCACAAGGCAACAAATGCAAGGCCCCCTCCGAATGGGAAGATAGCCCATCCGGACGGCATTTCCAACAAGCTTCAATAGTTCCCCATCGCAAGCCCTATCCGGACAAGCTCTTACCCTGTCCGGACGACATTTCTAGTGAGGTGCTATTTCCGTCATCGAAGGTTGTTGACCGGACATGCACTTACTCTGTCTGGACACCCCGTAAATTTTATGCCCAAAATGTCTGTTTTATGTGGGCCCAGGTCTAGGGTTTTGTAGATGTTATAAATACATTTTTATAGAACTTGAGAAGTATGAATTTATATCCTAGAGTTCGTCGGAGGCTGAGCTAAAAGAAATCTTATGTTGTGAGCTATAAATCGTTACTCTTAGAGTATATCTATTAGTTTGATTGTGTGCTTTGATTGAGAAGTCTATCGGAAGGGTCTGGTACAAGAGAATCATGTTGAAGAAGATTGTGAGTAAGAAGACGAGTTGTAGGCTTGTCGATCTTACAGAGCCAAGGTCTTGCAAAGGGTTGTAAGTGTTCCTAATGTGTGTAATCTCTTGATAATCTTTTTATAGTGATTTTTTGGATTTGGATGCCCCAGAGAGGTTTTACTTTTAGATCGTTTTCTAAAAGATTTCTTCTTCGTCACCAAAATATTTGTGTCTGTGTAATTTACTGCTTTACGTATTTTGGTACTTGAATTGTTTATTGCCTCTTATTTGCTAATTCTGTATTAATTGGTATTTGGAGTTTGCATAGCATTTTTCAATTGGTATCAAAGCAGGTTTACTCTGTTTGGATTAAATTTCTGAGTGAGATCTTTTGACTCCTGTTTGCTATGGATACTTCTCAAGGAGAATATGAACTTATAAACTCCTTCAATAAAATGTTGAAAAAATTCATTTTTTTGAGACATCAATACACCAATTGTTTGGTGGATTTTCAAGATCTTGAACATGTGAAATAATCTCTAGTAACTAAATTGTCTGAATCACATGCGTTAATTTATTTGTTAAAATCTGAAAATCTTGTTCTAGGTTCTAAAGTTGATTTGTTAGATAATAAATTAAAAGTGTCAGAAACTCAATTAGAAAAACTCTCTAGCAATTCCCTTGAGAATATGATGCATACTCAGAATTATGATTGTGATGAATCTGAGTTAAGTTTTGATTGTCATGCTGTGTTGTCTTCTAACAATGATTCTACTTCCTTGATAATAATTGTTAAATCAGAAAAAGTAGAAGACTCTTTGGTTGAAAGAAATACAGTAGCTGTCCCAACCTCACATGGTAGAAAAGGTAAGAAAATTCATATTGAACCTTGTGTATCTTACCCCAAGCATAGAGTCATACATCCTCCTAGGAGTCTACCTCCTCAAAGGTTTATCCCTATTTGTCATCATTGTGGCAAAATCGGTCACATTCGACCAAGTTGTTTTAAGTTGAAACTCTGTAAGCACAAAAAGAAAATTTCCTACTCTAGGAAAGAACTTGTGGGGTTATGCACAATGATGATGAGATGTTTGTTTAGATTAGATGATATTGATATTGTTCAAGTCTTTATACCATCAATCAAGAAGCTTCGGGTTAGAAAGGATTATACCATTCACTCATTGAGAGGGAGTAGTAGTGATATCACCTTAATTTAGGTGAGTCAATAACATACATAAGATTGATTGTTTTGCTTATTTTTAAATATCCTAGAGCATGTTATTTTTCTTTGTTTTGCATTTTTTTTTTCTTGTTTTGAGGCAAATTTATAAAGGATTTTTCAAGAAATTCATATACCATGATCTTTGAAAGGCTTATAGATGAGATGTTGTGTGCGGACCACCAAGATTTAGCCTGAAACTAGTGCTGATGGGTGGTGCAAGAGTCAGTAGAATAGTAGTGACTACCCGCAATGAAATCGTTGCAAGGACCATCTGCCAGGAAAGCGTTGCAAGGATTATTGGGACTGTTAAATCATATTCCTTGAAAGGTTTAGATGAAGGTGCATCATGGTCTTTATTTAAGCAGAAGGCCTTTGAGAGAGTACAAGAACAAGAGAATTCAAGCATTGTCACACTTGGGAATTGAAGGAGATGGTAAAAAAGTGTTCACGCATCCCTCTGGCCATATTGACAATCGAAAGTTTATTGGGCTCCAAAAATTCAAAAACAGAGTGGCTGTATTTTAAGAGCAATGAACTCTAAAAAATATCTCAGAATGAAAATGACATCTTACCAACTCTAAAGCTAAGTTACGATCATCTTCCTTCTCACTTGAAGCACTGCTTTGCTTATTGTTGTTTATATCCAAAAGATTACTTAATTAAGACACCTGAACTGATTCGGAATTGGATACCACAAGGGTTTGTCAAGTCATCTGGTGATCAAAACTGATGCTTGGAAGAGGTTGGTAATGAGTGTTTTATGGATTTGCTATGGAGATCATTCTTTCATAGAGTTTATGTGAACAACTTTGGTGACATAATTCTATGCAAAATGCACGACCCCATGCATGATCTTGCAATATCAGTGGCAGGATCTTTGATCGTCACATTAGATGATAAGGAGACAAATGTTGATGAGAAAACTCGTCATGTATCATTACTTGATGGTTACGGGAGACATATTTCTTCATTGTGTGAAGCAAGTAGGATACGAACATTTCATTGCCTCAATAAAGGTGATAAGTATGAGATTGATTGTGATGAACTTTTTTCAAGTTTCAAGTTCTTGCGCATGTTAAATCTTTTGCGTAGAAATCTTGATTTTGTGCCAAGCTCTATCGGGGAGTTGAAGCATTTGAGGTATCTTGATCTTTCTTACAATAGTAATATCAAGAAGTTACCTGATTCTATAACCCAATTGCATAGTTTTCAAACATTAAGTGTCACACGCTATTACTAACTTAAAGAATTGCCGAGAGACGTTAAAAAATTGGTCAATCTCAGGCATCTCGAGATATATGGATGTGGTGGTTTGACTTATATGCCACGTGGATTGGAGCAGCTGAATAATCTTCAAACGTTATCAAAATTTGTGGTGCACTCGGGTTCTCACTTCAAGCATTGCGGTGGTTTACGAGAACTGAATGGACTAAATAAGCTGATCAGAGGAAGTTTGGAGATTGAAAATCTGGGACATGGGAAAGATGAGGCTATAAATCTAAAGGAGAATCAACATCTTCATTATTTGAGTTTATATTGGAGTACTGACGGAGATGTCAATGATTTGGAAGGCTTCCAACTGACCCCAAATTTGAAATATCTATTCTTATGTTGCTATCCGGGTTCAAGGCTTCCAAGTTGGGTTCAACATTCTACCACTCTACAAGAGCTAGTACTTTTGCATTGTGAAAGCTTAGTGGCTATACCAGAGTGGATCCACAACTTCAAATCACTTCAAGAATTTGAAATTGTTGAATGCACCAGTTTGACATCGCTGCCCAAAGGAATGGGTAAGCTAACATCTTTGCAGAGGCAAAAAATTGAGGACTGTCCCATCTTATTGCGAAGATGCGAGAGAGACACAGGTGAGGATTGGACAAAGATTGCTCACATCCCAACATTAGAAATATGGTAGCAAGAAGAAAATTCAAGCACCCCTGCATCCTCGACTTAATTAGGTATGTTACTCATCATTTTATTTGATTCTATCATAGAAATTGAAGTACGCACCTTCTTCCCCTTCATTTTCTTCATTTTTCTCTTTGTTTCTCGGTATCCAAACGTTTGGTTTTGTTTTTTTGTCTTGTTTTTCAGCTTCTTCGTCTTATTCCTTTTTTTCTATTTTTTTTTTTTTAATGAAGAAAAGATGGGAGGGTTCTTGTTGATAATTGTTAGTTCTTGTGTTGGCTTAATTCAGTTCCAAAATGCAGATGCTACTGTTCACGACTCAAACACTGATATAGAATGCTCAGAATCCAATCTCCACCGTTCATAATGTAGATTCATGTGTTATGAACGTCCCTGCAAAATTTCAGCTCAATCGGACCACAAACGCCCATCGATCGGAGTTGTTGATGAAGACTGGACAGTCCGGGTCCGGACCTCCAGAAGCCGGGTCCGGACCCCATTTCCAGAAACTTGATTTTTCAAGCAGGGTCCGGACCTCAATTCCCCGGGTCCGGACCCCAGTTCCCGAAAGTGCATTTTATGAGGCATGTCCGGACCTCAGATCTGCAGGGTCCGGACCTGGGTGACTTATTAGGGTTATTTTCTATTTAAACACGATTTTGCTACATTTACAAGTACGTATTTTATTGAGCAAATATCTGGGTGCTTAGAGAGAGAGAATTTGTTCTAGATTATTGTTGAAGAGAAAATACGTGAAGCCAATCGGAGTTCCGGTGAAAGGAAATCTTTTAGAAGAATCGTGCCAGATGTTCTGGAAAGGGCTACTGAGGTAGAAGTCAAGTGGGTCACTTGTCGTGTGCAAGGAAGAGTCAAAGGTTTTGTTATTCTTCTTGTATTCCTTATTCTTCTATTTAGTGAATTGATTTCCTGGGTTTGGCTGCCCCGGAGAGGTTTTACATTTAGAGAGTTCTCTAAATGGTTTCCTCTTCGTAACCAAATTTCTGTGTTCTTGATTGCATATTTCATATCAGTATTTGGTTGATTTCTTAACTGCTAAGTTAGATCTGTTTTCTGTTTTTTTTCTGTAAAACTCCTAGACGTGTGAGTAGGTGATAATTGGAGTCGTTTTAGAATTTTCAATTGGTATCAGAGCGGGTTCACTCTGTGACGGATTTATTTCCTGAGTGTAATCCGAGACTCCATATCAAATGTCTCATACTGTTGCTCCTAATTCTCTTCCCGTCTTTGACGGAACAAATTATACGCTTTGGAAAATTCGTATGAGAGCATATTTTAAATCCATTAATGTTTGGCATATTGTCGAATCTGGATGGACACGTCCAGAAAAAGCAATAGCTGAATGGACAACAGAGGAAAAGAATAATGCTACTGCGAATGACAAAGCTATAAATGCTATTTACATCTCTGTTTCAAATGAGGAATTTTCTAGAATTTCTAGATGTGAAATAGCTAAGGAAGCCTGGGAAACTTTAGAAATCACACATGAAGGAACTAAGGTTGTTAGAACTTCAAAAATTCAAATGTTGGTTTCTCAGTTTGAGGAGATTAGAATGCAGGAAGATGAAACTTTTGATGAATTCTATTCAAAGCTTAGTGTCATTAGAAACTCTACCATTAATTTGGGAAAGAAAATGGATGATGCTAAAGTGGTGAAAAAAATCTTAAGATCTTTGCCTGAAAGGTTTATTCCCCAAATTGCTGCTATACAACAGAGCAAGGACTTAGATACTATGAGAGTAGAAGAACTTGTAGGTTCCCTTCAGACCTTTGAGCTAATTCTTCCTAAACACAAGAACACCAAAAATATTGCTCTTAAGGCAAAAAATGTTAAGGTTGACTCTTGTGGTTCATCTAATGAGGATTCTGGAAATGAGGAAGAAATTGCTATGTTTGCTAAGAAGTTTAGGAAATTCTTTAGAGCCAAGAAAGGAAATCTTAGAAATATCAATTCACAATTTTCTGAGAAATCTAGAAATGAGAATGTTGAGAAAGGAAAGTCACCTAAAGGTATCAAGTGTCACGAATGTGGAGGACATGGACACATTCGTGTTGACTGTGCTAACTTGAGAAAGTCAAATGGCAAGGCATTTAATGTGACTCAAAGTGATGAGTTAGACAAGGACGATGCTGAACAAGGAGTTAATTACTTAGCATTTGGAGTTAGTCATGAGAGTGAGCATGAGAATAGTGAGTGTAAATCTCAAGACAAACAAGGTGTGTCCGATAATGATTCGGAAGAAGAAGATGATTTGCAAAATGCTTATAATAATCTCTTTGTGGAATACACTAAACTGAAAAAGCTGAATAAGCAGCAATTGAAGAAACTCAATGAGGTTAATCTTGAAAATGATCAACTTTTTGTCACCTTAACTGATTCTCTTGCTACTCATAATACTTTGATGTCTGAAAATCAAATGCTAATTGCCAAAGTGAAATCCTTAGAGAATGAACTGAATGAATCAAAGAATCATTTAACAAAATTCTCTAGTGAAAAGCTAAATCAAATGCTACATAATCAGAAACATTCGTTTGATAGAATTGGATTGGGTTTTGATAAATCTGCTATTTTATCTACTAATGTTGCTTCTTCTTCAAAGATGATTTTTGTGAAACCAGTGAACAAAGAAGATAGCTTGGCTGAAAAGAAGGTAATTTCTCCTCAAATTTCCAAAGATGGAAAAGGTAAGGGAACTCTAATTGATTCCTATATGTCTAGTTCTAAGTCGAGAAGTATGCACATGTTAAGGAACCAACCTTCTCAAAGGTTTATTCCTACGTGTCATAACTGTGGTAAGATTGGACATATTCGTCCTAAGTGTTTTCAGGTTAACAGTCATGAGCCTAAAAGAGAATATTTCCATTCTAGAAATAGTTATGAGAAATTATTCAACATGATGAGAGACGTAGTAACACGGTTAGATGTCTTGGATAAGAGTCACACAGTTGTCCCTGATGTGAAGAAAGTTTGGGTCAAGAAGATTAATACCATTCACCCATTGAGGGGGAGTGGTAATGGACTCACCTAGATTAGGTGGGCACATAGACCATGCCTAGAAATTGAGCATATTGATATTTGTCTATAGCTGTTCTAGGGCATTTTTTTCTTAATTTTTGTTTGCTTTGTTTTTATTTTCTTTGATTATTTTTTATTCTTTTAGATTGTTTTAATTGTTAGATACTCAGTTTCTCATGTCTTGTGCTCAAATGAATATTTTACATATGAGTGGGGTCAATATTTCTGCAATTTACATCTATTGCTCCATATGTTTCTGATATACCTTGTTTTTCTGAAGACTGTTAAAGGAGTAAGAGTCAGTTTTTCTCATGTTCGAAATTGTGCACTTTTTGCCCCCATTAGGTTTAGATTTTTGTTATATGTTTGGAAATTTGGAGAAAACATTTTGTTTGGAAGATAGGCAGTGTAGAATCTTGCCACTTGACCAACTCGTTAGTTGAACCTAGCTCCAAAAAATTCCACCATTTTCCAAAAAAAAAAAAAAAAAAAGGGGGCATAAAATAAGCTCAGATGATTTCATTTTGCTTCTGTCTGTCCCTAAAGAAAGAATCAGTGATCAAATCATTGCGGAAATAGATGATTACTAAAGGACATGGTAAAAGAAAATGATCAGTCTCAGGGGGAGTGTATCGGATGAGGGAATCTAGGTCCTAACATTATAAGGTTTTACTGTGGTTTGAATCAGACTGCTGGTCTTCCTTTACAAAATGTCTGCCTAGATTTACCTTTCATTGATGAAATCTTAGTTAATGGGAGTACTCACACACTACACCATCACATGAGATTTCTGATTATTGCCTACTTGACTGCATTCACAGACCAAGGTTGTGTCATGCATATGGTACATTTACGGTGTAAGTGTAGCTTGTTGATCACTCCGAATTGTTCAGATATTCATACGAGCATGCATGATCTATTGCTTATCTATACAAGTTTTCTTTGGTGTTTTGTTTTTTTTTTTTTTTTTAAAAAAAAAAAAGAAAAAAAAGAAAAAAAAAGAAAAAAAAAAAGGAAAGCTTTTGGATATTCATTGTGCAATACATGAGTCATTGATGTGTTATCATGTGTGTTCATTTAACTTTTAAAGGGGGAGAAACATGCTTTGCATTTCCAGTTTCCTGTTGTTAATTGAGTCATACATTGAGGGGGAGTTTTGCTGATGTTTCTTTATAATCACGCATCATTTTTTTTTCATGAGTTTTATTTATGTCTTCTTGTTCCACATATGCCTTGATGTATTTTGTGAAGTGTTTCAGGAAACATGAAGACCTTTTGTCATTCTATGACAAAAAGGAGGAGTAAATATGGGGAGATGATGGGATTGGCTCGACATTTTGGTTTTGTCACTGAATTGTCAAAGGGGGAGTTTGTTAGTTCTTGTGTTGGCTTAATTCAGTTCCAAAATGCAGATGCTACTGTTCACGGCTCAAACACTAATATAAAATGCTCAGAATCCAATCTCCACCGTTCATAATGTAGATTCATGTGTTATGAACGTCCCTGCAAAATTTCAGCTCAATCGGACCACAAACGCCCATCGATCGGAGTTGTTGATGAAGACTGGACAGTTCGGGTCCGGACCTCCAGAATCCGGGTCCGGACCCCATTTCCAGAAACTTGATTTTTCAAGCAGGGTCCGGACCTCAATTCCCCGGGTCCGGACCCCAGTTCCCGAAAGTGCATTTTATGAGGCATGTCCGGACCTCAGATCTGCAGGGTCCGGACCTGGGTGACTTATTAGGGTTATTTTCTATTTAAACACGATTTTGCTACATTTACAAGTACGTATTTTATTGAGCAAATATCTGGGTGCTTAAAGAGAGAGAATTTGTTCTAGATTATTGTTGAAGAGAAAATACGTGAAGCCAATCGGAGTTCTGGTGAAAGGAAATCTTTTAGAAGAATCGTGCCAGATGTTCTGGAAAGGGCTACTGAGGTAGAAGTCAAGTGGGTCACTTGTCGTGTGCAAGGAAGAGTCAAAGGTTTTGTTATTCTTCTTGTATTCCTTATTCTTCTATTTAGTGAATTGATTTCCTGGGTTTGGCTGCCCCGGAGAGGTTTTACATTTAGAGAGTTCTCTAAATGGTTTCCTCTTCGTAACCAAATTTCTGTGTTCTTGATTGCATATTTCATATCAGTATTTGGTTGATTTCTTAACTGCTAAGTTAGATCTGTTTTCTGTTTTTTTTTTCTGTAAAACTCCTAGACGTGTGAGTAGGTGATAATTGGAGTCGTTTTAGAATTTTCAATAATGTTGTATATGCCAAATGAAAGAGGTGTAGGAGAGCGTGCAATTGGCTTACACTGCTACGTACTTTGATCATGAGCCTTGCTTGTTAAGCTTTTGTTTCCTATTATTAACTGCTACTAGTATTTAATTTTTTTGTACTTGTCTTTCATTTTTTTATGTAAATACTTGGCTGGGTTTCTAGTGTTTGTCTTGACTGCTCTACTGCTATTGATTTATTGTGTTTACTGCATGTTTTATATTTGTTTTCCTTTGTTTCTGTCTCTCTCCCACTATCTTTATAAGTATCAAATTCCAATTCTTAAAAGCATTTATACTTGCATTTATGATTCCGAATTGAGGATTTAGCGAGGAAACCTTCTACAAAATGTGCCATCTTTGCTGAAATTGGGGTTTTTTCTTTTTGGTGTTTACTCCTTACTATGGTATGAATTAATAGAGGATGTCGAAGACCTGTTGTTTTTGGAGTTAGTTGTTAATTATTACATTGGGAATTAGTTTGTATACATGTTTGGATGGATTTATTTTAGCTAGTTCAAATATTTTATTTAGCTAGCTAGTGCTTTCAGCTGGTTATTGCAATTTGGTGATTTAATTAATTGTTTATGCATATCGGTAGCTTTTCTTGGTACGGAAACCAAGTTAAATGGGGTATCCATCTATTCACTATCTCTTTTTCCCACTCTTTCGGTTGATTTGATAGTGTGGAAAGATTATGATTTCTGATCAAATTCTTCTAAATTGTTGAGATTATTCAAATTTATCAATCCGCGATCAAGTATTATATATTTTCATGGGATTCTAAATTCATTTGCTAAAATCATATAGGTTTGTGCACACCATTTAACAAACCTCTGGTAGTCAAAAGTCTGTAAGTGTCAAACAATGTTTTAAGTTGTACATGAAAACTAAATGAGAACTCTGCATGATCAAGCCCAAATGGTTCGGTACGTATAAGACTATCAAAAGTATGTGTGGGTATTTTGAAAAATGATTGTTCTGCTATTCTGAAAAACCTTTTTGTAGATTTTACATTCATGTGAGGTCTTCATAGGGAATTGTTGGCTGATCCAATTTGGCTTTTGTTGCACTAGAAATAGACCAGTAATATCTGGGTAATAAAATTTTTTGGGTCAAATTTTAACTCTTTTTGGATAATAATTTTTTTGGCTTTTTATTTATTTCCCAGTATTTGTTTGTATGCAGAAGAGCCGTAGATAGTACTTATAAGCTTCTTGGATGTGGCACAACTATAATTTTCCACACTGTTAAGTTGAAAAAGGTAGGTTTCGTGCATTTGTGGGCTTGATATTGTCAAATTAAAAGTTGTGGGGAGTTTCTTAATTATTTATTTATCAAAGTTTCTGATTTTCTGAACCTTTTTGAATCAAGTATAAAAAATCTTGTCCCTACTGTGAAATATTACAAAATCCCAATCTTAGGATAATGGATTTCGTGTCTCTTTCCAGTATACTGTTTTCTTTTTGGTTATTTATCTATATTTTCTATATCAATTTCTTTAAGCAGCATTTGAGCTCAAAATTTAAAAGTTGATAGTTATATTAATTTCAATTCCTATGCAGGTGAATACTAGATGCATGATATGTTACCTGTTGTCATTGATTTTTTTCCTCCATGAGTGCCATGATGTTTATTAAATTTGTTCTGCTCTGTTCTGTTGTTAAACATTTTGTAATTGTTTAATTGTCTCTGTTTATGGCTGTTTATAGTCAACTCTTTCCAGATTGTTTACAGTATTTAGTATCTTGATTCTTGACTGACATTCTTTATTTTTCTTGGTTCAGCCACTTGAAATATGGGAAACGATTCGGATGATTGCCACGACAAGTATACTGATGCTGAAAGCATTGGTGCTAAAGTCATATGAATCCTGCTAATTGTATTTAAAATATTTTGTTAATTTTGTGTCTGTTTTGTAATTAGTTTTGTGACTGTTTTGAAAACAAAAGATTGTGATCAATATTAAAGTCATATGTATGGATCCTGTTGTGTTGTATCTTACTTTAATTAACAATATTCTCTTTATGAATTATGGCCCAGTTAATCAGCTACTAATCTCTATGAATTATCAATATTGCAATTAGCATTAGTGAAAGAGAACTACTATTTGTCCTTACCCTTTAGACAAAATTAATATTGCCTATTAATTTAGACACTTTTTGCATTTTTCTCCTTGAAACACCCCTAAATTATTAAAAAAATAAATAAAAAGTTAAATAGGGGTTAATATGAAAAGGGCCACCCTTTTTTGCATTTTTATTTTATTTTTTAATAAATTTAACTTTTTTAAATGATTATTTTTAAATACTTTAAAATATTTTGTAGAGAAAAATACAAAAGTGTCTAATTTGAAGATTTTGCTTAGGTGTTGTAAAAAAACTTTAGCATGTGTGTTGTATTTTTTTCAATGGTCAAGATTTAATTTCACTTTTTCTCGAGAAAAAATTGGAATTAAATCTGGATCATTGAAAAAACTACATAACATATGTTGTAGTTTTTCTTACGGCACTTAAGCCAAATCCCTAATTTAACACACGATATTAGTCTTATAAAGCACCCTAATTTTACTTTTTAAAGCTTGAAAGCGTAAAATTAAAAAAAAAAAAAAAAAGTGATGATAATTTAAATGGCTAAAGTATAATTTTTTTTTTCTTATGTTTACTTTCAGAAGAGTAATACTATACACCATCATGAAAATATGATAATCCTTGAACAACCATTTTATCCTGCGAGAGATTCGCATCACACTCTTGTGTTTACTCTTCCTGCTCCCTTCCTATGTTTTGGGAGGATCAAGAGCATGAGAAGCACCAAACTCTCCATTATATATAAACTAGCTGTTATTGCTGCTTCCCTAGTGGATGAATCCAGGAGATAATATTAGGCAGGCAACAAAGGCTTTCAATTCATTATGAATTAAAATGCCCTTCTCAGCTTATAAAGCCCAAATAGTCTTTCTTAATATTAGAATACAGACTCAAATTGCAATTTTATGCTGTAAATTTGTGGATTTTAAGTATATTAAAAAAAAAGAAAAAAAAAAGAAAAAAAAAAAGAGTCCCGCTCTTTGGATAAGATGTAATTATTTAGTTATATCTTACATTAAAAAAAATTAAAAAAGTTTTTATGATAATAGATAGAATAAGATGTAATTACTTGCAGATATTTCATAGTTTCTTTTCTTTTTGTTGGGGCGTCATAAATAGGGTATTTGATTTTAACAAAACGGTGATTTACTAGTGTTTTTTATTGTGTCAGTAAGTGAAAGTTACGACAGCAAGAGAAGACGTTGCCTACCTATCCTATATTATTGGTCCAAAGGCTAATAATTGCAAGACCTAAGGCTGCGTCACCCACGTGAAAACATTTACTTCCTAAATTATTGTTCAGTGAAAATATCTTCTTAAATTTTTAATTAAATATTCCTTTAAATTAGTAAAAATAAAGATATATGCTATACATCATTCTCTCAACCATCTTTCGACTATTTTTTTTTAGCAAATTTAATAAATTTATCATTGATTTGTGAATTTATGTGGGTCCTACAAAAATTCAATGATAAATTCACTCATTCATTATAAGGAGATAGTTAAAAGATGGTTAAGAGAATGGTTTTTAGCATTTCTAAAAAATAAATGATTAATGTCTCAAATTTTTAATTAAATTAATAAAAAGACAAAAATATTCAACAAATTTTACAATTAGACAAATTTTTTATTTTAAAAAAACAAAATCTAATACAAAGAATTTATTAATGAGAGATTTTAGGAAGTCAAGTTTTAGGATTGTTGAAGATCAGATAACCAATATATATATATATATATATATAAAAAAAAAAAAAATCAGATGACAAGCAAAACATATAGCATGTGAAGAGTAGTCAATTCATTAACAGCTTTATCCACGTGAAGACCAGTGTGTGTCATAAACAACGGTAACATTTTCGCCATTCTCGTCTGCACCCATTCCCATAAATAATTGCTTGGATCCATTTTTGTCAAAATTAAAACGACCTCGTGAGACCCTTTAAAGAAACCATTTAAAAGAGGTAAGTCGTACGTGCTTTGGATGTTTTTTATTTGATTTTAGTTATTATTTTTGTATTTTTCATTTCCAGCTTGCTCCTTCCACTCTATTTCTGCTTTGCTCACACTTGCTCTCTCTGTACATCTTCTCAAAACATTTCTGCAATTCTACCCTTCAACTAACTACTTCACTTTTCAGCATTTCTTCACTGTACTCTTCAACTGCTTCCATCAACAGCTCTGTGTTCCACTTTGGAGCATTTCTTCACTCACCGTCAGGAAATGGCAGAACAACTTCTGTCCGTTGTTGTTGAGGGAATCATTAAGACTTTGGGCTCACTGGCTGTCGAAGAGATCGGACTGCTCTGGGGTGTCAAAGATGAGCTTCAAAGCCTCACCAACACTGTTTCTACAATCAAAGATGTGCTTCTTGATGCGGAGGACAAACAGGCTGCTGGAGACCGTGCTGTTAAACGTTGGCTCGGAAGGCTAGAAGATGCCATGTATGATGCAGACGACTTGCTGGATGAAATTTCCACTGAAGCTCTACGAAGAGATATAATGACTTGTAATAAGAAGGCCAAAAAGGTACGCATTTTCTTTTCTGAATCAAACCAGTTAGCCTATCGTTTTAAAATGGTGCATAAGATTAAGGCCATAAGAAAGAGGTTAGACACCATCAATGCTGATAGGAGATTTCACTTAGAGGTACGTACTGTGGAGACACGAGTGGTGAACAGGGAGAGGGATAACACTCATTCTTTGGTACGTGCGGAAACAATTATTGGTCGAGAGGATGATAAGAAGGCTGTTATGGACCTTTTGATGGACTCCAACGTTGAGGAGAATGTGTCAATTCTTCCAATTGTTGGCATCGGTGGATTGGGAAAGACTACACTCGCTCAATTTGTATTCAATGATAAACAAATCCAAAAACATTTTGAGCTCAAAATGTGGGTGTGTGTCTCTGATATCTTTGATGTTAAAAATATTGTTGCTCAAATCTTAGAATCTGCAACAAAGAAGAAACCAGAAGCCGTTGAAATGGATACATTGGTAAACTATCTTCTAAAAGAAATCGAAGGAAAGAAATACTTCCTAGTGTTGGATGATGTGTGGAATGGCGATCATGGAAAATGGTGTCGCTTGAAACAAGTGCTGATGGGTGGAGCAAGAGGTAGTAGAATAGTAGTGACTACTCGCAATGAAATTGTTGCAAGGACCATCCGCAAGGAAAGCGTTGCAAGGATTATCGGGACAGTTGAATCATATTCCTTAAAAGGTTTAGACGAAGAGGCGTCATGGTCTTTATTTAAGCATAAGGCGTTTGAGAAAGGACAAGAGCCGGAGAATTCAATCATCGTTGCACTTGGGAAGGAGATCGTACAAAAGTGTTTAGGTGTCCCTCTAGCCATAACGACAATCGGAAGTTTACTGGGCTCAAAAAATCCCGAAACTGAGTGGTTGTCTTTTAAGAACAATGAACTCTCAAAAGTATCTGAGAATGAAAATGACATCTTACTAACTTTGAAGCTCAGTTATGATCATCTTCCTTCACACTTGAAGCACTGCTTTGCTTATTGTTGTTTGTTTCCAAAAGATTACGAGATTGTTACATCAAAACTGGTTAAACTTTGGATAGCACAGGGGTTTGTTAAGTCATCCCATGATCAAAATCGATGCTTGGAAGAGGTTGGTAAAGAGTATCTTATGGATTTACTATGGAGATCATTCTTTCAAGAAGCTCAAATGGATGAGTTTGGTGACGTAATTGAATGCAAAATGCATGACCTCATGCATGATCTTGCTATTTCAGTGGTAGGATCGTTGATCGCTACATTAGATGATAAGGGGAGAAACCTTGATGAGAAAACTCGTCATGTATCATTACTTGGCTACGATAAACCTATTTCTTCATTGTGTGAAGCAAGTAGGATACGAACATTTCTTTTTCTCTATGACCGTAAGTACCTTAATTATAAGATTGATTGTGATGAACTTTTTTCAAGTTTCAAGTTCTTGCGCATGTTGGATCTGTCATTTAGAAATCTTGATTCTGTGCCACGCTCTATTGGGGAGTTGAAGCATTTAAGGTATCTTGATCTTTCTCACAATAAAAATATCAAGAAGTTGCCAGATTCTATAACTAGGTTGCAGAATTTGCAAACACTAAGACTCTTGTGGTGTCGGTCACTTAAGAAATTGCCGAGAGACATTAAAAAATTGGTCAATCTCAGGCATCTTGAGATAGATTATTGTGATTCTTTGACTTATATGCCACGTGGATTGGGGCAACTGAATAATCTTCGGACGTTAACAAAATTTGTGCTTCACTCGGGTTCTCACTCCAAGCATTGTGGTGGTTTACAAGAACTGAACGGACTAAATAAGCTAAGAGGAAGATTAGAGATTAGAAATCTGGGACATGGGAAAGGTGTTGCATTAGAATATAAGGCTGCAAATCTAAAGGAGAAACAATATCTTCATTCTTTGAGTTTACGCTGGAGTAGTGAAGAATATGTCAATGATTGGGACGATGTCAATGATAAAATGCCATTGGAAGGCTTCCAACCACCCCCAAATCTGAAACATCTATACTTATTTTTCTATCGGGGTTCAAGGCTTCCGAGTTGGGTTTTGTTACCCACAAATCTTGTAACTTTGGCGCTACTTGGTTGCAGCACGTTAAAGTCTCTCCCCCCAGGTATACAACATCTCACTTCCCTTCAACACCTGAATCTTCTGGGTTGTCCTGACCTTGAGCTAGCCAATGATGAGAATGGGATGCAATGGAAAGGCCTTACAAGCCTCGTCTCTCTTCACTTCTCAGGACTTTCAAAATTGGTGTCTCTCCCCTCAGGGCTTCAACATGTTACTACTCTACAAGAGCTCCAGATTTGGAATTGTGAAAGCTTGACGGCCATACCAAAGTGGATCCACAACTTCAAATCACTTCAAGCCTTTCAAATTTGTAGGTGCCCCGGTTTGACATCACTGCCCGAAGGAATGGGTAGGCTAACGTCTTTGCAGAGGCTAAAAATTGATGATTGTCCCATCTTATTGCGAAGATGCGAGAGAGGCACAGGTGAGGATTGGGCAAAGATTGCTCACATTCCAGAGTTATACTTGGGGCATCCCTCTCTGCATGAAGAAAATTCAAGCACCCACGCATCTTCTACCATTCAGGTATAGTACCAATCATTTTATTTGAATCCTTCATAGAAATCGAAGTACCCACCTTTTTTTTTTCTTCATTTTTTCTCTCTCGGTATTTTTCGTTATCCAAACGTGTCGTTTTCTTTGATTTTGGGTTTTGGTTTTGGTTTTGGATTTTTTTTTTTTTTTTTTTTTTTTCAGCTTCTTCTTATTCTTATTCTTATTTTTATTTTTAGTGAAGAAAATTTGGGATGGTTCTTTTTCTTGCCAAGTGAAAGAGGTGTAGAAAAGCTTGAGGATGGCTTACACTGCTGGATTGTTTGAGTTTGAGCCTTGCTTGGTAAGCTTTTGTTTCCTATTATTAACTGCTATAGTACTTAATTTTTTTGGCTGGGTTTCTATTGTTTGTTTTGAACTTTTGATAGCTCTACTGCTATGACTTATTGGGTTTAGTGTGCTGATTGCGACATTTTCCTTTTAGGTTTACATACTAGAGTTTATTTTTGGAAGTAGCTAATCTTTTCCATTTGCACTCTATAATATTTTATCCTAAAGAAACAAAGAGCAAAGAACTGTTGCGAAAAGATACAGGCCAATATTTGTAATATTTCCCTGAATTCTCTGCTTGCTCTGAGCTTAGAGACTCAAACCATTTGTTCTGCATCGCAATGCTGAAGAAAACAACGAAAAAATGTAATAAAATTAAACTCAGATATCAGCCGGATGAAAGCACAGCCGGGAAGTCCTCTTAACGGTGGAATTTGCCAAATTTGGGTTTGTTGCAGAGGAGTTCAAGAGAGAATTTTAGACGTGAAGAAGAGAAGAGCTAATGGTGTAAAACTATGTTGAGTATATATATATATAAAAACAATCTAGGATAGTGTTTGTTTTGATTGCTCTATTGCTATGATTTATTGGGTTATAATGCCAGAAAATTGCATATGCTGGTTGGAAGATAACTATTATCCAATTTGTCATTGTATAATATTTTATAGATGATCATACTAATTGATCTTAGGGTTAATCTTGAGAAAAGAGTTATTCTTGAGTGTGCCACGAAAATGATGGTAGTGAGTGAGATGGCTTCCGGCACTTTAATTATCAATATGCAAAAGTTTTATATAAGTGTATATGAAGGTAAGTTGCGCTTGCAATTGCCTTGGAGATTAGTAATGAGCTAAGCCATTGCATAGGCCAAAGTTATTTTGATGGCATTGAACATCAATGAGCATTTTTCATTGGCTTTTTCCATATGCTCCAAAAGCCTTTATATATAGCTTTCAATTTGCTTTCAAAAACAATTTTTATTATTATTATTATATATATATTTTTATAACCAACATTGTCTCTAGAAATAAAGAGCCAAGTTAATCGTTTGCTTTCCGGCCTACTTTCATCTTAATCAGGACCTTGCTGTTTGTAACAAGTTTTTGCTCATCTGATGACTGTTGTGTTGGTTTTTTTAAAAAAATTATAGGTTTTTTCTTAAGTGGTCTTATTGTGATGTTCCTTGAGGTGTATGAGTCTTTTTGCAATAGACCCATTCGTAATTGTATGAAATGTCATATAGATGAAGTTTATATATTTTTTAGTTGGCACTTTGGTTGCTTTAATTCAAATGTAGACTATCTTTCTTTGATTTTTCCTCCTAGCTTGATTGTATTGCTTTTGCAGGAAAAATATAGAGATGCATTTATAGGAGACATTCAAGCTGATCCACTGTGATATGCTTGGAGATGTGATTCGAAACAGACTATGAGACTTCTACAAAATGTGTAAATCTTTGCTGAAAGTGGGGGATTATTGTTTTTATTTTTATTTTTTTAATACTCCTCAGATCTTTGCATTTTACATGATCTCACCTTTGAAGTTGGGGAAGAAAAATATATTTGAATTTTAGATCTGAAGCATATTTGCTTGTCACTTATTTACACTTTATTCCAATTAAATATACCAGGTTTCCCATTATTTGGAAAGAAGTAACAGTTGAAATTTACCAGTGATATATCTACTGAAACCCATTGCCCGGTTCATTTTCCAAGTTTCTTACCTTATAATTTGCGAAAAAATTGACACTAGTTATTAGGGGTGCAAAGGCGGTTACGGTTAGCGGTTAGTGGCAATAACCGCTAACCGTAACCGCCTTAGCGGTTAGTAAATTTCACTAACCGCAACCGCTAACCGCCTAACGGTTAGCGGTTAACCGCCGGTTAGCGGTTAACAAAATAGATAACCGCCCGCTAACCGCTTTTTTAAAATTGGGCTTTTTATTTTGAATTTTACATCCACGTCAGGAAGTGTGTAGTTAAAAGTGCGAGAGTGTGTAGTATTTCTTCAATCTAAGCCTACTTTATTTCCTTTAATTACGAAATTGCTCCCATTTTCTTTCCTCTTCTGTTATCTGGAATTGATTTGTTTATGAATGGAAAAGTCATTTTTCTCTGTATGATTTCATGTAATGGTTCGGCCGGACAGACTTCAGACGAGAATGCACACGAGCTTCTATGTGACTCTTCAAACAGTCAGTTTTTAACACATCACCTGCAACTCACAAAGAACATGTTATGTGACACATATTTGGCAGCGAATGAAGCCGATCAAAATAAAACTAGCTAATTTTTTTTTTTTTTTTTAAAAAAAAAAAAAAAAAAAAACTAGCTAAGGACATATATAGTTGACTTTCCCATGAAGGGTCCTTAACTCTGAAATATAGCCTTTGGATTTGTTCTCAAAGTCAAGATAGTGAAGTAATAAACTATTCTCATTTGGTTCAATAAAAAGGAGAAGGCAACTTAATGGGTTTACTCATTACAATATTATAAGGAAGCTTCTAGCACCCGAATCTTCTACCTATGATATCAGCAGTTAAATTAAAGCTAATGATTATTTTTTTTTAATTAAAATGGTAAGTTCAGGAGACCAATTGTGGCTATTTTACTTGGGTGCAGTGGCGGACTTTGGTTCAAAGGGATCAAGGTTAAAAAATAAAATTGAACAAAAATTTATTAAAAATAATAAAAAATATAGGTAACAAAATAAATAAATAAAAAATTAATTATTGTTTAAAACATATAAATGTAAATTATAATTTATTTTTGCCTTTTATATTCATAAAAAATTAATCTATATTGACCAATTTAAATATAAAAGTGCACATAGACAATTTGTTATTTAATAATAAATCAGAGTAAATATTTGATTACATACCTCTTAGAAAAAATAATTAAACACTTTATTTGAATTGTTTAATGGCTTGAAGAAGAGAAATTTGTCTGATTGAATTTGTAAATCACAAATTTGAAATCGCCAAATCGCAACATAGTTTATAAGTTTAGGTTTCATTTTTTATATATATGTAATATATATGTGTTGATTGTTAACATGCTAAACTCAACGAAACAATCAAGATATAATTTTCTTTTCCGATTTTCCATATGAAAAAAAAATAATAATAAATAAATAAAATTGGGGGTTTGAGAGGGGGCATATACTCCCTTCAAAGCCCCTGGCTCCGCCCCTAGTTGGGTGTGACCATAGTAGCACCTACCCTGTAACGACTCAGGAAAAGCGCTAGCCACATCTGCACTATTATCCCCAAAAAGATTAGTCAATGTGGGGCTTAGCACCCATGACTATCTTTATAAACCACCCACTCTATGCGGGCTTCTTCTCATCTTCCCAATATGGGACCGGGGACGTCCTCGTTATGGCCACGTCATGCATCTATGGGGGCTCTGATACCATTTGTAATGGTCCAAGAAAAAACACTAGCCATATCTGCGCAATTACCCTAAAGGGATTAGTCAATTTGGAGCTTTCCTAAAATTCATTATAAAACCCAGTTTCACCTAGTAATGAGGCAATGTGGGACTTAGCATTCATGACTATCTTTATAAACCATCCACTCTATGTTGGCTTCTTCTCATCTTCCTAATATAGGACCGGGGGTCGTCCTTGTTTGGGCCACGTCATGTACTGTTCCAGAACCACATGACCTGGCGTTACTACGTAGCTTTGATACTATTTGTAACGACCTAGGAAAAAACGCTAGCCATATCTACGCTATTATCCCAAAAGGATTAATCAATTTGGAGCTTTCCTATAATTCATTATAAAGCCCAGTTTCACCTAATAACTAGACAATATAGGACTTAACACCCATGACTATCTTTATAAATCACCCACTCTATATGGGCTTCTTCTCATCTTCCCAATATAGGACCGGGGGTGTTACATACCCGCTGGGAAGCACATAGGTCCACACAGGATGGGTTTAAACAGTGGGGATCGCAGGTGCTCCCTTAAATCCGACTTAAGCTATAACCTGACTTTGCCCTTATAGGACATCAATAAGAATCTAAAGCGGTTAATACTAATCAAGCATTATAGGTATTCTCTATTGCAGATATTCGAACCTACACTTTTCAGTCTATAATAAGTTGACGTTTCCGGCCCCTCGCTATAGATATTGAGCGGCGGATCCCCGCGAAATGGCAATTAAAAGTTAATGATTGGAGGAGTATTACCATCACCACCGCACATCACTGCTAGTGAGATCACTCTGACCGGAGATTCACGCCAAAAGACGAGCGCATAAAAACAATATTGGATTTGTAGAAACAAATATATGTTCAGGCCCTAACAAAATTAAGTAGAGTAATGTTCTTTTAGTTCTTGATTTGGAGAAAAATATACGATCTGTTGGCAGCTTTCAAATGAATATCCATATAATTGTGAGGTTTTTCTTTGTGTTGATTTTACAATAAGGAACCGTGAGACAAACAAGATGGTGTTTTAGAACGAAAGGGCACCGCTTTTTTGTATTTTTAGTTATTTATTTATTTTTTTAATAATATATTTTTTTAAATTGTTATTTTTTAAATAATTTAAAGGTGTTTTGGAGAGAAAAATACAAAAGTATCTAATTTGAAGATTTTGCTTAGGTGTTGTAAGAAAAAACTATAACATATGTGTTGTAGTTTTTTTAATAGTCTAAATTTAATTTATTTTTTTCTCTTTTTCTCATGGAAAACTTGGAATTAAATTTGAATAATTGATTACAGCACTTAAGCCAAATCCCTAGTTTGACACATGATAGTAGTACTATAAGGCACCCTAAACTCACATTTTAAAGTTTAAAAGCGTAAATAACATATGGTTATAGTTTAGTGAGCTAAAATATATATTTTCGTTCAGTTTATTTCGAGAAGAATAATGATGCTGTACACTATCTTGAAGATAAGGTAACCTTGAACAACTTTCTTTTTTTGGCATTTTAATGTTTATTTAAAATTTAATAGTGATTTAAAAAATAACTGTGAATAAAAGCGTGAGAGGAAGAGTAAACTTAGCATTAATCTTAGAACAGTTGGCCACGTTCAATCGAATCAATGCATAAAAAACTAAGAAAGATTCCTCCATCAGCAATTTCTCTCTTCCTTGTGTTATTTAATTACAATAATTTAGATTTTCAAAGAAGACATTTACAATTAACAATGGGGGATTGGACGATGGAAGGTGGGTGTGCACCACTTGTCATCTTTCAATATCCTGCTTCTCTACGGTAATATGAACGCCATATAAAAATTATTTTGTAGACAGCTGGCTGAAGCAAGGGTTAATGGTTTTTAAAGTAGCAAGTGTGTTTGTCAATTTTCAAATAAAGGATTCGTTTGGTTTATTGAATGTGGCGTAGGCCATATACAATATGTTGTGATCTACGCCTTCAAAAACATTTCTTCAACTCCTTCAAGCCACAGCGCTGTGTTTCACTTTCGAGCATTCCTTCCCTCACCATCAGGAAATGGCGGAACCACTTCTCTACTTTGTTGCCGAGCGAATCATTAAGACTTTGGGCTCACGGGCTGTCAAAGAGATCGGACTGGTCTGGGGTGTCAAAGATGAGCTTCAAAGCCTAACCAACACCGTTTCAACAATCAAAGATTTGCTTCTGGATGCAGAGGACAAACAGGCTGTAGGAGACCGTGCAGTAAAATGTTGGCTCGGAAGGTTAGAAGATGTCATCTATGATGCGGATGACTTCCTGGATGCTGTTTCAACTGAAGCTCTACGAAGAGAAATAATGACCCGTGACAAGAAGGCCAAAAAGGTACGCATTTTCTTTTCCGAATCAAACCAACTTGCCTTTCGTCTTAAAATGGCCCATGAGATTAAAGCCATCAGAAAGAAGTTAGATGCCGTCAACGCCGATAGGCAGAATTTTCACTTGAAGGTACGCCGGGTTGAGCCACGAGTCGGGAACATGGAGAGGGATACCACTCATTCTTTGGTACGTGCGGAAACCGTTATTGGTCGAGAGGATGATAAGAAGGCTGTCTTAGACCTTTTGCTGGACTCCAACGTTGAAGACAAAGTTTCAATACTTCCAATTGTTGGCATCGGTGGATTGGGAAAGACTACACTCGCTCAATTCGTATTCAATGATCACCAAATCCAACAACATTTTGAGCTCAAAATGTGGGTGTGTGTCTCTGATATCTTTGATGTTAAAAATATTGTTGCTCAAATCTTAGAATCTGCAACCAAGGTGAAACCAACAGCCGTTGAAATGGATACATTGGTAAAGAATCTACTAAAAGAAATCGAAGGAAAGAAATACTTCCTTGTGTTGGATGATGTGTGGAATGGTGACCATGGAAAATGGTGTCGCCTGAAACAAGTACTGATGGGTGGTGCAAGAGGTAGTAGAATAGTAGTGACTACCCGCAATGAAATTGTTGCAAGGACCATCCGCCAGGAAAGCGTTGCAATGATTATTGGGATTGTTAAATCATATACCTTGAAAGGTTTAGATGAAGATGCGTCATGGTCTTTATTTAAGCAAAAGGCTTTTGAAAGAGGACAAGAGCCAGAGAATTCAAGCATTGTCGCACTTGGGAAGGAGATAGTAAAAAAGTGTTCAGGTGTCCCTCTGGCCATATCGACTATCGGAAGTTTACTAGGCTCAAAAAATTCAGAAGCAGAGTGGTTGTCTTTTAAGAACAATGAACTCTCAAAAATATCTCAGAATGAAAATGACATCTTACCAACTTTGAAGCTGAGTTACGATCATCTTCCTTCACATTTAAAGTAATGTTTTGCTTATTGTAGTTTGTTTCCAAAGGATTACTGGTTTGATACATCAAAACTGATTAACCTTTGGATAGCGCAAGGTTTTGTCAAGTTTTCTGATGATCAAAGTCGATGCTTGGAACAAGTTGGTAGTGAGTATTTTATGGATTTACTATGGAGATCATTCTTTCAAGAAGCTCAAACGAATGAGTTTGGTGAGGTAATTGAATGCAAAATGCATGATCTCATGCATGATCTTGCCATATCAGTGGCAGGATCGTTGATGGCCACATTAGGTGATAAGGAGACAAACGTCAATGAGAAAACGCGTCATCTATCATTACTTGGTTACAATAAACCTATTTCTTCATTGTGTGAAGCAAGTAGAATACGGTCATTTCTTTACCTCAAAAACTGTAAGTATAAAAATGATTGTGAAGCAATTTTTTCAAGTTTCAAGTTCTTGCGCATGTTGAATCTATCGCATAGAGATCTTGATTATGTGCCAAGCTCTATCGGGGAGCTGAAGCATTTAAGATGTCTTGATCTTTCTTACAATAGGAATATCAAGAAGTTACCAGATTCTATAACTAGGTTGCAGAATTTGCAAGCATTAACACTCTTGTTGTGTGAGTCACTTAAAGAACTACCAAGAGACATTAAAAAATTGGTCAATCTTAGGCATCTTGATATAGCTGGATGTGGTGGTTTGACTTATATGCCACGTGGATTGGGGCAACTGAATAATCTTGAGACGTTAACAGAATTTGTGGTCCACTCGGGTTCTCACTTCAAGCATTGTGGTGGTTTACGAGAACTGAACGGACTAAATGAGCTAAGAGGAAGTTTAGAGATTATAAATCTGGGACATGGGAAAGATATTGCATCAGAATTTAAGGCCGTAAATCTAAAGGAGATGCAACATCTTCATTGTTTGAGTTTATTTTGGAGTACTAAAGGAGATGTCAATGATTGGGATGTTGTCGATGATGAAATGTCGTTGGAATGCTTCCAACCGCCCCCAAATCTAAAAGATCTATACTTATATGGCTATCAGGGTTCAAGGCTTCTGAGTTGGGTTTTGTCACTCACAAATCTTGAGACTTTGTATCTATGTGGTTGCCATACATTAAAGTCTATCCCCCTTCAATATCTCACTTCCGTTCAAGACTTGGGTCTTATTGATTGTCATGACCTCGAGCTAGCCAATGATGAGGATGAGATGCAATGGCAAGGCCTCATTTATCTGACCTTTCAAACACTTCCAAAATTGGTGTCTCTCCCCTCCGGGCTTCAACATGCTACCACTCTACGAAGGCTCAACATTTATTATTGTAAAAGCTTGATAACTATACCAGAGTGGATCCACAACTTCAAATCACTTCAACACTTTGAAATTGTTGAATGCACTAGTTTGATATTGCTCCCCGAAGAAATGGGTAGGCTAACGTCTTTACAGAGTCTAAAAATTGTGAATTGTCCCATCTTATTGCGAAGATGCAAGAGAGACACTGGTGAGGATTGGGCAAAGATTGCTCACATTCCAGAGTTAGACTTACGGTAGCAAGAAGAAAATTCAAGCGCCCATGCATCTTTGACCATTAAGGTATATTACTCATCATTTATTTGAATCCTTTATAGAAATTGAAATACGCATCTTCTTCCCCTTCATTTTCTTCATTTTTCTCTTTTAAGTGTTTCTTAGTATTCAAACGTTGGGTTTTCTTTTTATTTTGTTTTTTGGTCTTGTTTTTCAGCTTCTTCTTCTTCTTCTTCTTATTATTATTATTATTTTTTTTTGTTTTTTTAGTGAAGAAGAGATGGGATGGTTCTTACTCTTGATGATAATGTTGTATATGCCAAATGAAAGAGGTTTAGGAGAGCGTGCGGATGGCTTACATTACTGGGTACTTTGATCCTGAGCCTTGCTTGGTAAGCTTTTGTTTCCTATTATTTAATTTTTTTGTACTCGTCTTTCATTTTTTTTTTATGTAAATATTTGGCTGGGTTTCTATTGTTTGTCTTGATAGCTCTACTGCTATGATTTATTGGGTTTAGTGTGCTGATTGCAACATTTGCTCGTTTTATATTTGTTTTCCTTTATCTCTGTATCTCTCCCATGGTCCTCTATTACCTTTGAATGAATCAAATTTCAAATCTTATAAGCATTTGTACTAGCAGTTATGATTTGGAACCGAGGGGATAGCAAGGAAGCCTTCTACACAATGTGCCTTTGCCGAAATTGGGGGTTATTTTTTTGGTGTTACTTCTGACTTAAATAGAGGTTGTTGAAGACCTGTTGTACTTGGAGTTAATTGTTAATTACATTGGGATTTAGTTTGTATATTTGTTTGGATGTATTTATTTAAAGGGTTAAATATTCTTTTGCCCCTAAAGTTACTTTTTGTTTTTTTTTTTTTTAGAGTTTCATTTTTATCACAAGAGATACCTGTGATTTTCATAAAGACTAAGAAGGTACCTCTATTAAAATTCTATTCAAAACTTAACGGAACGTCACGTCAGTATCAATCAAATGTTATCACACGTCATATAATTAATTTTTTTCAAAAAAAAGTAATAATAATAAAAAGAAATAAAAATTGGGGCTACTGCCATTTGGGGGTGGCTGACCACCCCTTTTGGCCATGGGGTGGTTCGGCCAACCCCAGACCGACTGGTCCACTATCTCTCTCTATCCCCACTCTCTGCCATCTTCTCTCTCGATATCTCTATGTTTCTCTGCCTCATGCAGAATCACCCACACACACCCACATACACTCACTGCACAATCGGCCAACACCATGGAAACCCAAAACAGAAAACTCCCTTCTATACTAGGCAGGAAATCACCTAGGAAAATCCTCAAGAACACTTTCCTTTTAGCCATCAAACAACCCAAACAGAGTACACAATATACCCCAAGAAAGAATAAAACACTTTTCAATTATCAAATCCTGTCATCCAACCGGCTACAACAACAATTGGCCATTCGGCCATGGTTATTCCTCCATGAATATCCTACAAAACAACTCACATACACACACAACTGAACCGAAGTCAATACCGGATTTACAATTAACAGGGCACTACCCATTGGGTTAAGAACACCCAAAATTAAATACCCACAAAATCAACTCTCCCAAAGAACCCAAATCGTTCCAGAAAACGTAGAAAATTAAACACCCATTTACAACCCAACTAGAATCGAAATTATGGAAGATGATTTCACCTATAGGAAATGGTTTCTGAGCTTAGAGACCGCCGATTTTGGTGCTGCTCAACCACCCACGGTATGGGGGTGCCCGAATCACCCCGATGACCAAGGCCACCCCATTTTTTTATTTTTATTTTTTGAAAAAATATATATTTAAAAAAACTAATTATATGACACGTGAGGACATTTGATTGGTGATGGCGTGGCGTTCCGTTAAGTTTTGGATGAAATTTTAATAGAAGTACCATCTTGATCTTTATGAAAATTATATGTACCTTTTATGATAAAAATGAAACTTTAAAAAAAAAAAAAATGAAGTGTTGAAATCTTACGGGGCAAAAGAGTATTTAACCCTTATTTAAACTAGTTCAAATTTTTTATTTAGTTAGTACTGTCAGCTGGTCATTGCAATTTGGTGATTTACTTAATTGTTTATGTATATAGGTAGCTTTTATTGGTACTGAAACGAAGATAATGGGCCGTGCATCTATTCACTAATCTCTCTTTCTTTCCTTCTTTCGGATGATTTGGTAGCTTGGAAAGATTATAAATTCTGATCAAATTCTTCTAAAATTTTGAGATCACTCAGATTTATCAATCCACAATCCTCTGGTAGTCAAAAATCCGTAAGTGTTAGACAATATTTTGTAGTGTTTAACTTTAGGGGAGCTGGAGGTGAAGAGCAACCTACAAAATGAAATGGCATTGTAAGAGCCTTTCAAGTTTACATAATATAAGTCTATTTTAGCGAAGTAGCTAATCTTTTCCATTTGCACTCAATAATCTTGAATCCTAAGGAAACAGAGATCAAAGAACTGTTGCGAAAAGATACAAGCCTTATTCAAGAACCATAAAATGAAAAGAATATATCAGTTTAAGAATGTATGTGTTGCCCTGAACAATTATTAGCTAATAGAAGCGTATCGGCTGTGATTAAGTGGTTTGGTTACCTTTTATGGTTCTTGAGGAGTCAAGAAGCATTCCTATATCTAGGCCACAAAAGATATTCAATTTTAGAATATGAATTACCTTTTATTCAGTGAAAGGTAAAAGGGAAACTGTACAAGGAAATTCTCACTTGTTTACGGTAAATAGTAGTCTTACAGCGGTCTAATAAAGAAAAAGGATGCTCTAGCTTTCCGTGCCTCTTTGGTTAATCTAAGGTATTGGTATTATACAGCCTCAGTTCACCCTATATGATATAGAGGATCCTAAAATCCGTATCTTTCTAGAGATCCGAAAGAAGTTAGTTTCAAGCTCGAATGATGAAAGGTAACGTCGGTCCTCTGGTCCCAACAAGCAAGGGCCGAGCGCGCTAGCGCGAAAGCCGCAAGCCTTGGGCTCCGTATGATCGGTTCTTTAATCCAGATCGTGAGAAAGGATCTGTTGACCGGGCGGAATATGAATGGTGGGAATGCCTCTTATTCGAGGTGCCTAAAGAGACCAGAGGACCGACGTTAGGCCTTAACAAGTAGACAGAAGATAAAGTCACTACTTTTTTTAATTTCTTCTAGTGGTTTTCCCGGTCACCGAGGGTGACAGCCCGCACAATGAGTGCTTGCTGATTGGATTGGGTCAGCATGCCTATTGCCTTGTTCATTTGGTGATTAATGTGCAGGTGAGCAGACTGAAGGATATGAGAATATATTGACTTGAATAAAATGCCTCCTACCATCTCTAATGTGTTTTTTTTGTTTTGTTTTTTTTCATAATTTGCAGGGATCTCATGAATGAAGGGAGGAACATGCAGTGAAGGTCTAGGAGAAGGAATGTAGAAAAGTGTTTCCATGGAAGATGCTACATATCTACTGTGAGTATTCTTTCCCCTGTTTGTGTCATTATTTGTGGCCTTTCTCTTAACCTTATTCATGGATGTAAAACTAGCTTGCTGGCAATCTTTTGTTTTTGTACCGAAAGACAAATGGTATATTGAAAAGGCTACCATATGAAAACATAGGAAATAAGATGAGGCAAAACTAGTTTGGAGAGTCTCATCATTGTATGAGATATTTGTTTACTTAATAGTAGAATAAATGACAAAATTAAGTGGAGTTCGTTGCTTGTAGGATTTTTTTCTTTTTGGCTAATTATCTATATTTTCTATATCAAAATCCTTTTGCAGCATTTGTGCTCAAATTTAAAAGTTGATAGCTTTATTAATTTCAATTCCTATGCAAGTGAATACTAGATGCATGATAAGTTATCTGTTGCCATTGATTTTTCACTCCATGAGTGCCATGATGTTTATCAAATTTGTTCTGTTCTTAAACATTTTGTAATTTTTTTACGAGGCTTTTCACCTTCATCTTCTTCTCCTCCTCTGTTTCTTCATCTCTCTTTCTTCAGAATTTTCTTCCTCACGCTGCATATGGCCGGATCATAGGCTTGCAAATAGTTTACTCATATTGTTCCCCTTTATCTTCTCTTATCCTCTGTTTCTCTATCTCTTTCTTTAATAATTTATTTCTCATGCCACATGTGGCCGAATCATGGGCTTGCTGAGAGTTTGCTCAAAGGGATTTTCATTGATGCAATTCTATGATATATTATAGAATAATTACATAAATTATTCTTTTTGTTTTTTTTTAATGCAAACTTTCTAATTAAAATTTTCTATTCAAGCTTTTCTAAAATATCATTTTTAATCGATATTATGGTTAATTCACCTTTTTTAAAAAAAAAATGATATTGTCGATCTTAAGTAGAGTTTTTCAATTTTAATTTTGAAAAACTTCTTTCTCCAAAGCAACTATATAAACATTTTCAAGCTGTCTCAAAGTACTGCTATTTATCATTTTTGGAATGGCACTAGGCATGGTAAACCACCTAGCCTAGATCTGGAGAGAAACTATTACTTGGGATGTAAAAAATAGAATTAGGAATAAAGGAAAATTTAGGATAAGTGATTTGAATGTAAAAATCTATAAATTGGGGGTAATTACCCTTGATATCCTGTGTTTTTCTAAATTTTTTTCTAAAGGTATTTTTGTCATTCTTAGTACAAAGTAATACATTGTAATTTTTTTTTATAGTTTTGAGGGTTGAGGAATGAGGAATAATTCTACGTTGCCTGTAGACAAAACTTTGGGCATCTTTATAAGGAATGGACAATCATCTCCTATACAATCGGTTTTATGATATGAGTTACGCTCACAAATTTTTTCATTGGAAATGAGGGGGAGATATTATTTCAATTGAAAGTTTGGGGGAGGGAAAACATTACAAATTGTTAAATAGTTCAAAGGAGATATATGTACTTTTTCCCTAAATTATAAATAATTAATTAAAAAACCAGGCCGAGATAAGTAAACTTCAACCTCCCCTCTCCTTATGCATTTGACACTACAATGTTATTTTAATCTTTCATAAATAACACAAATTTAATTTATTTGTTTATAAAAATGACATAATTTCAAGAAGGAATACATTACCAATCGACACCAATGAGTATAACAGTTGAAGTTGTGTTAAACTTTGGAGTCGGGCCAGTTTTGCCAAAGCTCAAGCTTGGGCAAAAAGCTCAATATACAAAATCAGATATTGAGCTCATGCGAAGGTTGTAGTGACTAGCAATTGGTCATTTGGCCCAAATTAAGTGCCTTAGGGGCTATTTTAGTTTTTTAGGTTTTCTTTGGGCCTTTTTTAAGACTTATTTAAACGATTTTGAAAATGTTTAAGCATATTTTTCAGTGTTTTAGATGAAATTCAACAACGTTACAAATCTAACAAATATATATATACACCTTATGCGAACCAAGTTAACCAACTAATAACAGAGAGCCGTGATCTCCAATGGCTATTTTGAGGGAGTTTTAACCTCCAAAACACAGTAAATTATATTCTAAAACAATAATCAATTCAAATATATATATATAAGGCGTAGTTCCCAGCCAATTGAGCTACCTTTTGAAGACATAATCAACTCATACTTGTTTATTGATAATTTCTCCTTTAAATGAAGAATAGTTACATAGAGAAATAGAAAACCTAATTTGACTAGGACTAGGATTCTATTTTATTTCATACTAATACCTTTCCATATTGGATTATGATTTGTATAGAGTCAGAATCAACCTAGGACTGAGAGATTTACTCACTTTATTGGACTTGGAAAATATATTCCTTATTAGACTAGAAACTAATATGTGGATAACGGATAGCGGTTACTAACTGCCAAAATGTATAGTCCTAGTTTCCAAGGAAGAGGTATCCCCTCTATGCCCCCTCTTTGCTTTCTGCCATTTTGGGGTATCCATCGCTTCCTCTCCCTGCCAGTCGAGCTAGCTATCGCTTCTTTTGTTTTGACTTTGTTTATGCAAATAATGGATAGCGGTTACTAACTGCCAAAATGTATAGCCCTAGTTTAAATCTCATCATTTTGAACATTTTTTTAGAATTTTATTAAACACAAAATAAGGTGAAGGTGTAGATTAGAGCCCAACGTGATGTGACAGATCATTTTGAAAACCAATTGCACAGCCGAACTCAATTTCCACTTCAATTTCTGCAACTGCAACCCCGTCTCTTAAGTTGTAACATTCAGCTAAGTTTGTAGGTTAGCCCATGGTAATGGGCTTAAATGTCATGGCTCGATCAATTGGGTCCAACATAGCTTAATAAAATAGATCAAATGTCCACAAATGAGATAATAAAATTTTTAATTTTCTTTTGAAAGGCATTTAGGGTTCATGTGCGTTTTGGCATAGCGATTTTATAGATAAAAAATATGATTTTAGATCAAATAACTAAAAATAAATCGTTTGAAATTGTGTTTTTAAAAAATTATAATGTGAAAGCGAAAGAAATTTGCATTTTCAAATCATTGACAATGTGATGTTTTTTTAAAAACGCATAATTTTAAAAGTTAAACTGTACTTTTAACTACGTTTTTAAAAATCATTTTTGTTAAATCGCATTTTTTAAAATTATAAATTCAAACAAACTCTTATCGTCTAAATGGAGTGGTACATAGGTACATAGGGCATGTGTTTAAATCTCATTAAGGTTAAAATTTCCCTTCGTAATTTTATTGAAAGATATTATTAAGGAAATAAAATTTACAAAAATAAAAACATAGCCGGATCCTTCACTACTCTGTGTCCCGGACTCCCGGATATCATTACTCAATAGGAACCCCTTCTCCCTCTCTCTCTCTCTCTCTCTGATCTCCTGCTATCTTTTCTCTTTTGACTGATTTTCTGAAGACTTTTGTCCTCTCTGGGATTTATGTTCTCCACTACCGCCAATGGATGCTACCCACTTTCGCATTTTTCAAGCTAAAATACCCATAAATTATTATTATTTTTTAAAATGGTTAATATGAAAAGGGCCTTCTTTTTTTTTTTTTTTCACCTTCAGTTTTTTAATAAATTTAGTTTTTGTAAACGTTATTTTTAAATAACTTTAAAGATATATTGGAGAGAAAAATACAAAATATGTCAAATTTGAGGATTTTGCTTAAATGTTGTAGAAAAAACTATAGCATAGATGTTGTAATTTTAACTTGAAATTAAATATGGATCATTGAAACTACAACATATATGTGGTAGGTTTTTTTTTTTTTTTTTTTTTTTTTTTTTTTTTTTTTTTTTTTTTTACAGCACTTAAAGGTAAATCTCCAATTTGATACACAATATTAATACTATAGGTCTCCGCCCTAATGTCACTTTTTAAAATTTGAAAGTGAAAAAAAAAAAAAAAAAAAAAAAAAAAAGTGATAATAGTTTAGGCGGTTAAAGTATAATTTTTTCCTTATGTTTTTTTTTCCTACTCCCTTCCGAAGTTTTGGGAGGATGAAGAGCATGATAAATGCACCAAGCTCTCTATTATACAAAAACTCGCTGCAATTGGTGCTTCCATAGTCGTTGCGGGTGCAATTGGAGTCTATATTCTAATACTGGGAAAGACGACTAGGTGCATGTGCTTTTGAGAGCTTCACGTCGATTGCAGGTCTCAATATAGGCAACAAAGGCCTTCAATTCATTATGAATTAAAATGCCCTTCTTAGCACGCAAAGCCCAAATAGTCTTTCTCAGTATTGGAATACAGACTCCAATTGCAATTGCAACGACTATGAAAGTATCAATAGTAGCAAGTTTATATATATTGGTAAGCTTGGTGCTTGTCATGCTCTTCATCCTCCCAAAACTTAGGATGGGAGTAGGAAGATGAGACACAAGAGTGATGCAAAGCTCTCCCGCAATAAAATGGTTGTTCAAGGGTTACCAAATTTGTAAGAATTTGGGAGAATATTGTTATATAAACATTAAAATAAAAATACTAACCGCTGGCCATTATTGCTCAAGTATTTGAATTAAGTAATCCAAAAATCCAAACTTGAATATTTGTTGAATTGACAATCCTGAAACCCTCACAGTATGTTGGAGAGTGATAGATAAGAGTTTTTGGCCTATATTTCTCACGTTAAAGTTGTGAATGATGGATATTACAGGCTTATCTTATAGGCCAGGACCCTTATCTAATTAATCAAACATTGCTTCCTTCCATCAAGGGATACAACATTTAGTGAAATGAAATAAACTTTCACCTTTAGTAGTTATCTGTATATTAATTACCCCAAAAGTTTGATGTAAGTAAATGCTCTATTAATATTATATGCTATATACATATAATATATGTGACATGTGTGACACCTTAGGAGATTTATTCTAACATTCTCCCACTTGGCACACATGACACATCTTTAAAATCATTTGGGTAACTAAAACTGAATATGGACATAATTAAAAACTACTCAAGCTTTAGTTTTATTTAGAGAGATATAATACATGAATCATGGTGGTTATGTTATTATGTTAACATTTCCTTCTATGTATTACAATGTATTAATCTTTCTAAACAAAATCATTATAAGGTATGATTCTTTATGAATAACTTTCAATAAGTCATTTTAGGTCTAACTTTATTTATCCCAATGGATAATACATGTGCACAAAACTTTATATCAATAACTTTATGTCTATAAACCAATTAGAGAGAAACTTAACACGAAATGAATTAATGAGTCTCATATACTCAACATGACTAGATACTTCTTTACCCGTAAACTTTTAGTCATGGAATTTACAATCATTAATTCAATACTTAATAGACACTTTACGTCTCTTAAGCAAAAGGAAAGCCTGTAGGGGGGCCTCTTCATCATCTACATAAATTAAAAATTACATCATTCAGGTCCACATGATTGTTGGAGATATTGTATTACTTATTAGTATAAGAAATGTCAAAATTGAGTGGATCATTACTATCTTATCATTACTGATGTTTCCTGTTTGTTTAGTTTGTTGCTTGTAGGAAATTTTTCTTTTTGGCTAATAATCTATATTTTCTTTATCAATTTCCTTTTGCAGCATTTGAGCTCAAAATTTAAAAGTTGATAGCTATATTTAATCTAATTCATATGCAAGTGAATGGGAGATGCATGATAAGTTATCTGTTGCCATTGATTTTTTTTTCAAGTGTCCTTCTTGGTATTTTTTTTTCTTTTATACTTTTCATTATACACATGTTTGGTAAACTTCAAAAAAAAAAAAAAAAAAAAACATGTTCAGTAATGTACTGTGTATAACCTTTAGTATGTATTTTCATTAAAAAATGCGTGATAGATTTTTTCATACACCTGTTTTAACTTATAATGAAAAGTAAGATGATATGCGTTTAAATTTTTAAATTAAATTATAATAAAGAACCTAGCGCATAACGCAGGTTATGTGCTAGTTTCTATAATGGTGAGAAAACTTGAACATGTTTTCTTAAGATACACTTCCTGAACAATTGAATGAAAAAGAAATTTTCCATCTGTCGCAGGTTTATTGTTAAAATTGGTGAGTTTCACAACCCAGTAAGAAAATACAAGACATAAGGCAAATCGCATGATAAAACATCAGCTTGAAGAAAATGTGTATCACAAGTAATCATGAAACAATTTGTAGGGATAATAATCAAATTATAAAGCAAGAGCATGCACTATGGATAATTATTTAAGACTACCTTCCATTTTTTTTCCCATCAAAATTGATGACGTGCCTTTTCAGCACAATTCATCATTGGACCACCCTATTACAAAATATAGTAGAGAAGTTATAAACCCTTTTGCACCAACTCCAAGTTCTTTTCTTGGGTACCCCTAAATCTTGAGTACACTAAATGTTCTTGGGTTATCCTTGAGAAAAGAATGTTTTTTTTTTTTTTTTTTTTTTAAGTGTGCCTCTAAAATAATGATATTGAGTGTATTGAACTTTTAATCTCTTTCAATTATCTCATTCGTTAGGAATTTTTTGTCAAGTATCCTTTTTTAATTAAAAAAAAATTGCAAAGAAGTAGCAAAAATATTGAAATAAATTGAAAATTTGATATCCGTAATTGAAAGTTTTAGAACTTCGATAAATGTACTTTCAAAATGCATTGAAGTTCATGGGATTTTATGAAGTTTTCCCAAATTACTTTCACATTTATGTCACATAAAAGCACTCTTTCAAACTAAAAACAAAAATGACGCTCAAAATATATAAACGAACATACTTTTATTTTTTACCTAAAAATTCAAAAGTCATAGTTAAAGAGCAAAAAAAAATAATAATCATTTAATATAAAAATATATAAAAGCACTTGTCTATTACCCGGCCAGTTTCTCACTTTCTTGTTTCTTTGTGTGGGGTTTGAATTCAACACAGCTATGCTACATCAAACGGCTATTCCCCAAATGCACCTAAATCTATTTCTGATAAAAATAATCCATTTTTTTTTTTTAACTGATAAATCATCAACGCCAAATAAAAAAATATTTTGTAGACGACTGGTTGGAGCAAGGTTAATGGTTTTTAAAGTAGCAGGTGTGCTGTAACATCAAGGGTTAGTGGGGAATAATGTTTTTTAAAAGTAGCAAGGTGTGCTGTAACATCAAGGGTTAGTGGGGAATATTTTTTTAAAGTAGCAGGTGTGCTGTAACATCAAGGGTTAGTGGGGGATAATGTTTTTCTGAAGTAACAGGTGTGCTCTAACATCAAGGATTAGTGGGGATAATGCTTTTCTAAAGTAGCAGGTGTGCTCAAAGAGTCCTGCTATTTGACTGTAAAAAATTAGATAAGTGTTTGTCAAAGTCTGACATGATTTTATTAAAAAAAAAACAAAAAAAAACGTAATAATCTCTCTCTCTTCCCCTATTTTGTATTTTTTTTGTTAGTTAAATTTTTATGAATTAATATTTAGTTTCTAATGCCTCAAAACTTATTTTTGAATTCAAAACTAAAATTTAGGGGTGAAAAGTTAACCCTTTAGGGATGATATCACCCAAAAGATATTCAATCATCCTAAATTTAGTGCTAATGTCTTAAATTTGATGCTAATATCTCAAATTTGAATTCTCCTTTAATGTTTATCTTCTTTAATTAAAAAAAATTAAAAAAATTAAAAATTATAATTATCTGACGCTTGGCTGCCTTATGGCAGCTGTAAGCCTGTAAATCTCTACTCGTGCTCTAACATAGGGCCGGCAATTTTGACACGACCCGCAAATCCGACACGAACACGACACGAAAAAACAGGTATTGGGTTTGGGCTAATCGGGTTCGGGTCGTAATCGGGTCTACCCGATTAAGACCCGGAAATTTCGTGTCTGGCGGGTCGACCCGCCAGACACGATTACTGTGCGGGTCTGGCGGGTCGACCCGCCAGACCCGCATAGTATCCGGGTCTGGCGGGTCTGGCGGGTCGACCCGTCAGACCCGGTTTTTTTTTCCTTTTTCCTGGACCCGCCAACCCGGTTTTATTTTTCTTGGTTTTTTCTGGACCCGGGTCAGCAGCTCACGCACCCGGTTTTTTCTGATTTTTCTGTGCCAGCAGCTCACGCACGGGTCTCTCTCGCCTCAGTCTCCTCAGAGTCAGACTCCTTACTTTACTCTTTAGTTTCTCTTCTTGTTGGTATAGTGGGAAAGGAAGGGGATGGATGATGTGTTTCCATATGGGCCCACCATGTTCCATCCAGTTGCAGCAAAAATAGGAGGAAAGCAGGAGATAAAATGACATGAATAAGTGGTTTGAATGGTGTCAAGGTAATCGCTGATTCGCTATGAATAGTTACAAGATACTTTTTCATCCTTCCCAAGTTCCCAACAAAAGTTTGTATAAGAAAAACAACCCCTTCGTCATTTTTTTTCTAATTTTTTTTTTCCATCCTTCCTATTCATTCCTCTTACTTTTCTAGCCCCCCTACCAAAAAGACCCTAAAATTGGAGGTGTTTCAGGCATCTTTTAGATGTTTAGCTGGTATAAGTGGACTATTTTAATAAATGAACTTACTTGTTTTAACTTTTAACTTTTAAGTTTAGGTGAAATTATGAGTTTAGTAATTTATTTTGGAGTACAATTTGTCAATTACGGTCACTTTCCAATTTTTTTTTTTTTTCTTATCCTTTATTAAAACCTTTAATCTCTTAGAAGTTAGAACTCAATTTTTTGCATTGACTATATTGATGTATTAGTATTATTATTACAATTTTGAATTTTTTTTTTTTTTTTTAAAAAAAATTATAGTTTAGGGTAATCGGGTCGTGTCGGGTCGTGTCGGGTCGTGTCTACCCATTTATACCCGGTTATTTTAAACGGGTAAAACGGGTCGTGTCGGGTTACCCGATTATTTTCGTGTCATAATCGTGTCAACCCAATTACCCGTTTAGCTAAACGGGTCGTGTCTGGGTATAGGCTAATCGTGTAACGGGTACCCGCGGGTCTAATCGGGTCGTGTATGGGTACCCATTTTGCCACCCCTACTCTAACATCAAGGGTTTCTGTGTTTGTCAATTTTCTAATTTATAATGATCCCCTTGCGCTAAGCCTTTGACATATGGATCCCTAAGAGCATTTTTAGCAAGGCCTTCAAACAAGTTTTTAAGTTAAATTTAGTCATTATGTTGTTTTCATTCTTCAGCAGTCCTCTTAACATGAAATTTTTTTAATAATTTGTTACAGTAACAACTTGTGGGATTTTTTATTTTATTTTTCTCTCATCTTTTTCTTTCCTATTTCTCACTCCTTCCTCTTTACTAAAAAAATATATTTAAAAATATAGCTTGTCAACCGTAAAAAGTTTTTATTGAAAAAACAAATAGGTAAAATAAAAGAAAAGAGCTTTTGAGTAGCTAAAAAACTCTTATTGTTGGAGATTCTCCAAGTAAGTCCAGCTTATAAATTGCAATGTAATTCTCCAGAATTTGTAATGGATGTGGTCTTTTATTTTATTTTATTTTATTTTTTTATGAAGCTTGGATCTCCACAACTGATGACATAATTGTTGTCCTAGTTGAGTTCATCTTCTGTATTCTTTAATTTGCTCTTTATTGGTTTCTTTCTATCCTTTTGAGCCCTCTCTCGCTTTTATATAGCCCAAGAGCATTCATATTGTCCTAGTTAAAAAAGCCAAACAGAAGAGAAGCAAAAAAACCTCTCCATCTTGCTAAAGAATTGGCTAGTTGTTACAGTCCTCTGCAAGCTCAACACTGCAATACAAAAATTCATAAAACATATATATATATATATATATATATATATATATATATATATATATTCTCCTTTCTCTAATTAGTTACTCAACTAATGATGAAGAATAATGTACATGGGGTTACTCTTTTGGAATATGATGGGGGCATCAATATTGGTTGGAAAAAGTAATGTTACATACACTCTCATTTTCGTATATTTATTTTTACACATGTTTTATTTAACATTTTTAATATTCATTTCTTACTCTTCTACTAACTTAGGAATCCTGATCCGGAATATTGCAAACCTTGATTTTTTAGGAACTCAAACATATTAGATGATACTTGACATCTATTAGAGTGAGTTGAAAAAAATTTATTCATAATTGGTTTGGAGCAAATTTATATCCTTTTACAAATTCTTGGTTTTTAATTGTTGTTTTGGATTCCTTTGGTCTTTGATTGATTTAATGTGCGGCCTAGGGTCCTTTCCATTTTACACCAGAAAAAAATAGATACAATTTAAAGTTTGTGTATTTAAAAGTGTATATAATCCTATATATACTATATTATTTATTTATTTATTTTAAAAAAATGACAACATTAATCTCATATAAATCATTAAATACGTCAACTTTAAATTCAGTTTCTGTATTATTAGGGTGGGATGTGATCTAGGGCATCAAAACATTTCTTCATTCAATTCTACCCATCATAGACATTCATACATAATTCTATTAACTTAGAAAACCTTTGAACATGACACTGGTTGCCTAAAGTAAAAGATTTAGTGTAATATTTGCACTTCATTTGGAGTAAATTTGTTTTTGCAAAGATAGTGACTCAATGTGGTAATGCCAATTTCTTAGTGCTATAGCACAAAACTCGGTCGTATTTGTATGGTGCTAGTGTATGTGTATGTATGCATAAGAGGTAGTGATTGATATAATATAAAGTAGATAAAAATTTTAAATTTTTTAAATTTAAATAGAAATAAAAAAATTATTGATGTGATATAAAAAATAAAAATATTGTAGAGGTGAAAAAATAAAAATTTGGCATGTCCATTACCAAATAAGGCCGGCCTTGTTTAACAAAGTTTTTGGGCTTTTTACTGCAATAGAAAATGATTAATGTAATATAAAGTTTTGAATTTTTTATTAAAAATAAAATAAGTTATTTATTAATTTTAAGAGAGCCCCTCTCTATTTTAACCAATATATAGAAAAATAATAATAATAATAATAAAAAGCATAAAAACTTTGTCATTCAGCTAATTACTTTGGCCAATTGCTACAATGCTCAATAAGCTCAACACTGCATTAAAATAAAAAAATAAAAAAAAAAAATAAATAAAAAAAAAAAGCCAGTAATGGTGAGAGGGGATATTTCCACTCAACTATGAGACATCGATCTTGGTGTGATTTTTTTTTTTTTTTTTTTTTTTTTTTTTTCAGTTCAATCCCCTTCAGTCCTGTACAGCTGTTTCTGATTATTATGAGGCTCTTTGTAGACAGCTGGCAGTATTGTATGCATCACTTTACTACTTCGGTCGTGTAGTGTAAAAGGAGTAGGTCAGTTGGGAATAACTGAATAAGGTTCTCTCCGGTCTAAAATAGACTAAAGAGTATTTAGTTTATGACTAAATTTTTTTAAAAAAAATTCTAAAGTCACAAATAAAATACGTGTCTATTAACTAATAATAATAAAATATTATTTTAAAATTTAAATAAAAATAAAAATAAAATTATAAAATATTAAGGCCACCCCAGTTAGGGGCTGGGTGGCTTCAAATCTCAAAAAAAAAAAAAAAAAAAAAAAAAAAAAACCGTTTGGCCCTTGGGGGTGGTCCGGTCAACCCCAAGGGCCAAACAAATTTTTTTATTTTTTTAGATTTGGCCCCCCAAGGGCCAAACGATTTTTTATTTTATTTTTTAGATTTGGCCCTTGGGGGTAGCCGGACCACCCCAAGGGCCATGCTGGTCTGGGGTGGCCGAAGCCACCTCAGCCCCCAACTAGGGTGGCCAACCACCCTTTAATATTTTATAAATTTGTTTTTTATTTTTATTTAAATATAAAAATAATATTTTATTATTATTTTTGGTTAGTGGACGTGTGTTTTGTTTGTGGCTTTAAGATTTCTAAGAAATCCTAGCCATAAACTGGATATTCTCCAGCCCATTTTGGACTGGAGATGATCCTATTCCTGTCTTTAGGCAGCGAGTGATGTAGTAATCAAAGGCGTATTGACGTATTAATGATGGAGTGTTACATATCTCAAATTTTTTTCTCAAAAATTATTTCTTAAATGATGTATCACTATTTCATGAGATTTATTATTTTTTAAAATATATTACCAACTTATATAATGATTACATTTCATTTGGAAATCAACTTTTGAAAAAAAAATAAAAATAAAAAGAAATTAAAATATATAACATTTCTCTTAATATTTTTGTATGGTTGTTCCCCTATTGTGAACGTGTACACATCATGCGCGTTCACTTTTTGTTGTTGTTGGTTTTCTAATCCGTTTCAGACTTTTTTTTTTTTTTTTTTTTTTGGATTTCTCCTGCATTTTCTATGGCGTCCATTCACTGGGCATTACCTATAATGTCCATATATATATATATATATATATATATATATATATATATATATATATATATATATATAAATTCGGATGACTTGCCCTCACAATGCTCAATAAGCGGATAAGTTTATTACTTTGTTGAATTTAATTTGCGAGATTTACTAAACACAGCAATAATAAGAGAGTGAAACAGGGAAGTAAAACACAGAAACGTAATATGGTCCTCCTAAATTTGATAATCCTTTTTGGAAAAATTTTATCCTTAGTTGTAAATTCTTTATTTTCTCCTTTTGTCACTATCATGGTATGTTAGTAATTGGCCTTATGCATGATGAATGAATTTCTTTCTTTTGTATAGTTTTTGCAATACATCTCGAGGTTCCTTTAGCATTTCATGACTGTTTTATGGTAGAAATTAACAATTTTTTCAATTTAATGAATTCATCTATAATTTTGTTCTTTATTATTATTATTATTATTTCTGTTTTTTTCTAAGATGTTTTTGTAAAAAAACAAAGTAAATTATAATGAAAAACCCGTGCATAGCAGAGGTTATAGGCCCAGTGGAAATAATAATACTCATTTTAATATATTCTGTCCATTATTATTCACGAGATGGTGAAGAAGCAAATCAAAATATCCACTTGATTTTGAATAGAAAGAAGAAAGAAAGAAAGAAAAAAATATCAATAAAACCTATCGTAGCAACGACTTGAGCAACAGAGCAAGTAACTGAGAATTTGAATAAAACCAACTTTCTTGATGTTGGTATACAAATTACAAAGAAAGGGTCTTCAAATTGGCAACATCAAGGGGAAAAATTACAAAAGAAAAAGACATAAATTGATAATTTTGCAAATCAATCAACGTTTGAGGTCAAGAATTAGAAAACGAGTAATCAAAGTAATTGTAAGTAAGGAGAACCACAAAACCTGAATTTAGAAGGGACCACCAAGCAACAAGTTTCAAACTAGAAATTAATAATGCAAGATGAAAAACAAATAATTGAGTCTTTTTATTAGTTTTATTTTTAATATTAGAATATTAGTTTTTTTAGCTTATTAGTATTTCATTTTATATTTTATTTAAATTTTAAGAGTTATTGTTATTTTATAATTCAATATAAAATCTCCTAATAATCTCAAGAGATAAAGAAAAGGAATGATAGAAACATTGAATTAAAGCGGTTCGGTCAATGATAAATTTATAATACAAAAACTCTATTTATAAAGCTTAAAAATTCCAAGACATTCATTGATTACTCATGTAAGGCAAGTAAGATAATTAAAAGTCTGGAGAAAGAACCCTCTTTCTCTCTTCCTCTGGGCAACATCAAGAAAGACAACACAGATGAGGGAAGATCGAAATCCCTCTTCCCCTTTCTCCGGTAATAATGCACAGTGTCTTTTATGTGATTTTCTTCGGTTTTCATTTTTAGGGAGCTTGCTTTAAATCTTAGTTTGTAGATCTAAATCCAACTAGATCTAGTTTTTTTAATCTTATATCTAACATGGTATACCCCTTTTTCCCCTCTCTCGCTTTGATTATATATATATATATCCAACGTGGTATACAAAAGTCTTCAAATTGGCAACTTTATGGCCTACTCAGAAATTCAGAGCAAAAATCCAATACATGCATGGACATCAAAGACTACTCATTAAGGAGAACCACAAAACCATACATAAGTAAATAGATAGGACCACCGAGAAGTTTCCAAGTAGAAATGATGAAGATCAAAAATAAATAATTTAGTCTTTCAGCATTATTTAGAATATTAATTTTATTTAAGTTATTATTAGTAATTAATTTTATATTTATATTAAATTTTAAGAGTTAGTGTTACTTTATAATTTAATAATGGGTTTAACCCAAAATTAGTCAAATTAAGATTAAAATTTGGTCAGTATTTAATTAAGTGTTCTTTTGTATTTCAATAAAAATAAATTAAAATTAATGAATTAACATATTTTGTTCTGTAAAATTGTGATTATGTTCTTTTGCGGGATGAAAATAATGAGAAGGGAGTAGATGGGACAAGCATTGCTGTGATGGACCACCAACCAAGTTTCATAGTGGAAAGCTTAAGAAGTTTTTTTTTTTTTTTTTCTTTAGAAAATTCTTTCATCTTTATTTCATAATAAGAGATTCATAGTATAAAACTTTCGCAGAGAAATATAGCGTAAACTCAAACCAACAAACTCTCGGACAGCTTTATCTACTGACAAACTTTCACCAAGTGCTCAAGGGATTCGTTTGGCTACTTAATTTGTTAAGTAATTTTTACAAATAAACTTTGTGAACTCAATTATTGTATTTGAATAATCAAATTGATTAGACAAGGGAGGTAGGTAGAGGACAGCATGTCACTGTCAGCATGATGATCATCAAACACTAAAAAGTAAAAAGATTCCCGCCAAACAGCCGGATGGATGAGCATCATCATCAACTTTATCTTTGACCCCTCAACAATGGGGTAAAATTGTGAGAAATGTTTGTCTTTATTAAAAAATTTATTTTTTAATTTTAAATGGTATGGCACATTTTTTATAAATTTATAAATTTATTGTTTAAAATCTATTAATCTTAAAATAAGTCATGTCACTTATAATTAAAATGACAAAAAAATAAACTTTTTAATAAAGTTAAACATTTCTCTAAAATAAAAGATAATTAGCGCTTCAGATGACAACATGGCATCCACTAAATAAGGCATTCCAAGCATAAGAAAAATAAGAGAAAGAAAGAGTTACGTGTTGGCCTATCAATAATCAAGGATTTGTTTGATTTATTAAAAATAGAAATAAAAACGTCAATTGTCATCCTAAATATAACTAAATAATCCTCTCCCTTTCATCTGCAATTGCTGGTTCCACTCTATTTCTGCGTTTTTCAGAGTCTCTCTATATAGTCTTTACATCTTCTCAAAACATTTCTGCAGTTCTACCTTTCACTTTAGAGCTTTCCTTCACTCTCATCATTTCTTCACTCTACCCTTCAACCCCTTCCATCAACAGCGCAGTGTTTCACTTTCGAGCATTCCTTCACTCACCTTCAGGAAATGGCGGAACCACTTCTCTCCTTTGTTGCTGAGCGAATCATTGAGGCTTTGTGCTCACCAGCTATCAAACAGATCGGACTGTTCTGGGGTGTCAAAGATGATCTTCAAAGCCTCACCAACACCGTTTCAACAATCAAAGCTGTGCTTCTCGATGCAGAGCAGAAAGAGGCTGCAGGGAGCCATGCAGTCAAAGATTGGCTCGGGAAGCTTGAACAAGCCATGTATGATGCGGATGACTTGCTGGAAGAGGTTTCAACTGAAGCTCTACGAAGAGATATAATGACCCGTGATAAGAAGGCCAAAAAGGTACGCATTTTCTTTTCCGAATCAAACCAGCTTGCCTTTCGTTTTAGAATGGCCCGTGAGATTAAAGCCATCAGAAAGAAGTTAGACGCCATCAATGCCGATAGGCTTAATTTCCACTTCGAGGTACGCCATGTGGAGACACGAGTCGTGAACAAGGAGAGGGATAACACTCATTCTTTGGTACGTGCGGAAACAGTTATTGGTCGAGAGGGTGATAAGAAGGCTGTTATCGACATTCTGCTGGACTCCACCGTTGAAGACAGTGTTTCAATCCTTCCGATTGTTGGCATCGGTGGATTGGGAAAGACTACACTCGCTCAATTCGTATTCAATGATCACCAAATCCAACAACATTTTGAGCTCAAAATGTGGGTATGTGTCTCTGAAATCTTTGATGTTAAAATTATTGTTGCTAAAATCTTAGAATCTGCAACATACAAGAAACAACCAGATGTTGAAATGAATACACTGGTAAAAAATCTTCTAAAAGAAATCAAAGAAAAGAAATACTTCCTCGTATTGGATGATGTATGGAATGGCGATCATAGAAAATGGTGTCGCTTGAAAGAAGTGTTGATGGAAGGTGCAAGAGGCAGTAGAATAGTAGTGACTACCCGCAATGAAATCGTTGCAAGGACCATGCGCCAAGAAAGCGTTGCAGGGATTATTGGGACTGTTAAATCATATTGCTTGAAAGGTTTAGATGAAGATGCGTCATGGACTCTATTTAAGCAAAAGGCCTTTGAGAGAGGACAAAAGCCGGAGAATTCAAGCATTGTTGCACTTGGGAAGGAGATAGTAAAAAAGTGTTCAGGCGTCCCTCTGGCGATATCGACAATCGGATGTTTATTGGGCTCCAAAAATTCAAAAGCAGAGTGGATGTCTTTTAAGAACAATGAACTCTCAAAAATATCTCAGAATGAAAATGATATCTTACCAACTTTGAAACTGAGTTATGATAATCTTCCTTCACATTTGAAGCACTGCTTTGCTTATTGTAGTTTGTTTCCAAAGGATTACTTGTTTGATTCATCAGAATTGATTCAACTTTGGATAGCACAAGGGTTTGTCAAGTCTTCTGATGATCAAAGCCGATGCTTGGAAGAGGTTGGTAGTGAGTATGTTATGGATTTACTATGGAGATCATTCTTTCAAGAAGCTCGAACGGATAAGTTTGGTGACATAATTGAATGCAAAATGCATGACCTCATGCATGATCTTGCCATATCAGTGGCAGGATCGTTGATGGCCAGATTAGGTGATAAGGAGACAAAAGTCGATAAGAAAACGCGTCATCTATCGTTACTTGGTTACGATAAACCTATTTCTTCGTTGTGTGAAGCAAGTAGGATTAGGACATTTCTGGTTCGCGGTGACCGTAAGCATATTGTGGATAAGAATGGTTGTGATGCAATTTTTTCAAGTTTCAAGTTCTTGCGCATGTTTGATATGTGGTCTATAGATCTTGATTATTTACCAAGCTCTATCGGGGAGCTGAAGCATTTAAGGCGTCTTGATCTTTCTGAGAATAAGAATCTCAAGAAGTTACCAGATTCTATAACTAGGTTGCCGAATTTGCAAGAACTAAGACTCGTGTGCTGTTACTCACTTAAAGAATTGCCGAGAGACATTAAAAAATTGGTCAATCTCAGGCATCTTAATATATATCATTGTATTGGTTTGACTTATATGCCACGTGGATTGGGGCAACTAAATAATCTTGAGACGTTAACAGATTTTGTTGTCCACTCTGGTTCTAACTTCAAGCATTGTGGTGGTTTACGAGAACTGAACGGACTCAATAAGCTGAGAGGAAGTTTATGGATTACAAAGCTTGGACATGGGAAAGATGTTGCATTAGAATTTAAGGCTGTAAATCTAAAGGAGAATCAACATCTTCATGGATTGACTTTATCTTGGAGTACTACTGAAGGAGATGTCAATGATTGGGATGTTGTCGATGATCAAATGCCATTTGAAGGCTTCCAACCGCCCCCAAATCTGAAAGTTCTACGCATATGGCACCATCCGGGTTCAAGGCTTCCGAGTTGGGTTTTTTCATTGACAAAACTTGTGAAGTTGGAGCTACGTGATTGTCGTACATTAAAGTCTCTCCCCCTTCAACATCTCACTTCCGTTCAATACTTGGCTGTTAGTGGTTGTGTTGAGCTTGAGCTAGCCAATGATGAGGATGGGATGCAATGGCAAGGCCCTACGAACCTCCTCTCTCTTTACTTAACTGGACTTCCAAAATTGGTTTCTCTCCCCTCAGCACTTCAATATGCTACCACTCTACAAATGCTCTGCATTTTGGATTGTGAAAGCTTGACGGCTATACCAGAGTGGATCCACAACTTCAAATCACTTGAAGACTTTAAAATTGGTGAATGCTCCAGTTTGACATCACTGCCCGAAGGAATGGGTAGGCTAACGTCTTTGAAGAAACTATCAATTTGGGCTTGTCCCATCTTATTGCGAAGATGCAAGAGAGACACCGGTGAGGATTGGGCAAAGATTGCTCACATTCCAGAGTTATTGTTACAGTAGCAAGAAGATTTGACCATTCAAGAGGATTGTGCATCTTTGACCATTCAGGTATATTACTCATCATTTTATTTGAATACTTCATATAAATTGAAGTACGCACCTTCTTCCCCTCCATTTTCTTCATTTTTCTCTCTTACGGCACCTTCTTTGATTTTTTGGTCGGATGTATTTATTTTAACTAAGTTCAATTTTTTGATTTAGTTACTACTTTCACCTGGTTATTGCAATTTGATGATTTACTTAATTGTTTATTTTAATTTTGCACAGTACTGTTAAGTTGAAAAAGGTAGGTTTTGATGCGCTGGTGAGAAGACTGAAGGATATGATTAAAAGAAAAAATTAGCGGGCATGATATGATAATCTATTGACCTGAATAAAATGTCTCCTACCATCTGTAATGTTTTTGTCAAAATTTGCAGCGATCTCATGAATGAAGGGAGGAACATGCAATGAAGGTCTACGAGAAGGAATGTAGAACAGTGTTTCCATGGAAGATGCTACATATCTATTGTGAGTATTATTTCCTCTTTTTATGTCATAAGAGAAGGAAATAGAAAATCAGCACTTGTATCTGCGATTGTGGGCTTTCTCTAAACCTTATTCATGGATGTAAAACTTATTGGCAATCTTTTGTTTTTGTACCAAAAGACATAATATATTGCAAAGGTTACATAGGAAATAAGATGAGGCAAAACTAGTTTGGAGAGCCTGATCATTGTATGAGTGGATGCTTGCTATATAACTCTCTTTGGCTGTTTATGTTCATCTCTGCATGATTCAAAGTGAATATCAAGTTATTTTCCCCTAGTTGAATTATACATACCTTTTCAGAATGAACATAAAATGGCTTCTTGCGGCTCTAATCTCAACTACCAAATCTTACTATCGAAAAAGAGAAATTCCTTAGGATGACAAAATGATTCATGATATTACAAAATTGATTAATTGAGTAAACTCATACCATTTAGAAAAGAGGATTTTCCAAGCAGCGTCTCCAGAAATAGATAGTAAAAACTTCACTGCGAGCAGAGCCAGCCCAAAATCTAGCAAAAGGCAGGCCTGTAGGGGGCCTCTTGATCATCTAAATAAATTAAAAATTGCATCATTCATCTCTACATGATTGCTGGAGATATTGAATTACTTATTAGTATAAGAAATGACAAAATTGAGTGGATGATTACTATCCTATCATTACTTCTGTTTCTGTTTGTTTAGTTTGTTGCTTGTAGGAATTTTTTCTTTTTGGCTAATAATCTATATTTTCTTTATCAATTTCCTTTTGCAGCATCTGAGCTCAAATTTAAAAGTTGATAGCTATATTTAATTCAATTCCTATGCAGATGAATGGTAGATGCATTATAAGTTATTTGTTGCTATTGATTTTTTCCTACATGAGTGCCATCATGTTTATTAAATTTGTTCTGTTCTGTTCTGTTCTTAAACATTTTGTAATTGTTTGACTATCTCTGCTTATGCTTTTATTAAGTTATCTATACTTGTTTATGTTCTCTTTCCAGATTGTTTATAATTTTTAGTATCTTGACTGATATTCTTTATTTTTCTTTATTTTCTCAAAAGGGGTAAAGGTAATTTGTTTCTTGATGAATGGAATGGCTATACCCTTGAGTATTGATCATTCTTAGCCCCTCTGTAACACAGAATTTATCGTAAGCATAATAGCAAGTAGATATCAATAGATGATATTGCCAAGGCAACAATACAAGCATGCCCCAATTTTTACTTTAAGATTTTGAGTTGTGCGTATAATAGTATTACGTTAATAAATTATTTTAGATCATAAAAGAAAATGATAATACGCAAGATTAGAGGAATTTACTTAGGTCTTAGAATAATGCAAAAAAAAAAAAAAAAAAATTTAACATGTTTTACCAAATGCCTTTATCATTTTAAAATCACACTTATTGAAATCACAATTCCAAACAGACTCGAAGTATCTCTTCAACGAAAGTATTAGTTGGCCTGCGACGAATATTCAAACTAGATACTATATATAAAAGAAAAACTTCGTTTAATCTCCCTGAATCACATTTGTAATTATTTCTCTAAATTTCAAAAGCTCTTCGATAAAATATATATATATATATATAACATGTTTTACCAAATATTTGTGCAATTTTAAAAACAAAATCTTTAAAATCGCATTTATTGAAATCGTACTCCCAAATAGACACTAAGTGTATCTATCTTACAATGTCACCCGTATGCTAGAATTTTTCGTTAAATCTTAATGAAAGGGTGTCAAAGATTCAAAAATACTCATTTTTTTAAAGGAAAAAAAAAAAAAAAAATTGCAATGATTTAAGTGTTGGTCAAAATTTAACCAAATTTACAAAATTATTCACGCCTAAATTTTTGAAAAAAAATCTATATATATTAAAAAAATTATTTTAAAAATTTTGACAATATTTAATAGAAAGTCATAATGAATGGGTAAAATTAAAAAATTAAAAGATGAATACACTAAATTAAGAATTTTTAAAATTTATGAAATAATTTCAAAATGGAGACAATTTAGAAAATTTATGTGAAGTTTTTTCACGTATATTATTGGGATGAAAAATCTATTTTAAAATTTTGAATTAAAATAATTATGTTTAATAGAGAATAAATGTAGAATTTGAAGATTTAATCACGTGGTGTGGGGACTGTGAAGTTTAGAACAGTTGGCGATGTTCAGTCGAATCTCTATGCATAAAAAAGAAACTATTTTACAATTTGTCTCTCTGTGTTGTTTAATTACAATTCATATTTTCAAAGAAAGAACACTTTTACCTCCACTCGCACAACAAACATTCAGCTTAATTTGTAGGTTAGCCCATAGTAATGGGCTTAAATGTCAAGGCTCGATTATTTGGGTCCAAAATATCTTAATAAAATAGATCAAAGGTACATAAATGAGATAATAAAATTTTTAATTTTATTTTGACAGACATTTAGGGTTCATTTGCGTTTGGTATTACGATTTTATAAATAAAAATGTGTGATTTTAAACTAAATCATAGAAAAATAAATTGTTTGAGATTGTGTTTTTAAAAAAATAACAATGTGAAAACATAAGAAATTTGCATTTTCAAATTGCAGACAATGTAGAATTTTTTAAAAATGCACAATTTTAAGGACTAAATTGTGGTTTTAAAAGTCAAACTGTGTTTTCTGCAAACACTTAACTGTGTTTATAAAAATCACATTTTCAAATCGCATATTTTAAAATTGCTATTGTTAAATCGCACCTTTTAAAATCTCAAATCCAAACCAACTCTTAATGTCTCATTAAGGTTAAAATTTCCCTTTGTAATTTTATTGAAAGATATTATTATTAAGGAAATGAAATTTACAAAATAAAAACATAGCCGGATCTTTCACTACCGCAAATATGTGGTTAAATTTTTGTGTGGCCTACGTATGGCCACGCAATCGCTTAAAAAAATATTCAAAAAATAGAAACCCCCTTCTCTCTCTCTCATCTCCGCTAATCTTTCTTCGTTTGACTGATTTTCTTTTTTTCTGAAGACTTTTGTCTTCTCTGCTATCTATCTTCTCCACTACCTCCCATGGATGCAATCCACTTTTGTATTTTTCTACCCAAAATACCCCTAAATTATTATTTTTTTAAATGGTTAATATAAAAATGACCACTTCTTTTTTTTTTTTTTTTTTTGTACCTTCAGTTTTTTAATAAATTTAGTGTTTTTTTTTTTAAAAAAAAAAACCGTTATTTTGAAATAACTTTAAAGGTATATTGGAGAGAAAAATACAAAAAGTGTCAAATTTGAGGATTTTGCTTAAATGTTGGAAAAAAAAAAAAAAAAAAAAACTATAGCGTACTCGTGTTGTAATTTTCTCAATAGTCCAAGTTTAATTTCATTTTTTTCTTTTCCCACAGGAAACTTGGAATTAAATCTTGAAATTAAATCTAGATCATTGAAACTACAACGCATGTATTATAGGTTTTTTTTTTTTTTTTTTTTTTTAGCACTTAAGCCAAATCTCTAATTTGACACACGATATTAATACTAGAGGACGCCCTAATATCACTTTTTAAAATTTGAAAGTGTAAAAATATATATATATATATATATATATATATATATTGACAATAGTATAGGTGGTTAAAAGTATAATTTTTCCTTATAATTTTTTTCCTATTCCCTTCCTAAGTTTTGGGACGATGAAGAGCATGAAAAACTCCATTATATATAAACTTGCTGCAATTGCTGCTTCCATAGTCGTTGCGGGTGCAATTGGAGTATGTATTCCATTACTGGGAAAGACTACTTGGTGCATGCGCTTTTGAGAGTTTCGCGTTGATTGCCAATCTCAATACAGGCAACAAAGGCCTTCAATTCATTATGAATTAAAATGCCCTTCTTAGCACGCAAAGCCCAAATAGTCTTTCTCAGCATTGGAATATAGACTCCAATTCTAATTGCAATGACGATGGAAGTATCAATAGTAGCAAGTTTATATATATTGGTAAGCTTGGTGCTTATCATGCTCTTAATCCTCCCAAAACTTAGGAAGGGAGTAGGAAGTGAGACACAAGAGTGTGAGGTGTGATGCAAAGCTCTCCCGCAATAAAATGGTTATTCAAGGGTTGCCAAATTCTCTACATTAAGAAATAAAGGGAAGGAAAAAATATATTTTAACTTGTTAAACTATCACCACATTTTCATTTACACCTCTAAATTTTTAAAAAGCGAGATTGGAGCTCCCTGTACTACTTTCACAATTTTAAAGAATAAAATATGTTATTTATTCCTCTCTATTTTAACCAATCTAAAAAAAAAAAAAAAACTTTCTTATTCATCTAATTACTTTGGCGAATTGCTACGATGCCCAATAAGCTCAACACTGCATTGAAAAAAAAAAAAAAAAAAACCACTAATGGTGAGAGGATAATACACATAAGATTACTCTTTTCCTTTGGGATATTTCCACTCAGCTATGAGACATCGATCTTGGTATGAATTTTTATTTATTTTTAATTGTGTGTGTGTTTTTTTTATCTGTTCAATCTCCTTTGGTCTTGTACAGCTTTTTCTAATTATTATGAGGCTCTATGTAGATAGCTGGCAGTATTGTGTGCATCACTTTACTACTTTGGTCGTGTAGTGTAAAGGAGTAGTGTCAGTAGGCAGAGTGTGATGTATTAATCAAATCCGCGTCTTGACCTATTAATGTTTGAGCAATGTTTTACATCTCAAATTTTTTTTAAAAAAATTAGTTTTTAAATAATGTATCATCATCTTATGAGATTTAGTATTTTGAAAAGTATGTCACCAACTCATGTAATGGTTATATCTCATTTAGAAACCAACTGTTGATTAAAAAAAAAAATTGAAATATATATCATTTCTCTTAATATTTTTGTATGGTCAGCGCCCCTGTGGTGAACGTGTACGCATGATGCGCGTTCTTTTTGTTGTTGTTGGTTTTCTAATCCGTTTCAGACTTTTTTTTTTTTTTTTTTTTGTGGATTTCTCCTGCATTTTCTGTGGCGTCCATTCAGTGGGCATTACCTATAATGTCCATATATATATATATATATATATATATATATATATGTAAAAAAAAAAAAAAAAATTCAGATGACTTGCCCTCACAATGCTCAATAAGCGGATAAGTTTTATACACTCTTGAATTTTGCGAGATTTACTAAACACAGCAATAATAAGAGAGTGAAACAGGAAAGTAAAACACATAAACGTAATCTGGTCCACCTATATTTGATAATCCTTTTTGGAAAAATTTTATCCTTAGCTGTAATTCTTTATTTTCTCCTTTTTGTTACTATCATGGTATGTTAGTAATTGGCCTTACGCATGATGAATGAATCTCTTTCTTTTGTATGGTTTTTGCAATACATCTCGAGGTTCCTTTAGCATTTCATGACTGTTTTATGGTAGAAATTAACAATTTTTTGAATTTAATGAATTCATCTATAATTTTGTTCTTTATTATTATTTTTATTATTATTATTTCTGTTTTTTTCTAAGATGTTTTTGTAAAAAAACAAAGTAAATTATAACGAAAAACCCGTGCATAGCAGAGGTTATAGGCCAGTGGAAATAATAATACTCATTTTAATTTATTCTGTCCATTATTATTCACGATGTTAGAATATATTATGAATATATAATATATTCTGAATATATTTTGATATTCACCATAATTGCTGATTTGATATATTTTCCCTGTATATATATTTTGATATTATTCTGCAATATTGTACATTAATTCCTTGATTGTATTTCCTAGTTTATCTAGCCTTATTGAAGTTAGTACGTTCTCCACGCAATTCAAAGGCTTTTTCGATCTTGTTTTGATATAACTATTATACCAACAGGCTCAAAAAGGTCTGATCTATCCTGTGGAGTTCTCAGATCGTCGTTCTGAGTTCAACGCGCTCTCACGCGCCGTCGTAAGTGTCTGTGTCACTATTCACGGTCTCACACGTCGCCGCTGGCCACCACGCTCAGCCTAGTCAGCCGTTTTTCAGAAAAATACCGCCAGAATCCAGATCGAAGGCTGCCGATCTATTGGCCTGTAGAAAGTACACGCCACCAAGAGACCCCACGCATTGCCATGCGCCGCCACAACTTTCTGTGGAATTTTGAACCGCCGCACGCACCATTTCCGACCACCACTCGCCGCCCTTGTCAGCTGTTTTCATAAACAAATCTTAGATACGTGTTTGGAGGCTGCCAATCTGTCGAACCAATTGAAGCACGCGCACCGAGGAGCTGCCACGCGCCGCCACCTTTGTAAGTTGTTTTTTGAGCTCACCTAGTTACACTACAATCAGCCACACTAGATTATTTCTGATTTTTGAGCCCATAGACTTGTAATACACTCAGCCACACCAGATTTCAGCCCTTTTAACCAAGCCTATATACCTTATTATACACTCAGCCACACCAGATCCTAACCCTTAAAAACAAGCTCATATCCCCTATCATACACTCGGCCACACCAGATTCGATCTTCTCACCAAGCTCACAGAACCTATCCTACCCTCAACCACACCGGATTATATTCCCAAAAAAAAAAAAAAAATGGTCATACCTACTACCACTCTCCCAAACACCAAAGATATTACCCAACCTATCCTTATTATTCTCAATGGCTCCAATTACCAGGCTTGGTCTCAAAATATGAGTAGGTGGCTCAAAGGATATTGTCTTTGGGAGTATGTTTCTAGTGAAGAACCTAAACCTCTTGCTGGAAAAGAGGAACCCGATGCGGCTTTCTCTACCCGCCTCCGCACATGGAAAAGTATCCATTACAAGATTACTTCTTGGTTCTCCAACACTTGTGTCGTCTCCATCAGCATGACATTTGGCAATCTTGACAATGCCAAATATGTCTGGAGCATGTTATCTCAGGGCTACAGCACTACCGATCTTGCTCAGCAATTTCAGATTGTGACCAAGCTTCATCGCATGCGTCAGGAACCAGGTCAAAGTATTACTGATTTTTATTCACAAATGACTTGTCTTTGGAATCAATTAGCATTCTGTGAGCCTATGTGGAGGGATAAGGTTGATGCCTCTGAGTACATTGCTTTTCGTGATAGCATGCGCCTAGTCGAGTTTCTTGTGGCAATTCGAGATGAGTTTGAGCATACTCGAGCTTCTCCTCTTCACCACTCATCACTGCCATCCTTGGAAAGTGCTCTTAGTGAACTCATTTCAGAAGAAACCCGATTCTCCACTATGAAGTTACACACCTCTGAGATGGTCATGGCCACTACATCACGCAATATGCATGCCCCTAATTCTATTCTTGCCGGGTCTTCCTCATCCAATCGGAATATCCAGTGCCACTATTGTCAGAAATTTGGCCACAGGTATAGTGAATGCAGAAAAAGGCTTTCTCGTGAGAATCATCAAGCTCCTAGTCATAAGGCTGTTGCGGTCACTCATACTGATACATCAGATATGTCTTACACCAATGTTGCACCCTAACCCAGTATCCTATCAGGATTTATCTAAGTCCAATCTTAATACCGCCATGTCCACCACACACAGGTAATTCCTCTTAGCATATTGATTCTGCTTGTTGTAATCACACGACACTGAATTCTTCCATATTTTCTGCAAAATCTGTATTACATAAGCCTACCACCATTTACACTATTAATGGTTCCCATCTTGATGTTAGTCACGTCGGGTCTGTTTCTACTCATCAACTCTCTTTGTCTGATACATACTTGGTGCCTAATCTCTCGTTAAATCTTTTATCTGTTGGTCAACTTTGTGAACTTGGCTTAGAACTGCACTATTCTAACCGAGGTTGTGATGTGCAAGATCCACAGACGGGACAGCTAATTGGGACCGCCCGTAAGATTGGACGTCTTTTCGAGCTTTCATCACTCCATCTTCCTCCTGCTGTGTCTGCTGCCACTCCATCTCGGTCTCCCTCTACTACCCTCAGTTTATGGCACACTCGTTTAGGACATGCATCTATTTCTCGTATTCGTTTTTTAGCTATAAGTGGTCAGTTAGGGTCTGTTGAGTCAAAGTCATTTGATTGTGTTGCGTGTCAACTTGGAAAACAAAGTGCTTTACCTTTTTAATAATAGTGCATATGTTTCTTCTGCTCCTTTTGATTTGGTACATTCTGATGTATGGGGCCCTGTGCCTATTCCCACCATGGGCGGATCCCGCTATTTTGTAGTTTTTGTGGATGATTATTGTCTATACACATGGCTTTATCTTTTACAAAATTGGTCTGAACTTCCAAAAATTTACTCTGAATTTCAACGGATGGTTCAAACCCAATTTTCCCGAAACATAAATTTTTTTCATTTTGATAATGCCATGGAATATCGTGAATCTACCTTCCTTACTACCCTCAGACAAAATGGCACTCTTCCCCGTCGCTCATGCCCAAACTTCTCAACAAAAGGGTCGTGCTGAACATAAACACACGCACATCTTAGACACTATTAGGGCTTTGCTCCTATCTACTTCTATCCCTGAACACTTTTAGGGAGAAGCCGCTCTTACTACTGTTTATACCATTAATAGGGTCCCGTCTCCCACTACCTTAAGTAGGTCCCCCTATGAACTCCTGTATGGTTCTCCTCCTGATTACCAATCCCTCCGCATCTTTGGTTATGTCTGTTTCATGCTTCTTCCACCCCATGAACGAACAAAATTAGAACCTCGTTCTCGCCTATGTTGTTTTCTTGGGTATGGCATTGAACACAAAGGATATCGTTGTTATAATCCTATTTCCAAACGGCTCCGCATCTCGCGGCACGTCACTTTTTGGGAACATCAGTTCTTTAGTGATATGGAGTCTTTTCCTACTAGTTCCTCTAATTCTTCTCCTATCTTCACTAATGTCTCATTTGATTTGCTCCCCGACACTACTGATCTTGATGCAGGGATGACAAGCTCTCTAGACGACATTCTGACGATCGACCCCAATGACTCTGCCCCGCCTGTTGATCCATCTACTCTTGAGCCAGCTCCCTCTGTCCCTCGTCGTTCTACTCGGGCAACATCTCTTCCTTCCCACCTTCATGATTATCACTGTTATTCTGCTTTTGCTACTCTACATGAACCTTACTTCTTCTGTGAGGCTCATACTAACCCTCTTTGGTAAAATGCTATGTCTGAAGAACTTAATGCCCTTTCCAAAACCTATACTTGGGACTTAGTTGATTTACCTCCAAGCAAAACTGCGGTAGGGTGCAAGTGGGTATACAAGATTAAGACAAAATCTGATGGGTCTATTGAGCGATACAAGGCACGTCTTGTGGCATAAGAATTCAATCAGGAGTATGGTATTGATTATGAGGAGACTTTTGCGCCGGTGGCTTGTCTTACTTCTGTTCGATCCCTCCTTGCTGTGGCTTTTGTGCGTCGTTGGGATCTTTTTCAAATGGATGTGAAAAATGCATTTCTCAATGGTGATCTTAGTGAAGAAGTTTATATGCAACCTCCTCCTGGGTACAATCATCTGCCACACAAGGTTTGTCGACTTCGCCGGGGTTTGTATGGTCTGAAACAGGATCCTCGGGCTTGGCTTGCCAAATTCAGTTCCTCTATTGCGCAAATTGGGTTTATTTCTAGCCCCTATGACTCTACTCTTTTTATCTGGCGATCTGATGCTGGTCTCATTTTACTTTTAATATATGTTGATGATATGATTATTACTGGAGATGATACTGTACCGATTGTTCTTCTGATCCAAATGGTTACTATCTCTTTCAAGCCAAATATGCTTCAGATCTCCTTTCACGAGCTGGCTGTACCGATTGTAAAATTGTTGATAGCCCTCTAAAGACAAATGTCAAACTTCGTGTCACTAATGGTGAGCTACTTTCTAATGCCAATCTCTATCGACAATTAGTTCGAAGTCTCATCTATCTTACTGTGACACGACTGGATCTTGCCTATGCAGTCCATCTTGTTAGTCAGTTTATGACCGCACCACGCTCAGTTCATTATACGGTTGTTTTTCACATCCTTCGCTGCGTGAATGGTTTGTTTCATGGTTTGCATTTCTCTTCTCACTCATCATTAGACTTACATGTATATTCAGATGCTGATTGGGCAGGTGATCCCACAGATCGTCATTCCACCATGGGTTATTGTTTCTTACTTGGTGATTCTTTCATCTCTTGGCGTAGTAGGAAACAATATGTTGTTGCCCGCTCTAGCACTGAAGCTGAGTATCATGCTCTTGCTGACACCACCTCTGAGCTCCTCTGGCTCCGTTGGCTTCTACATGATATGGGTGTTTCTCAGGCCTCCAGTTCTCCTATCTTTTGTGATAATCGAAGTGCGATTCAGATTGCGCAAAATGATGTATTTCATGAACGTATTAAACACATTAAGATCGACTGTCATTTTGTGCGCCATCATCTTTTGCAGGGGACTCTCCATCTCTGTCCTATTGCTTCCGCTAATCAGTTGGCCGATGTGTTCCCTAAAGCACATCCACCTGGACGGTTTCGTGATCTTGTTTCCAAACTCAAGTTGGCATCTACATTACCACCTTGAGTTTGAGGGGAGATGTTAGAATATATTCACCATAATTGCTGATTTGATATATTTTCCCTGTATATATATTTTGATATTATTTTGCAATATTGTACATTATTCCTTGATTGTATTTTCTAGTTTATCTGGCCTTATTCAACTATAAATAGGCCTCTTTGTATACAGATCAATACACACATAAATACAATATTCAGTTCCATCCCTATACTCTCTAGTTTACTTTACACACGAGATGGTGAAGAAGCAAATCAAAATATCTACTTGATTTTGAATAGAAAGAAGAAAGAAGAAAGAAAGAAAAAAATATATCAATAAAACGAATCGTAGCAACGACTTGAGCAACAAAGCAAGTAACTGAGAATTTCAATAAAACCAACTTTCTTGATGTTGGTATACAAATTACAAAGAAAGGGTCTTCAAATTGACAACATCAAGGGGAAAAATTACAAAAGAAAAGGCATAAATTGATAATTTTGCAAATCAATCAACGTTTGAGGTCAAGAATTAGAAAACGAGTAATCAAAGTAATTGTAAGTAAGGAGAACCACAAAACCTGAATTTAGAAGGGACCACCAAGTAGCTCAATCGGCTGGGACCACGCCTAATTTAGCGGAGGTCACTAGTTCGAATTTCCCTCCCTCCTCTTATGCGGACATGTCAAAAAAAAAAAAAAAAAAACTAGAAATTAATAATGCAAGATGAAAAACAAATAATTGAGTCTTTTTATTAGTTTTATTTATAATATTATAATATTAGTTTTTTTAGGTTATTAGTATTTCATTTTATATTTTATTTAAATTTTAAGAGTTATTGTTATTTTATAATTCAATATAAAATCTCATAATAATCTCAAGAGATAAAAGAAAAGAAATGAATTGAACATTAAATTAAAGCGGTTCGGTCTATGCCCTACATTTTTCATTGATAAATTTATAATACAAAAACTCTATTTATAAAGCTTAAAAAATCCAAGACATGCATCGACATCAACGGCTACTCAGGTAAGGTAAGTACGATAATTAAAAGTCTGGAGAGAGAACCCTCTCTCTCTTCCTCTGGGCAATATCAAGAAAGACATAACAGAGGAGGGAAGATCTAGATCTTTATTCCCCTTTCCCCGGTAACAATGTACAATACCTTCTCTGTGATTTTCTTCGGTCTCCATTTTTAAGGAGTTTGCTTTAAATCTAATTTGTAGATCTAGATCCAATTAGATCTAGTTTCTTCAATCTTATATCCAACCTGGTATACCCCTTTTTCCCCTCTCTCACTTTGATTGGAAACATGGTATACAAAAGTCTTCAAATTGGCAACATTATGGCCCACTCAGAAATTTGAGGGCAAAAATCCAAGACATGCATCGACGTCAAAGACTACTCATTAAGAAGAACCACAAAATCATACATAAGTAATAGATGGGACCAGCGAGAAGTAAAGTAGAAATGATGAAGATCAAAAATAAATAATTTAGTCTTTCAGCATTATTTAGAATATTAATTTTATTTAAGTTATTAGTAATTAATTTTATATTTATATTAAATTTTAAAAGTTAGTGTTACTTTATAATTTAATAATGGGTTTAACCCAAAATTAGTCAAATTAAGATTAAAATTTGATTGGTATTTAATTAAGTGTTCTTTTGTATTTCAATAAAAATAAATTAAAATTAATGGATAAACTTATTTTATTCTTAAAAATTGTGATTATGTTCTTTTTCGGGACATAAAGTTCTTACAAAAAAACATAACTAAAACATAGCGTAAACTTAAACCGACGAACCCTCGGACAGCTTTATCTCCTAACATTGATAACGTCAAGTGCTCAAAGAGTTTTGTGAAGCGCTCAAATAATTTTGTGAAGGAAACTCATGGAGATTGCACTTGGTTGAATCCTTTCTTTGAGAAGCTTCTCATCATTCTGCAAGCCCATCACCTTCCAGCAACACGGCTAACATTCAATTACAGAAGAAGTAGAATATTAATGGACTGCAATATCCCAATCAATGTCATCTAATTTTGGCTCCCAAAAACAGAGCCCAAACAGAGGGTCACGCTCATGAAAGACGTGGGGATTGGGTAGAGTTGTGTTGTAGTGTGAGTTTTCCTAAATATGTTTGTCATGGACGGTGATATCAGGGATTCCTTTGGCTATGTAATTTATTAAGTAATTTCTACCTAAAGGGGTAAGATTGAAGATAATTAGCGCTTTAGATGACGTTGCCTCCACTAAATAAATAAGGCATCAGAAGAAAAATAAGCGCTACTTTAGAAAAAGCATAAGAAAAACAGAGCTCCTGATCTCCTACAATGCATCGGATGAAGAGAAAGAAAGTGTTACGTGTTGCCCTATCAAGGATTGATTTGATTTATTAAAAAGTAATGTCTTCTACTTTTTCTTTTTCGATTTCAAATTGGTTTCGGATGATAAAGTTTTTCGGAGAAACTTTCTTAAAGCAAATCTATAAAAATGACACGCGGGGTAGCCGTGAGAAGAAGATATTTTTGTAATAATAAGTATAAAATTGAAATAAATTTTAGGAAAAATTTTATTAAGTTCCTTTTCGGCCAATTTTGCAGATTCTTTTGAACTTCTAAATTTTTCAATTTAGACCTTTAAATTTTTATTTTCTCTCACTTTGGATCTCTCTGTTAGTTTTTAACGTTAAAGTCAAAAAGTCTGACTTTTTATGCCCATTATACCCCTAACCAGCCCACTTGAAATTCCAAAAATGCCCAAAATTACAGCACCCACCCCAGCCCAAAACGACACCATTTTGGGTATTAATTTTTTTTTTTTTTGGCTTTAAAAAAAAAAGGGAAATGCAAAATATTAAAAATATTGAAAAACTAAAAAAAAAAAAAAAAACACCCTAGCCCAAAACGGTGTCATTTTGGGCATTAAAGTCAACAATTTTTTTTTTTCCTTTTATAAAAAAAGGGAAAAATATATATATTTTTTTAAATAATTGGAGCCACCCCGTTAGCCGGAGCCACCCCCATGGTCGGTATGTGGGGGTGGTTCGACCACCCCCATGGCCAAGGGGGTGGTCCGGCCATCCCCAAAAGGCCAAAAAAAAAAAAAAAAAGAGGATTTTGGGATGGGTTTGGGCTTTTGGGGGTGGCCGAAACCACCCCAGGCCCTTGGGGGTGGTCCGGTCACCCCCAAAAGGCCGAAAGCCATTCCGATTTTTTTTGTTTTAGCCTTTTGGGGGTGGGCGGACTACCCCCTTGGCCATAGGGGTAGCTGGAGCCACCCTGATTTTTTTTTTTTTTTTTTTTAATATTTTGCTTTATCTTTTTTTTTTTTTTAAATAATAATAATAATTTTAATGACCAAAACGACGTCGTTTTGGGTCGGGTGGGTGTTGTAGTTTTGAGGCCCAAGGTGTAGTTTTAACGTGGGGGTATAATAGGTATAAAAAGTAAAACCGTTTAATCTAACGTTGAAAACTAATAGAGGGGTTCAAAGTGAGAGAAAATAGAAGTTCAGGGGTCCAAAATGAGAGATTTAGAAGTCAAGGGGGGTTTGCAAAATCGGCCGAAAGTTTAAGGAAACTTAGTGAAATTTTTCCTAAATTTTATTAAAAATTATGTATATTTCACGTGTTATTAAAAAAAAAAAAAAAACCTTATTTCTAAGGCTTTTGAGTAAAGAGAACATAGAATTTAACGTAATGGGAATAAGATCAGCCCGTCTAGCATAGTGGCCGGGTGTGTCGTGGAGTCCCTGGAGGCTTATCGAGCAGCAAATTCCCAAAAAGAGGGAGTTGTGTGTTGGGGAAATATTAATGATCTCAAATGGAAAGTCCTTAATAATGACTTTGTTAAAGTAAATTGGGATGCTGTTGTAAATAAACATATAATGAAGATGAGTACTGGTGTGCTTGTTAGAGATGGAATGTGAGAGGTTTTGGCCACTTTATCATCTCCTAAAGATCATATTATTGAGCTAGATGTCACATAGGCAATTGCAGTTTAAGGGTAACCTTTAAATTGTTAACCATGCCTTTGGTTAACACAAGAATACTTTTGGATCATTTTATACTGCAATGTAATTGCCTATAATTTGTCATGGATGTGCACCATTTATGTATATATATATATATATATATATATATATATATATATATATATATGAAGCTTGGATCTCCAAAACTGAAGACATAATTGGCCTAATTGAGCTCATCGTTGTAGTCTATAATTTGATCTGTATGGTTTACAAAAGTCTTCAAATTGGAAACGTCAAGGACCACTTAGAAATTTCATGCATCACTATCAACACTAAAGTTAAAATTAGGGAAAATTTCACTTTATACTTTTAAATTATTATGGGATTTGACAAGTTTCCAAACTTCAAAACATCTTAATTTGAACTCCTCAACTTTAAATTTCAGTCAATCTGAACCTCTCCATCAGATTTAGCCGTTAACTTCTAACAACAATACTTAAAAAGACCAAAATATCCCTAATTTTTTTAATACTTTTTATTTTTATTTTTTTTAATTGGCCTAATTGAGCTCATCTTCTGAAGTTATTAATTTGCTCTGCATAGTTTTGTTGCGATCCTCTCTTGATTTGGAGAAATAAATCTCTGGGTGATAATTATTTTATGTAATCGTTATTCGTTTTATTTCCTTGTTAGTGTTGTTTCCACAATAAGTAGTATAAGTCAAATCTAGTCATATTAAGAATGTATTTTCATAAGAGTCTTGAATATTAATGAATCGGCCCTAATTTTTTTTGGGAATACTGTAATAACTCCGCTATTTAAAAGTTGTAATGTTTATGAATAAAGAAAAGAGAATAATTAATCTAAATTAGCTCTTGCTAGGTCTACGTTTCCTCTAAAAGCCTAAATTATTCCATTACGGACTTAGGTTCGTAGCAAGTTTCTTTCTGGCTTTTTTGAGCAATTACACAGACCCTTCTCTCCCTTTTATCATAGCTTAAGAGCAATTATCAAAAATATTCAAAATAGAATACTTTCGTAGCAACAACTTGAGCAAGTAACCGACAATTTCGATAAAAAAAAAAACAACTTGCTTGATGTTTGAGGTTTTGGCATGGTATACAAAAGTCTTCGAATTGGCAACATCAAAGAAATTTCAGAGCATAAATCCAAGACATGCATCGACATCAAAGAAATTTCAAAGCAGAAATCCAAGACATGCATCGACATCAAGGACTACTCAGTAAGGAGAACCACAAAACCATACATAAGTGATAAATGGGACCAACGAGAAGTTTCAAAGTAGAAATGATGAAGATCAAAAATAAATAAATAATTTAGGCTTCCACTTTTATGTAGAATATTAGTTTTATTTAAGTTATTTGAAATAATTTTATATTTATATTAAATTTTAAGAGTTAGTGTTATTTTATAATTTAATAATAGGTTTAACCCAAAATTAGTCAAATTAGCTAGGATTAAAATTTGGTCGGTATTTAATTAAGTGTTCTTTTGTATTTCAATAAAAATAGATTAAAATTAATGAATAAACATATTGGTGGTGTTTGGTAAATAGGTTAGCCTAGACACTGTAGTTGATGTAGATTGATGTGAAAAAAAAATAAGAATATTTTGTATAAAAAAGTGAAAAAGTGAAATGAAAAAGTGCAAAAGTTTTATTTTGTAGTAATTTTGTTTATTTAAATAATAATAAAAAATAAATAATGTAATATAAAAATTAAAAATATTAAAATATTTTGATATTGAGTTTTTTAGAAAATTGTAATAAATAGTAACAAGGACACCTCACTCATTTACCAAACAAAGCCATTTTGTTCTTTAAACTACTGTTCTTTTGTGGAATGAAAATAATGACAAGGGAATAGATGGGACAAGCATTGCTGTCAAGGACCACCAAAGAAGTATCAGAGTAGAAAGCTAAGAAATAAATGCGTAGACTTTGTCAGGGCAATTTCGTCGAAATCAATGAAATCGTCACTAGTTGTAACTTGTAATAAACCATCAATGAATTATTATTTTAGAGTCTCGGCAGATTAACTGTTTCTCTTTTTTAATATCTTTTTATGGTGATTGTAAACGGGGTGGGCAAATTAATTGTTTACGGCCTATTGACCGTTTATCGATCGTCACTAAATTGTTACCGACTTTCAACAGTCGTTAGGCAAAATAAAAATATTGGTTCGACATCGTTTCGATTCAGTAAGCGGTAAAAAAAGAAAAAATGCCGGTTAACCGACTTAACCGATTTTTCAAGTAAATTTTGAATTTTGTCTGGTAACTTTTATTATTGTGTTTGTCTAAATGATTTGTGGTTGTCATTTTGATCCGTGTTCTATTAATTTACTTTTTCTTTTCATTTATAAAATATATTCTTTACTGATTCTGTAGTTACAATGAAGTTGATAAATCTAAACATAAAAACTTGTAATCGACAATTAACTAACTTAATCGACCACCTATATGAAGTTGGTTAATTAATCGACTTAACTGACTTTTACGAATCGGTATGCGAAAATGACCTTACTGACATCGACCAAGCCGATACCTACCCTTAATTGTGAGAGATAAAAGATGAGAAATAAATATGTAACTTCTATTTTATTGGATGAAATTTCAGATCAAATGCCACCGATTAACTAATAAACTGTTATTAAAAATATCTAGTACTAGACTTTAGTTAAAAATTGCTCAAAATATCACTGGTTAATAAGCGGATAAGTTTTATACTTTGTTGAATTTTGCGAGATTTACTAAACATTGCAACAATAATGGTGTGAAACAAGGAAGTAAAACACAGAAACGTAATCTGGTCCTCCTAAATTTGTTAATCCTTTTTGGAAAAATTTTATCCTTAGCTGTAATTCTTTATTTTCTCCTTTTTGTTACTATCATGGTATGTTAGTAATTGACCTTATGCATGATGAATGAATTTCTTTCTTTTGTATGGTTTTTGCAATACATCTCGAGGTTCCTTTAGCATTTCATGACTGTTTTATGGTAGAAATTAACAATTGTTTGAATTTAATGAATTCATCTATAATTTTGTTCTTTTTTATTATTATTATCCCAAACAGAAGAAAAACAAGAGAAAGAAAGTGTTACGTGTTGACCTATCAATAATCAAGGATTTGTTTGATTTATTAAAAATAAAAAGTGTTTCGGTGCTTCTGCAGATGCAGTGTAGTTTGTGCAGGGGCCATCTAATTGTATACAGCTGTTTCTTACCACTCTCAACAATAACCGAAGTGATGGATTGAGTCTTACAATTTTTTTAATTACTTTTAAAAATAGAAAAAAAAAAAAAAAGTATAATAAATCTATGAGTCAATCCTTCAAAATTTTAATATCGTAAAGTTTTTTTTTTTTTGAAAATTTAGTCTCTAGATCAATTGAAATGACAATAAAATTCATGCCGTTAGAGACGTTAGGGCAACTCAAAACTCACCGTTTTACCCCATTAAAATATTAAATTTTTATTAATTTAATTTTAAAAAATTAAATCAAAAAAAAAAAAAAAATTAAAGGGTGGCCAGGGGTGATAGTGGCCACCCCTGGGTGGCTTGCGGCCACCCCCAAAGGGTTTGGGTGGCCTGGTGGTTTGAGATGACCGCGAGCCACCCCATGGGTTTTGGGGTGGCCTACCCAAACCCCTCATGAGGTGGCTGCGAGCCACCCCATGGGTGTGGACCACCCCAAACCACCCATGGGGTGGCTCAAGTCACCCCAGGGGTGGGTTGCAGCCACCCTACAGGGGTTGGGTGGTGGCCAGGGGTGGCAGCCTTCAATTTTTTTTTTTTTTAGATTTAATTTTTAAAATTAAATTAATAAAAAGTAAATATTTTAATGGGATAAAAAGGTGCGTTTTGAGTTGTCCTAACATCTGTTAAAAAATTTTAACGGCAAGGATTTTATTGTCATTTCAATTGACCTAGGGACTAAATTTTCGAAAAAAAAAAAAAAAAAAAAAAAAAAAAAAAAAAAATTAAGATATTAAAATTTTGAAGGATTGACTCAAGGATTTATTATACATTTTCCCTTAAAAATATAGCTGATGTCTCGTGTTGTCATAACTGTAAGAGTTTTTTTGATCCAAATAAATGTATTTAAGGCTTATATATATATATATATATATCTGATTCATAGTTTCTTATTATAAATCTGACAGAATGGTTCAAATTGACGCGCGAGGTCTAAAGTGAAATTTTCCTTAAAACTATTTTTATATAGCATGCAAAAACTCATGTAGATACTAAAAAAAAAAAAATGGGGAAACTTCAGAAAGCCCTCCTGAACTTCCAGCCGTTTTGACATACCCCCATGAATTTCCAAAATTCTCACTTAGGCCTTCTAAACTTAGGTTTTCTCTCACTTTAAACCCTTCTTTTTATACATATTTTACCATCAACCAAAACTACGTCGTTTTGAACTTTAAAACTACAACACCTACTCAGCCCAAAACGACATCGTTTTGGGCTGAAAAACTATATCACCACCCAACCCAAAACGACGTCGTTTTGAGCATAAAAAATAAAAAAATAAAAAAGGGGGGGGGGGGGGGGGGTGATTGGGTGCATTTGAGGGTGGCCGGACCACCCCCAAGGGGTTGGGGGTGGTTTCAGCCACCCCATACGGCCGGTATGGGGTGGCCGAAACCACCCCAGCCCCTTACGAGTGGTCCGGCCACCCCCAAAAGCACCCGATCCCTAGAGCCACCCCCGATTTTTTTTTTTTAAAAAAAAATTTATTTATTTTTCTTTTCTTTTTTTTTTCTTTTTTTAAAAAAAGAAAATTAATGCCTAAAATGACGTCATTTTGGGCTGGGTAGGTGTTGTAGTTTTAGGACACAAAACCAACGTAGTTTTGAGGAGGGTAAAATGGGTATAAAAAGTCAAATTGTTTGACGTTAACATTAAAAGGGTTCAAAGTGAGAGAAAACTAAAGTTCAGGGGGCCTAAGTGAAAGTTTTAGAAATTCAGGGGGTTATGTCAAAACGACTGAAAGTTTAAGGGGATTTTTTGAAGTTTCTCCAAAAAAAAATTCATGTAGATATTTCAAACTTTGTTTTCTTTTCCCTGGGGCGCCATAAATAGGGTAGATGAATATGAGAAATCTTAACAAAACTATGAATTATTAGTGTTTTTTATTGTGTCAGAAATTGAAAGTTACAGCAGCAAACAAAGAGGTTGCCTAACATACCTATATTTGTGAGTAGTATTATAAGTCTTTCTAGTGTTCTATTAGAGTCATCTCAAATGTGATGTGACTTTTAAAATCACCAATAGATCAAAAGTCAATAAATCATATTTTAAATTAAACGGTAATTTTAAAAGTGATATCATGTTTGTGATGACTCTAGAAGGCTAATAATTGCGAGACCTCAGGCTGCGTCACCCACGTGAAAACATATCCTTCTTAAATTATTGTTCAATTGAAAATATCTTCTTAAATTTGTAATTGAATATCCCTTCAAATTACTAAAAACAAATTATCAATGTCTTACGAACTAATAAAAATATAAAAATACTCAACGAATTTTACAATTAGACAAAAATATTTTTATAAATTTTTTAAAAAAGAATAAAATCTAATATAATGAATTTGTTAATGAGAGATTTGAGGAAGGAAATTTTCAGGATGGTTGAAGATTAGATGACCAAAATATATTTCAGAAAAAAAAAAAAAAAAAAAAATCAGATGACAAGCGAAACATAGAACGTGAAGAAATATATTTTCAATTTGGCATGATTATCCCAAATTGAAAAATACACCTTGGTATTCAATCTGATTATAGCAGTGTTAGTTTTATTTTTGTCTTCCTCAAATGCAATCTCGTTTGCAATCCGTCGGAAGATGGATTTACTTTGAAAAACTTGTTTTTAAAAAAATCAATTTACACCAACATATTCATCTGAAACTAGAAATAAGCTACAAACGATCAACGAACATATACATGAAGGGTATCTTTAACTGTGAAGGACGGTTTTTGGATTTTTTAAGGATGAATTTTACTTTAAATTTGTATTATATATCATCAACATATAAATGCAACTCTCTCCTTTTTTTTCATTTTTTATTTTTTATTTTTAAGTACAAACATATATTCCTTCGCTTCGATGTATCATTTTTGTTTTTGTATAAATTTTTCGTGACCATGTCTAGAAAAAAGGCTTGTCTCTTGGCTCTATTTTATATATCAATATATGAATTATTTTCTACCCAAAACTTAAACAGCCCAAATTTATTATTTTTAAAAAATTAGACATGAGAAATAGCATATAAGAGCAATATGTAAAAGAGTTTTTAATACAACATAGAGCTGAAGCGGCACAATATGGCTATGACAGAATGTTGGGTTCTATTTTGATATACGTTTGAATTGAAAATTGAAATATAAAAAAAAAAAAATTAATTCTTTTTTTTTGTGTATTTTTAGCTAATACTTAATATATATATATATATATATATATATAATTTTCAATGTTAGGCTGGTACGAGGTGAATATGGAAAAAAGAGTGAAGGAGAAGAAAGAGATCGCATGGAGAAAAATATATGAAAATAAATTAGTGCTTCCATGTAAATAATATGTTCATTACTGATAAATAAATGGAGAAACTTCAGTTTGCTCCTTGAACTTCTAGTCAATTTGACAAATTATCACTCAATTTTTAAATCTTTCACTTTGAATCCCTAAACTTTGATTTGCTCTCACTTTGGACTCATTTATTAGTTTGAGGTTGAAAACGGTGTAGTTTTAACGTGAGGATATAATGGGCATAAAAATACAAACCGTTTGAGTTTAATTTTAAAAACTAATAGAAGAGTCCAAAGTGAGAGCAAATCAAAGTTTATGGGTCTAAAATGAAAAATTGAAAAGTTGAGGGGGTTTGTCAAATCGGTTAAAATTTCAGGAGGGGCAAACTGAAATCTCCCCTAAATAAATAAAAGAGCCAGGGGTAAAACAGGAAAGAAGAATTAGGGGGTGTTTGTTAAACAACACTTCCATGGCACTATTCATCTTAAAAAAAAGTTAAAAAAGAAAATAATAATTAATATAGAAAAATAAAAAAGTGGTATTGAAAAATGAAAAAATTTTATTTTGTAATGTTTTTTTATTTAAATAAAAATAAATAATAAATAATAGGATATAAAAAGTAAATAATTTGACATAAATGTAAAAAAAAAAAATTTTAAAAAAATAAAGTGAATAATGTCGCGTAATGTGAAAAAATGGGATTGAATTTAACCAACAAAGCATTAGTTCCTCGCTGTACGTGAATGAATGGCTCAATAAACGAGATTTCAGTATAGAATATTAATTAATAAAGTGAACATTATCTACATCAACCAACCCTTTTACCAAACAAGTTGTGTGGTTTGACTTCAATCCCCTTTGGTGCTCTACAGCTGTTTCTAATTATTTTGAAGCTATTTCAAAAAAAATATATATATTTTGAGGCTCTCTGTAAACATCTGGCAGTAGTGTAGAGGAGTAACGCCAGGGGTGAAGTAAAACAGAACACCACCAGCGTACTAAGCAAGTCAGTCAAAAAAAAAAAAATTCTGTATCACGACCCGTAAGGCCAGTAGGCAACGTGTGATGTAATTGTCAAAGTCGTTGTTATATCAAAATGTAATCAATGACATTCCATTCAAACTAGTTTGAATTTAATTCTTTATTTTATTATTTAAAGAAATAATAAGGTTGAAAGTGAGAATACCACCTAAAATATATTATAACTCTTATTTGCTCTTCTTTTTCTTCATCTTCTCTCGGTCCCTTTATTCCCTCTCTGCTCTATTGCTCTTTTGCTGTTCTCGTGTTGCTGCCGTTGTTCATCCTTTCTCTTCCCCTCTATCAGGTCAGAATTTCACCTTATTTTTTAAGTAATATTCTCCTAATATATTTTTTTTCTCATAAAATACTTTTGTTTTTGTAAAGCTTTTCACTGTTTGGTGTTTATAGTGTTTGTTGTTGCTTCCTATGGTTTTGTAGTTTGTATGATTTGTGTGCATTTTTTATATGCGTTTATGGTATTTGATGCCATAAAAATTTTAATATTTTTTTAAAAAAATTATATTTAGATTAGCGTGCACACACCACAGCACATTACTATGCACTGTAATGTGTAATGCATCACCAATAACAATTAACAATTAACAATTTTTTGAATTTAATGAATTCATCTATAATTTTGTTCTTTATTATTATTATTATTATTATTTCCGTTTTTTTTCTAAGATATTTTTGTAAAAAAACGAAGTAAATTATAATGAAAAACCCGTGCATAGCAGAGGTTATAGGCCAGTGGAAATAATAATACTCATTTTAATATATTCTGTCCATTATTATTCACGAGATGGTGAAGAAGCAAATCAAAATATCTACTTGATTTTGAATAGAAAGAAAAAAATATATCAATAAAACCAATCGTAGCAACGACTTGAGCAACAGAGCAAGTAACTCCAATATTGAAGGTAACATGGTATACAAAAGTCTTCAAATTGGCAACATTATGGCCGGCCCACTCAGAAATTTCAGAGCAAAAATTCTAGACATGCATCGACATCAAAGACTACTAATTAAGGAAAACCACAAAACCATACATAAGTAATAGATGGGACCACCGAGAAGTTTCAAAGTAGAAATGATGAAGATCAAAAATAAATAATTTAGTCTTTCAGCATTATTTAGAATATTAATTTTATTTAAGTTATTATTAGTAATTAATTTTATATTTATATTAAATTTTAAGAGTTAGTGTTACTTTATAATTTAATAAGAGTTAGTCCAACCAAATCAATAGGAGAAAAATTCTGAATCCATTTAGTTATGTGTTTTTGTCTAAAAAAATATAAAATAACAAAATTGTCATCCTAAATATAACTAAATAATCCTCTCCCTTTCATCTGCAATTGCTGGTTCTACTCTATTTCTGCGTTTTTCACACTCTCTCTATATAGTCTTTACATCTTCTCAAAACATTTCTGCAGTTCTACCTTTCACTTTAGAGCGTTCCTTCACTCTCATCATTTCTTCACTCTACCCTTCAATCCCTTCCATCAACAGCGCAGTGTTTCACTTTCGAGCATTCCTTCACTCACCATCAGGAAATGGCGGAACCACTTCTCTCCTTTGTTGCTGAGCGAATTATTGAGGCTTTGTGCTCACCGGCTGTCAAACAGATCGGATTGCTCTGGGATGTCGAAGATGAGCTTCAAAACCTGACCAACACCGTTTCAACAATTAAAGCTGTGCTTCTGGATGCGGAGGACAAACAGGCTGCAGGAAACTGTGTGGTCAAACTTTGGCTCGAAAGGTTAGAAGATGTCATTTATGATGCGGATGACTTGCTGGATGCTGTTTCAACTGAAGCTAGACGAAGAGAAATAATGACCCGTAATAAGAAGGCCAAAAAGGTACGCATTTTATTTTCCAAACCAAACCCGCTTGCCTTTCGTCGTAAAATGGTCCGTGAGATTAAAGCTATCAAAAAGAAGTTAGATGCCATCAACGCCGATTGGAAGAATTCCCACTTGGAGGTACGCCGGGTTGAGCCACGAGTTGTGAATAGGGAGAGGAATAACACTTATGCTTTTGTACCTGCGGAAACAGTTATTGGTCGAGAAGATGATAAGAAGGCTGTTATAGACTTTCTACTGGACTCCAACGTTGAAGACAATGTTTCAATCCTTCCAATTGTTGGCATTGGTGGATTGGGAAAGACTGCACTCGCTCGATTCGTATTCAATGATCACCAAATCCAAGAACATTTTGAGCTCAAAATGTGGGTGTGTGTCTCTGATATCTTCGAGGTTAAAAATATTGTTGCAAAAGTCTTAGAATCTGCAACCAAGGAGAAACCAGCATACGCTGAAATGGATACATTGGTGAGTAAACTTAGAGAAAAAATAGAAGGAAAGAAATACTTCCTAGTGTTGGATGATGTGTGGAATGGTGATCATGGAAAATGGTGTCGCCTGAAAGAAGTGCTGATGGGTGGTGCAAGAGGTACTAGAATAGTAGTGACTACCCGCAATGAAATCGTTGCAAAGACCATCCGCCAGGAAAGCGTTGCAAGCATTATTGGGACAGTTGAATCATATCTCTTAAAAGGATTAGATGAAGACGCATCATGGTCTTTATTTAAGCAGAAGGCCTTTGAGAGAGGACAAGAGCTGGAGAATTCAAGCATGGTCGCACTTGGAAAGGAGATCGTAAAAAAGTGTTTAGGTGTCCCTTTGGCCATTACGACAATCGGAAGTTTACTGGGCTCCACAAATTCAGAAGCAGAATGGAAGGATTTTAAGAACAATGAGCTCTCAAAAATATCTCAGAATGCAACTGAACTTTTACCAACTTTGAAGCTGAGTTATGATAATCTTCCTTCACATTTGAAGCACTGCTTTGTTTATTGTAGTTTGTTTCCAAAGGATTATCTGTTTTATATACCAGAACTGATTCAAATGTGGATAACACAAGGGTTTGTCAAGTCTTATGATGATCAAAGCCTATGTTTGGAAGACGTTGGTAGGAAGTATTTTAAGGATTTACTATGGAGATCATTCTTTCAAGAAGCTCGAACGGATGAGTTTGGTGACATAATTGATTGCAAAATGCATGATCTCATGCATGATCTTGCCATATCAATGACAGGATTGTTGATAGCCACATTAGGTGATAAGGAGACAAAATCCGATAAGAAAACGCGTCATCTATCATTACATAATTACGATAAACCTATTTCTACGTTGTGTGAATTAAGTAGGATTAGGACATTTCTGGTTCGCTGTGACCGTAAGCTGGATAAGAATGATTTTGATGCAATTATTTCAAGTTTCAAGTTCTTGCGCATGTTGGATATTTGGTCTATAGATCTTGATTATTTGCCAAGCTCTATCGGGAAGCTGAAGCATTTAAGGCGTCTTGATCTTTCTCACAATAAGAATATCAAGAAGTTACCAGCTTCTATAACTAGGTTGCAGAATTTGCAAGAATTATTACTCCGGGAGTGTGACTCACTTAAAGAATTGCCGAGAGACATTAAAAAATTGGTCAATCTCAAGCATCTTGATATATATGGATGTGTTGGTTTGACTTATATGCCACGTGGATTGGGGCAACTGAATAATCTTGAGACGTTAACAGATTTTTATGTCCACTCGGGTTCTCACTTCAAGCATTGCGGTGATTTACGAGAACTGAACGGACTCAATAAGCTGAGAGGAAGTTTAGAGATTATAAATCGTCGACATGGGAAAGATGTTGCATTAGAATATGAGGCTGTAAATCTAAAGGAGAATCAAAATCTTCATCAATTGGTTTTCGATTGTTGTGTTACTGAAGGAGATGTCAATGATTGGGATGTTGTCGATGATAAAATGCCATTTGAAGGCTTCCAACCGCCCCCAAATCTGAAACAGCTATCCTTTTGGGGCTGTCCGGGTTCAAGTCTTCCGAGTTGGGTTTTTTCGTTGACAAATCTTGTGAAGTTGGAGCTACGTCATTGTCGTACATTAAAGTCTCTCCCCCTTCAACATCTCACTTCCGTTCAAGACTTGATTCTTGAGCGTTGTGTTGAGCTTGAGCTAGCCAATGATGAGGATAGGATGCAATGGCAAGGCCCTACGAACCTCCTCTCTCTTGACTTAACTGGACTTCGGAAATTGGTTTCTCTCCCCTCAGCACTTCAACATGCTACCACGCTACAAAAGCTCTCGATTTGGGATTGTGTAAGCTTGACGGCTATACCAGAGTGGATCCACAACTTCAAATCACTTGAAGACCTTTCAATTGGTAAATGCTCCAGTTTGACATCACTGCCCGAAGGAATGGGTAGGCTAACGTCTTTGAAGAGACTAGCAATTTGGGATTGTCCCATCTTATTGCGAAGATGGGAGAGAGACACTGGTGAGGATTGGGCAAAGATTGCTCAGATTGCAAAGTTAAGAGTTACACTAGCAAGAAGAAGATTCAAGCACCGATGCATCTTTGACCATTCAGGTATATTACTCATCATTTTATTTGAATCCTTCATATAAATTGAAGTACGCACCTTCTTCCCCTTCATTTTCTTCATTTTTCTCTCTTACGGCACTTTCTTTGATTTTTTGTTTGGATGTACTTATTTTAACTAAGTTCAATTTTTTGATTTAGTTACTACTTTCACCTGGTTATTGCAATTTGATGACTTACTTAATTGTTTATGTATATCGGTAGCTTTTCTTGGTACTGATACTAAGTTAATGGGGCATGCATCTATTCACTATTAACTAGTTAAAATAAATACATCCAAACAATCTTTTCCACTTGCACTCGGTAATCTTTAATACTAAAGAGAGTTGAGTTGAAAAAGGTAGGTTTCATTCATTTATGGGCTTGATATTGTCAAATTAGAAGTTTCTTATTTATTATGGATCAAAGTTTCTGATTTTCTGAACGTTTCTGAATCAAGTATCAAAAATCTTGTTCCTACGTTGAAATATTATAAAAGTCCAATCTTGTTTCTGATGGTTAAAAATGAGGCTACTAAATGCATAGCATTTGAATTTTACTTTTCAGAACTTTTAGAATATGAGTTATCTTTTATTCACTGAAAGGGAAAAGGGAAAGGGGAAAGTGTACAATGTAATTTTCACTCGTTTACGGGATATAGTCGTCTTTTGATTGGATTGGGTCAGCATGCCTATTGCCTTGTTCATTTTGTGATTGATGTGCCAGTGAGAACACTGAAGGATATGATTAAAAGAAAAAATTAGCGGGCATGATATGATAATCTATTGACTTGAATAAAATGTCTCCTACCATCTATTATTTTTTTGTCATAATTTGCAGGGATCTCATGAATGAAGGGAGGAACATGCAGTGAAGGTCTAGGAGAAGGAATGTAGAAAATTGTTTCCATGGAAGATGCTACATATCTACCGTGAGTATTCTTTCCCCTGTTTATGTCATAAGAGAAGGAAATAGAAAATCAGCACTTGTATCTGCGATTGTGGGCTTTCTCTTAACCTTATTCATGGATGTATAACTTGTTGGCAATCTTTTGTTTTTGGAGAGCCTGATCATTGTATGAGTGTATGCTTGCTATAACTCTTTGACTGTTTACGTTCATCTCTGCATGATTAAATTTGTTTATTAACTTTGTTCTGTTCTGTTCTTAAACATTTTGTAATTGTTTAATTGTCTCTGCTTATGGCTTTTATTAAGTTATCTATACCTGTTTATGTTTTTCTCTTTCCAGAATGTTTATAGTTTTTAGTATCTTGACTGAGTTTCATTATTTTTCTTTGTTCAACCAGTTGAAATATGTGAAATGATTGGGATGATTGGCACGGCACGTATACTCATGCCGAAAGCAATGGTGTTGAAGTCATGGATCCGGTTAATTTAGTATTTTAAATCTTTTGTTAATTGTGTCTGTTTTGTGATTAGTTTTGTGACTCTTGAAAACAAAAGATTGTGATCAGTATTGAAGGCCATCACAGCATGTTGAAGTCTTATATATGGATCCTGTAAATTGGTAGCTGAAGGCATTTAATTTTTCTCTTTTTGCTTCTGTAGCCATCTTTTCTTCAAAGATGTTTGCAATCCAAAGTTCATTTTCTATGCGTACTCAGATGCTAATATTTTTCTTTTATCTGATTGTTGTGGGTTATTAAGCTTCTTTTATTTTGAATTAAAGAATCTTCAAATAGTTTTCGATTTCTTAGTTAGCATACCATACCAAGAATTACATAAAATGCCTTCCTACAGAACTATCCCAAAGCTCTTCCAACCCATGCTTTCTTAAATTCAGTTAGAGCTCACTCGTGTTAGAATATATTACGATATATTATTTTATTGTCATTGATTGTAATTAAATTAAATCAGATTTGAATACAATTAAATCTCATTTGATTTGATATTTATACCGTTTTGTATTTTCTCCAACTCCTTATAAATAGGGACTCTTTGTATTGTAAAATCATCAAGTTAATAAAAGCATAATGTAGACTTAAGGCTTTATCTTGTAGATGTATATCATAAATCGAACCACGTAAAATCAGTTGAGTTGTGTCTATTTTATTTTATTTCCGCTATTATCTTATTTTTTCCATTTGTTTATCTTTTCTTTGTAGGTCTTTTTACCATGAAAGATTTAGGATAATCTCTGATTTGGGTAACTTACAAAAACCAAAGTAATTCATTCATATATATATATATAGCCAAAGAGCTAAGAGCTCTGTGCCGTATGAATTACAAGAAGAACAAGAGAAGAAAACAATAAGGAGATAATTGTTAAGAGATATCAACATGATCAACATGGGTGAGTTGTCAATCTCCTTGGATAAATCTGCAGAATCAGGACCAGTGTCTGGATAATCTTGGATCACGATTACATAATATTTTTCATTTTGTAACACAAGTATAATGTGGCTTGTTAAACTTTGGAATTAATGCACTTTTTTATTAAAAAAAAAAAATTTGCCATCATAATTAGTTAAATGATGTGTATGAAGTTGTTTGACAAAATAATGCACTGTTCACTCTTGAAGTAACAATTGATAATTATTTGAACTTGCTCTTCCTGTAAGTCTTATGAAATTTCCACTTTTTGTGTTTAGATATTTTTATTAAGATGCTGATGCAACTTTAGGGGTTTGTTTAAGGGTAACCTCTAAATTGGTAGCCATGCCTTTTGATTAATTAACACAAGAATACTTTTGGGTCATTATTTTCCTCATCCTCAAATAATGCTGGCAAATCTAAATTAGTACAACAAATAAAGATCTGTCATAAGAATGCACTGTACTCCAAGTATTTCCCATCTGCAATGATACCAGTATCCACGTAATTAGATTTATATAATGGCCCACTTGCACTGAGCCTTTGACTGAAATTTGGTCACTAAAGGCATGGAAAGTAAGTGCAACTTTTATACTGCAATGTAATTGTCTATAATTTGTTTATACGAAGCTTGAATCTCCAAAACTGATGGCATAATTGGCCTAATTGAGCTCATCTTCTGTATAGTGAGAGACTGTGAGAGGAATATACATAAGATTACTCTTTTGGAATATTTCCACTCATGACTCAACTATGAGACATCGATCTTGGTCGGAAGAAGACGAGTAGAAAAAGCCCAATTTCTTGTGGCAATGGCCAAAAGGTATTTTTGACAAAAACCTAAAAATGAAGTTTTTTCTCAAAAGTTCTTTTTGACTTAAAAGTTATATTTCTCAAACACAATTCAAAACAGAATAAGGCGGCACACCAGCTGACAAAGATGGTTACTACAAATATCAATGATAAAATATAGAGATACTACACTCCAAATTGTATTAATGATATTGTTTTGATGGAGCAATTAGCTCCATCTCTTTGATCGTTTGTTGGAGACTCTCTCCTCCTCCTGATTTTATCAATGATAAAACAGCAATTTTTTTCAAAAATAAAAAAATAAAAAATAATGTTACACACATTTTCGCTATTCTTCAACTGTACGTGATGTCATTTAAACTTCAATAATGATTTAAAATCGAAGTCTAAGAATATGAAAATAAAAGCGTACGAGTAAGAATGAATTTAGCATCAATATTAGGACAGTGGGCCACGTTGAATCGAATCAATGCTTCAAAAAACTAAGAAAGATTCCTCCATCAGCAATTTGTCTCTTCCTTGTGTTATTTAATTACAATAATTCAGCTTTTGAAAGAAGACTTTTACAATTAACAATGGAGCTAGCTAGGATTGAACGGTGGAAGGTGGGTGTGCACCGCTTGTGATCATCTTACAATAATTAAAAATATTTTGTGGCAGGTGCGCTGTAAATATCAAGGGTTAGTGGGGTTAATTTTTGTTTTTAAAGTAGCAGGTGTGTTTGTCAATTTTCAAATCAAGGATTCGTTTGGCTTGCGCGACAAGTGAATAATGAATTGTATTTAAATATTCAAACTAAGGGAAGGAAAAAATATATTTTAACTCGCTAAATTATCACCGCATTTTTATTTACACCTCTAAATTTTAAAAAGTGAGATCGGAGTTTTCTGTACTAATTTTTTAGATGGCTTTTGTGGTGTTTTACATTGCCCATGGTGTGGAAAAATGATTGTACTTATATAGAGTATGCTCTTTATAAATAGTAAGATGCATTATGGGGTAAATCTAAGAACAAATCCATGTTAAATTTTTCAAAATATCCTTTTTTTAAAAAAAAAAAAGAAAAAAATTGTAAGGATTTAAACGTTGGTTGGGATTTAACTGAATTTATAAAAATATCTTTGCCTAAATCTTTGAAATTTTTTTTTTTTATATAAATATTTTTTAAAAATTTGTATTTTAGGAATTTTGATAGATCCTAACGAATAAGTGAAATTGAAAAAATTGAAAAATGAATATATTAAATTGATATATTTTTTTAAGTTTATATAATAATTTAAAAACAAAATGTGAAATTTTAAGGTTTAAATCACGTGGTGTGGGGACTGTGAAGTTTACAAAAGTTGGCCACGTTCAGTCGAATCTCTGTGCATAAAAATAAAAACTAATTTACAATTTGTCTCTTCTTTGTGTTGTTTAATTACAATTCATTTTTCAAAGAAAGAATACTTTGGAGGCACTCGCACGATTAACAAGGTTTAATCACGTGGTGTGGCCGACCACGTTCAATCCAATCTATGCATCAAAAAACTAAGAAAGATTTGTCTCTTCTTTTGTTGTTTAATTACGATAATTTATCTTTTCAAATAACACTTTTACGTCCACTCGGACAACTAACAATGGAGGATTGGATTTGTGTTTGATTGAAAAAGTAGTTTTTTTTTTTTTCAAAACTCTTGAAACTTTCATCCAAATTTGACAAACCTCCTTAAACTTTAAAATTTCTCAATTTAATCTCCTTAACTTTCAATTGCTCTTAATTTGAACTCCCCCGTCAGATTTAAAACGTTAAAAGTGAGACAATGAAGTTTATACTCCTGATTTTTTTTAAAAATTTCAAATTTACCCTTACTTTCAAATAAAAAAATATGGCCGAGACCCACCGTGGGTTAGCAGACCCACGATTGGGTCTCGGCTAGAGACCCAGCGCGGGTCTGGCCTAACCCGCATGGTCTTTTTATTTATTTATTTTGCTTTAAAAAAAAAACGAAAATTATGAGTATTTTAGTCTTTTTAGGGTTTGTCGTTAAAACTTAACGGCTAAATCAGATGGAGGGGTTCAAATTGAGAGCAATTGAAAGTTCATGGGACTAAATTGAAAGATTTTGAAGTTTAAACAGGGTTTATTAAATCAAGTGAAAGTTCTGGGGTCTTCAATGAAGTTAAAAAAAAAAAAAATGCTTGAGGAGTGTTTTATGAAATAAAGGTTATTAAATACACGAGTGTAAAGAGCTTAACATAGTGAGTCAACGCCAATTTCAAAATAATAATATAAGGCAAGCATTCTAAGTAGATTTATCAAATTTATTAGTCCAGACTCAAAATACTAAAATTCACTTTTTCTTTTTTATTTAACTATCAATTTTTTAAAAGCATTTTTAGTAACCTCAAAACTGATGTTATATACTTATATTCCGATAAAAAAAATATAATTCCTTAGTTTCCTTCTCTAAATTGTATAAATTGTATAATTCCTTAATCTAATCAAAGAAGGATAATCCGAATTTCAGTCCAAATTACGACACCCTAAACTCACATTTCCAAAAATGTCACTCGCATCATCCAACCAAGCTTATCTCTTCAGCGAAAGATGTATTAGTTGGCCTGCAAGGAAGGCAGATAGAAAAAGTTATAGGGGTGAAAAGGTAGGTAGTTATTAACCGTTAACTGTTAATCACTTTTCAAAATAGTTAGGAGAAAAATACTAACCACCTAGATAGTTATAGTTAGCGCTTTTAAAAAACTTAAAACCGCTAATAGTTACCACCTTTATGTATATTATATAATATATATTATATTTTTATATATAAAAATACATGAAACGACGTTGTTTTTATGTTTAAATATATATAAAAATCAAACAATGATGTTGTATATAGCAGAGAATTATCATATTACCATAAAAACGACGTCGTTTCGGTTTTTTTTTATTAACCGCTAACCGCCGGTTAACCGCATAAACGGTTAATGGATTGTACTAACGGCTTAGGCAGTTATGGTTAATGATTTTAGCCAATAACCACTAAGCGTAACTGCATTTTTATTCCTAAAAAAAACTTCGTTTTATCTCCCAAAATCACATTTGTAATTATTTTTCTAAATTTTGAAAGCTCTTAATTAAGTGTATCTATTTTTCAATATCACCCGTATGTTAGGATTTTTCATTAAATCCTAATGAAATGGTGTCAAAATTTCAAAAACACTCCTTATTTTTTAAAAGAAAAAAAAATGTTTTAGTGTTTTAAGACTTTGTTTTAGTGTTTTAAAAAGTTTTTAAAAATTCACGGGTAATAGTTTTTAAAAAGTATTATATATAACCACATTGTTTTAGGGTTTTTATATATAAAATTCTAAAAATGAGTATTATCAAATTATGGTATTGGATTTTTTTTTAATTTTTCTTTTTGAAAAGCAGTTACCGGTTAACAAAGCGGGTAGACAATTTTACTAACTATCTTGGCAATTGTAATTAATAATTTTAGGTAATAACCATCAACCATAACAACATTTTAACACTTACCCCGCACTTATTTTTACTTCTCATATAATTAGTTTTATATTAAAAACTATTTTTGTAGACAGCTGGCTAGAGCAAGGGTTAATGGTTTTTAAAGTAGCAGGTGTGCTGAAATATAAAGGATTAGTGGGGTTAATATGCTTTTTTAAATCAAGGATTCGTTTGGTTTTATTGAGTAATTTTACAGGCTAGTTTGCGCGGCGCAACAAGTGAATAATGAATTGTATTTAAATATTCAAACGAAAGCATCATGAATCATCGGATGAAGAGAAACAAAGCATCTGCACTCACGTGTTCCCATTTCAAGTATTCGTTTGGTTTATTGAATTCATCAAAACCATTTCTTCACTCTTCCCTTCTTCAACTACTTCCGTCGGTCAACAGCGCTGTGTAGTTTCACTTTTGAGCATTCATTCCTTCACCCACCATCACGAAATGGCGGAATCACTTCTCTCCTTTGTTGCCGAGCGAATCATTCAGACTTTGGGCTCACTGGCTGTCAAACAGATCGGGCTGCTCTGGGGTGTCAAAGATGAGCTTAAAAGCCTCACCGACACCGTTTCAACAATCAAAGATGTGCTTCTTGATGCGGAGGACAAACAAGCTGCAGGAGACCGTGCTGTTAAACGTTGGCTCGGAAGACTAGAAGATGTCATTTATGATGCGGATGACTTGTTGGATGCTGTTTCAACTGAAGCTCTAGGAAGAGAAATAATGACCCGTGATAAGAAGGCCAAAAAGGTACGCATTTTCTTTTCCGAATCAAACCAGCTAGCCTCTCGTTTTAGAATGGCCCGTGAGATTAAAGCCATCAAAAAGAAGTTAGACGCCATCAACGCCGATAGGCTGAATTTCCACTTCGAGGTACGCCATGTGGAGACACGAGTCGTGAACAAGGAGAGGGATAATACTCATTCTTTGGTACGTGCGGAAACAGTTATTGGTCGAAAGGGTGATAAGAAGGCTGTTATCGACATTCTGCTGGACTCCACCGTTGAAGACAGTGTTTCAATCCTTCCTATTGTTGGCATCGGTGGATTGGGAAAGACTACACTCGCTCAATTCGTATTCAATGATCACCAAATCCAACAACATTTTGAGCTCAAAATGTGGGTATGTGTCTCTGAAATCTTTGATGTTAAAATTATTGTTGCTAAAATCTTAGAATCTGCAACAGACTCGGAACAACCAGATGTTGAAATGAATACACTGGTAAAATATCTTCTAAAAGAAATCAAAGGAAAGAAATACTTCCTCGTATTGGATGATGTATGGAATGGCGATCATAGAAAATGGTGTCGCCTGAAAGAAGTGTTGATGGAAGGTGCAAGAGGCAGTAGAATAGTAGTGACCACCCGCAATGAAATCGTTGCAAGGACCATGCGCCAAGAAAGCATTGCAGGGATTATTGGGACTGTTGAATCATATTGCTTGAAAGGTTTAGATGAAGATGTGTCATGGACTCTATTTAAGCAAAAGGCCTTTGAGAGAGGACAAGAGCCGGAGAATTCAAGCATGGTCGCACTTGGAATGGAGATTGTAAACAAGTGTTCAGGTGTCCCTTTGGCAATAACGACAATCGGAAGTTTACTGGGCTCCACAAATTCAGAGAAAGAATGGGGGTATTTTAAGAACAATGAACTCTTAAAAATATCTCAGAATGTATCTGACCTCGTATCAACTTTAAAGCTGAGTTACAATCATCTTCCTTCACATTTGAAACACTGTTTTGCTTATTGTAGTTTATTTCCAAAGGATTACGTGTTTGGATCAACAAAATTGATTAGGCTTTGGATGGCACAAGGGTTTGTCAAGTCTGATGATCAAAGCCGATGCTTGAAAGAGGTTGGTAATGGGTATTTAAAGGATTTACTATGGAGATCATTCTTTCAAGAAGCTAAAATGAATGAGTTTGGTGACATAATTCGATGCAAAATGCATGACCTCATGCATGATCTTGCCATATCAGTGGCAGGACCGTTGATGGCCACATTAGGTTATATGAAGACTAACGTCGATGAAAAAACGCGTCATCTATCATTACTTGATGGTTACGATAAACCTATTTCTTCGTTGTGCGAAGCAAGTAGGATACGGACATTTCTTTGCTTGATTAACAATGAGCATAAGAATGATTGTGATGCAATTTGTTCAAGTTTCAAGTTCTTGCGAATGTTGGATCTGTCGGGGAGAAATCTTGATTATGTGCCAAGCTCTATCGGGGAGCTGAAGCATTTAAGGTGTCTTGATATTTCTGACAATGCGAAAATCACGAAGTTACCAGATTCTATAACTAGGTTACAAAATTTGGAAGCACTAATACTCACTTACTGTTTCTCACTTAAAGAATTGCCGAGAGACATTAAAAAATTGGTTAATCTCAGGCATCTTGAGATATTTGGATGTGGTTTAACTTATATGCCACGTGGATTGGGGCAACTGAATAATCTTGAGACATTAACAAATTTTGTGGTCCACTTGGGTTCTCACTTCAAGCATTGCGGTGGTTTACGAGAACTGAACGGACTAAATAAGCTGAGAGGAACTTTAGAGATTAGAAATCTGGGACATGGGAAAAGTTTTGCATCAGAATTTGAGGCTATAAGTCTAAAGGAGAAACAACATCTTCATGATTTGAGATTACATTGGAGTACTGAAGGAGATGTCAATGATTGGGACGTTGTTGATGATCAAGTGTCATTGGAAGGCTTCCAACTGCCCCCACATCTAAAACATCTACAGTTATGTGAGTATCCGGGTTCAAGGCTTTCGAGTTGGGTTTTGTCATTGACAAATCTTGTACATTTGTCGCTATTTGGTTCTCGTACATTAAAGTCTCTCCCCCTTCAACATCTCACTTCCGTTCAAGACTTGATTCTTGATGATTGTCTTGAACTTGAGTTAGCCAATGATGAGGATGGGATGCAATGGCAAGGCCTTACGAGCCTCCTCTCTCTTCGCTTCAGCGGACTTCCAAAATTGGTTTCTCTCCCCTCAGGACTTCAACATGCTACCACTCTACAAAATCTTTCGATTACGAATTGTGAAAGTTTGAAGGCTATACCAGAGTGGATCCACAACTTCAAATCACTTCAACACTTTAAAATTGATAGATGCTTCAATTTGACATCATTGCCCGAAGGAATGGGTAGGCTAACATCTTTGAAGAGCCTAACAATTTTGTATTGTCCAATCTTATATCGAAGATGCAAGACAGACACCGGTGAGGATTGGGCAAAGATTGCTCACATTCCAAAGATAGACTTGTGGTCGGAGCAAGAAGAAAATTCAAGCATCGATGAAGCTTTGACCCTATCAGGTATATTACTCCGATGAGGATGTGGCAAAGATTGCTCACATTCTAGAGTTAGCCTTGTTAGAATATAATCAGAATATATTCTGATTATATTCTGCCAATCACCATAATTGCTGATTGATATACTTTCCCTGTATATACATTGATATTATTCTGTAATATTGTACATTAATTCCGTGATTGTATTTCCTATTCTGTCTGGCCGTATTCAACTATAAATAGGCCTCATTGTATACAGTTCTAAACACACAGAAATACAATATTCAGTTTATCCCTATATTCTCTAGTCTTCTTTAGTTAATTTAAGATGGTATCAGAGCCAAGTTTTGGCCTTCTCTAGAGAAGTAGGAAGTCAGTTCGTTCAAAAGCCTTTTCGATCTTGTTTTGGTATAATTATTATACCAACAGGCTCAAAAAGGTCCGATAAATCCTGTGGAGTTATCAGATCACCGTTCTGAGGTTCAACGCGCTCTCACGCGCCGCCTGAAGTTTCTGTGTCACTATTCACGCGCCTCACGCGCCGCCTCCGGCCACCACGCGCCGCCCAAGTCAGCCGTTCTCAGAAAACTCTGCCAGAATCCAGATCAGAGGCTGCCGACCTACTGACCTACCGAAAGAACGCGCCACCAGGAGCCCCCACGCGCCGCCACGCGCCGCCACAACTTTCTGTGGAATTTTGAACACGCCCCGCGCTGTTTCCGGCCACCACGCGCCGCCATTCTCAGCCGTTTTCAGAAACGAATCACAGATTCGTGATCGGAGGCTGCCGATCTGTCGAACCAGCCGTCGCACGCGCCACCCAGAGCTGCCACGCGCCGCCCCCTTTGTAAGTCATTCTTGAGCTCACCTATTTACTCTACAATCGGCCACACCAGATTTTTCTCTGATTTTTGAGCTCACACACTTATTATACACTCAGCCACACCAGATTTCAGCCTTTTAACCAAGCCTATATTCCTTATTATATACTCAACCACACCAAATCCTAACCTTTTAAAACAAGCTCATATTACCTATCATACACTCAACCACACCGGATTCAACTCTCTCACCAGGCTCACAGAACCTATCCTACACCCAACCACACCGGATTATATCCAAAAAAAAAAAATGGCCGTACCTCCTACCACTCTCCCAAACACCAAAGATATTACCCAACCTATTCCTACTATTCTCGATGGCTCCAATTACCCGGCTTGGTCTCAAAATATGAGTAGGTGGCTCAAAGGACATTGTCTCTGGGAATATGTTTCTGGTGAAGAATCTAAGCCTCTTGCTGGAAAAGAGGAACCTGCTGCGGCTTTCTCTACCCGCCTCCGCACATGGAAAAGTATCCATTACAGGATTATTTCTTGGTTCTCCAACACTTGTGCTGTCTCCATCAGCATGACATTTGGCAATCTTGACAATGCCAAAGATGTTTGGGACATGTTAGCTCAGCGCTACAGCACGACTGATCTTGCTCAGCGGTTTCAGATTGTGACCAAGCTCCATCACATGCGCCAGGAACCAGGTCAGAGTATTACTGATTTTTATTCACAAATGACTTGTCTTTGGAATCAATTAGCACTATGTGAGCCAAAGTGGAGGGATAAGGTTGATGCCTCTGAGTACATCGCTTTTCGCGATAGCATGCGCCTAGCCGAGTTTCTTGCAGCAATTCGAGATGAGTTTGAGCATACTCGAGCTTCTCTTCTTCACCGCTCACCACTGCCATCTTTGGAAAGTGCTCTTAGTGAACTTGTTTCAGAAGAGACTCGATTCTCTACTATGAAGTTACACACTTCTGAGATGGTCATGGCCACTGCATCCCGCAATGCGCGCGCTCCTAATTCTATTGCTGCCGGATCTTCCTCATCCAATCGGAACATCCAGTGCCACTATTGCCAAAAGTTTGGCCACAGATATAGTGAATGCAGGAAAAGACTTTCTCGTGGGAATGGGAATCATCAAGCTCCTAGTCATAAGGCTGCTGCGGTCGCTCATACTGATACATCAGATATGCCTTACACCGATACTGCACCCCAACCCAGTACTCTTTCTCCTGCAGAAATCGAAGCTCTCATTCATCAGGTTTTATCTAAGTCCAATCTTAATACCGCCATGTCCACCACACTAGGTAATTCCTCTTGGTATATTGATTCTGCTTGTTGTAATCATATGACACCGAACTCTTCCATATTTTCTGCAAAATTTGTGTTACCTAAGCCTACCACCATTTACACAGCTAATGGTTCCCATCTTGCGGTTAGTCATGTCGGGTCTGTTTCTACTAATCAACTATCTGTGTCTGATACATACTTAGTGCCTAATCTCTCATTAAATCTTTTATCTGTTGGTCAACTTTGTGAACTTGGCTTAGAATTGCACTTTTCTAACCGAGGTTGTGATGTGCAGGATCCACAGACGGGACAGCTAATTGGGACCGCCCGTAAGATTGGACGTCTGTTTGAGCTTTCATCACTCCATCTTCCTCCTGCTGTGTCAGCTGCCACTCCATCTCGGTCTTCCTCTACCACCCTCAGTTTATGGCACTCTCGTTTAGGACATGCATCTATTTCTCGTATTCGTTCTATAGCTACAAGTGGTCAATTAGGGTCTGTTGAGTCTGAGTCATTTGATTGTGTTGCTTGTCAACTTGGAAAACAAAGTGCTTTACCTTTTAATAATAGTGCATCTGTTTCTTCTGCTCCTTTTGATTTGGTGCATTCTGATGTATGGGGCCCTGCGCCTATTCCCACCATGGGTGGATCCCGCTATTTTGTCATTTTTGTGGATGATTTTTCTCGATACACATGGCTTTATCTTTTACAAAATCGGTCTGAACTTCCGAAAATTTACTCTGAATTTCAACGGATGATTCAAACCCAATTTTCTCGAAACATAAAAATTTTTCGTTCTGATAATGCCATGGAATATCGTGAATCTACCTTCCTTACTACTCTCAAACAAAATGGTACTCTTCCCCATCGCTCATGCCCAAATACTTCTCAACAAAATGGTCGAGCTGAACGTAAACACAGGCACATCTTAGACACTGTTAGGGCTTTACTCCTATCTGCTTCTATCCCTGAACACTTTTGGGGAGAAGCCGCTCTTACCGCTGTTTATACCATTAATAGGGTCCCATCTCCCACTACCTTAAATAAGTCCCCCTATGAACTCCTGTATGGATCTCCTCCTGATTACCAATCTCTCCGCATCTTTAGTTGTGTCTGTTTTGTGCTCCTTCCACCCCATGAAAGAACAAAATTAGAACCTCGTTCTCGTCTATGTTGTTTTCTTGGGTATGGCATTGAACACAAAGGATATCGTTGTTATGATCCTATTTCCAAACGGCTCCGCATCTCGCGGCACGTCACTTTTTGGGAACATAGGCTATTTAGTGATATGGAGTCTTTTCCTACTCGTCCCTCTAGTTCTTCTCCTATCTTCACTGATATCTCGGTGGATTTGCTCCCCGACACTACTAATCTTGATGCAGGGATGACAAGCTCTCCAGACGACATTCCGACGGTCGACCCCAATGACACTGCCCTGCCTGTTGATCCATCTACTCTTGAGGCTGCTCCCTCTATCCCTCGTCGTTCTACTCGGGTAACATCTCTTCCTTCCCATCTTCATGATTATCACTGTTATTCTGCCCTTGCTACTCTCCATGAACCTCACTCATTCCGTGAGGCTCATGCTAACCCTCTTTGGCAGAATGCTATGTCAGAAGAACTTAATGCCCTTTCCAAAACCCATACTTGGGACTTAGTTGATTTACCTCCAGGCAAAACTGCGGTAGGGTGCAAGTGGGTATACAAGATTAAGACAAAATCTGATGGGTCTATTGAGCGATACAAGGCACGTCTTGTGGCAAAGGGGTTCAATCAGGAGTATGGTATTGACTATGAGGAGACCTTTGCACCAGTGGCTCGTCTTACTTCTGTTCGATCACTCCTTGCTGTGGCTTCTGTGCGTCGTTGGGATCTTTTTCAGATGGATGTGAAAAACGCATTTCTTAATGGTGATCTTAGTGAAGAAGTTTATATGCAGCCTCCTCTTGGGTACGATCATCCGCCACACAAGGTTTGCCGACTTCGCCGGGCATTGTACGGTCTGAAACAGGCTCCACGGGCTTGGTTTGCCAAATTCAGTTCCACTATTGCGCAGATTGGGTTTGTTTCTAGCCCCTATGACTCTGCTCTTTTTATCCGGCGATCTGATGCTGGTCTCATTCTCCTCTTACTATATGTTGATGATATGATTATTACTGGAGATGATACTGTTGGTATTCGTAGCCTTCAACAGTTTTTGAGCCAACAATTTGAGATGAAGGATTTGGGTTTTCTCAGCTACTTTCTTGGATTGGAAGTGTCTTCTGATCCAAATGGTTACTATCTCTCTCAAGCCAAGTATGCTTCAGATCTCCTCTCACGAGCTGGCCTTACTGACTGCAAAATTGTTGATAGTCCTCTAGAGACAAATGTCAAACTTCGTGCCACTGATGGTGAGCTACTTTCTGATGCCACTCTCTATCGACAGATAGTTGGCAGTCTCATCTATCTTACTGTGACACGACCGGATCTTGCCTATGCAGTCCACCTTGTTAGTCAGTTTATGACAGCGCCACGCTCAGTTCATTATGCGGCTGTTCTTCGCATCCTTCGCTACGTGAAAGGCACCTTGTTTCATGGTTTGCATTTCTCTTCTCACTCATCATTAGACTTACATGTATATTCAGATGCTGATTGGGCAGGTGATCCCACTGATCGTCGTTCCACCACGGGTTATTGTTTCTTACTTGGTGATTCTCTCATCTCTTGGCGTAGTAAGAAACAATCTGTTGTTGCCCGCTCCAGCACCGAAGCTGAGTATCGTGCCCTTGCTGACACCACTTCTGAGCTCCTCTGGCTTCGCTGGCTCTTACATGATATGGGTGTTTCTCAGACCTCCAGTTCTCCTATCTTTTGTGACAATCGAAGTGCGATTCAAATTGCGCATAATGATGTATTTCATGAACGTACTAAACACATTGAGATCAACTGTCATTTTGTGCGCCATCATCTTTTACAGGGAACTCTTCGTCTCTGTCCCATTGCTTCCGCTGATCAGTTGGCCGATGTGTTCACCAAAGCACATCCACCTGGACGGTTCCGTGATCTTGTTTCCAAACTCAAGTTGGCATCTACGTTACCACCTTGAGTTTGAGGGGGGATGTTAGAATATAATCAGAATATATTCTGATTATATTCTGCCAATCACCATAATTGCTGATTGATATACTTTCCCTGTATATACATTGATATTATTCTGTAATATTGTACATTAATTCCGTGATTGTATTTCCTATTCTGTCTGGCCGTATTCAACTATAAATAGGCCTCATTGTATACAGTTCTAAACACACAGAAATACAATATTCAGTTTATCCCTATATTCTCTAGTCTTCTTTAGTTATTTTAAGAAGCCTTTTGGTCGGAGCAAGAAGAAAATTCAAGCACCGATGCATCTTTGACCATTCAGGTATATTACTCATCATCTTATTTAAATCCTTCATAGAAATTGAAGTACGCACCTTTTTCCCTTTCATTTTCTTCATTTTTCTCTCTTTTATTATTATTATTATTTTTTGGTCTTGTTTTTCAGCTTCTTATTCTTTTTTCTATTTTTTTTTTAAGTGAAGGAAAGATGCGATGGTTCTTGTTCTTGTTGATAATGTTGTATATGCCAAATGAAAGAGGTGTAGGGGAGCGTGCATATGGCTTACACTGCTGGGTTTTTGAGCTTGAGCCTTGCTTGGTAAGCTTTTGTTACGTATTAAATCTGTTACTAGTATTTAATTTTTTTGTACTCGGTCTTTCATTTTTTTTATGTAAATATTTGGCTGGGTTTCTAGTGTTTGTCGTGATAGCTTTACTGCTATGATTTATTGGGTTTAGTGTGCTGATTGCAACATTGGCACGTTTTATATTTGTTTTCCTTTGTCTCAATCTCCCTCCCATTGTCCTCCACTATCTTTCAAAGTAGCAAATTCCAAATCTTAAAAGCATTTATACTTTCTGTTATGATTTAGAATTGAGGAGATAGCAAGGAAACCTTCTACGAAATGTGCCATCTTTGCTGAAATTGGGGTTTATTCTTTTTGCTGAAATTGGGGAAAAATTATGAATTCTGATCAAATTCTTCTAAATCGTTGAGATTACTCAAATTTTTCAATCCGCGATCAAGTACTGTATATTTTCATGCGATTCTTATTTCATTTGCTAAAATCATATAGATTTGTGCACACTATTTAACAATCCTTTGGTAGTCAAAAGTCTGCAAGTGTCAAACAGTATTTTGTAGTGTTTAACTTTAGGGGAGCGGGAGGTGAAGGGCAATCTACAAAATGAAATGGCAGTGCCTCAGTCAAGGTCATTGTAAGAGCCTTTCAGGTTTACATACTATAGTCTATTTTGGGAAGTAGCCAATCTTTTCCATTTGCCCTCAAGAATCTTTAATCCCAAAGAAACAGAGAGCAAAGAACTGTTGCGAAATGATCCATAAAAAGAAAATATTCAAATCAAACCGAAAGAAAGTAAATATGTCCAAATCGTTCGGTATAAGACTATTAAAAATGAGGATACTGAATGCATAGCATTTGAATTTTACTTTTCAGAAATTTTAGAATATGAGTTACCTTTTATTCACTGAAAGGGAAAAGGGAAAGTGTACTAGGAAATTTTCACTCGTTTACGGGATATAGTCGTCTTTTGATTGGATTGGGTCAGCATGCGTATTGCCTTGTTCATTTTGTGATTGATGTGCCGGTGAGAAGACTGAAGGATATGATTAAAAGAAAAAATTAGCAGGCATGATATGATAATCTATTGACTTGAATAAAATGTCTCCTACCATCTGTAATGTTTGTCATAATTTGTAGGGATCTCATGAATGAAGGGAGGAACATGCAGTGAAGGTCTAGGAGAAATAACTTGAAAAGTGTTTCAATGGAAGATGCTACATATCTACTGTGAGTATTCTTTCCCCTGTTTATGTCATAAGAGAAGAAAATAGAAAATCAGCACTTGTCTCTGCGATTGTGGGCTTTCTCTGAACCTTATTCATGGATGTAAAACTTGCTGGCAATCTTTTGTTTTTGGAGAGCCTGATCATTGTATGAGTATATGCTTGCTATAACTCTTTGACTGTTTATGTTCATCTCTGTATGATTAAAAGTGAATATCAAGATATTTGCCCCTAGTTGTATTTTACCTTACATATAATGAACAGAAAATGGCTACTTGCGGTTCTAATCTCAACTACTAAATCTTCCTCTCGAAAAAGAGAAGTTCCCCAGGATGGCAAAATGATTCATGATATTACAAAATTGATTAGGGGAGTATACTCATTCCATTTAGAAAAATGGATTCTCCAAGCTACATTTCCAGAAATAGATAGTAAAAACTTTACTGCCAGAGCCAGCCCAAAATCAAGCAAAAGGCAGGCCTGTAGGGGCCTCTTGATCATCTACATAAATTATAAATTGCATCATTCATGTCTACATGATTGCTGGAGATACTGTATTACTTATTAATATAAGAAATGACAAAATTGAGTGTATCATTACTATTCTATCATTACTGCTGTTTCCTTTTTGTTTAGTTTGTTGCTTGTAGGAATTTTTTCTGTTTCTTGTTTGTTTAGTTTGTTGCTTGTAGGAATTTTTTTCATTTTGGCTATAATCTATATTTTCTTTATCAATTTCCTTTTGCAGCATCTGAGCTCAAAATTTAAAAGTTGATAGCTATATTTAATTCAATTCATATGCTGGTGAATGGTAGAGGCATGATAAGTAATCTGTTGCCATTGATTTTTTCCTCCATGAGTGCCATGATGCTTATCAAAAATGTTATGTTCTGTTCTTAAACATTTTGTAATTGTTTAACTATCTCTGCATGTGGCTTTTATTAAGTTATCTATACCTGTTTATGTTCTTCTCTTTCCAGATTGTTTATAGTTTTTAGTATCTTGACTGAGTTTCTTTATTTTTCTTTGTTCAACCAGTTGAAATATTTGAAATGATTGGGATGACTGGCACAACACGCATACTCATGCCGACAGCAATGGTGTTGAAGTCATGGATACTGTTAATTTAGTATTTTAAATCTTTTGTTAATTGTTTCTGTTTTGTGATTAGTTTTGTGACTCTTTTGAAAACAAAAGATTGTGATCAATATTGAAGGCCAGCACAGTATGTTGAAGTCTTATATATGGATCTTGTGGGTGTTGTATCTTACTTTATGAATTATGACATGTTATAACCTATAACCTGGTGACAATATCAATATTGCAATTGGTATGAGTGAAAAGAGAATTGCTATTTGTTCTTCTCCTTTCTCTTTTTTTTTATACAGCTTTTTAAAAAGTCATTTGAATTTCCGCTGCTTTTGTCTGTAAATTGCTAGCTGAACGCATTTAATTTTTCTCTTTTTGCTTCTGTAGCCATCTTTTCTTCAAAGATGTTTGCAATCCAAAGTTCATTTTCTATGCGTACTCAGATGCTAATATTTTTCTTTTATCTGATTGTTGTGGGTTATTAAGCTTCTTTTATTTTGAATTAAAGAATCTTCAAATAGTTTTCGATTTCTCAGTTAGCATACCATACCAAGAATTACATAAAATGCCTTCCTACAGAACGATCTCAAAGCTCTTCCAACCCTTGCTTTCTTAAATTCAGTTAGAGCTCACTCGTGTTAGAATATATTACGATATATTATTTTATTGTCATTGATTGTAATTAAATTAAATCAGATTTGAATACAATTAATCTCGTTTGATTTGATATTTATACCATTTTGTATTTTCTCCGACTCCGTACAAATAGGGACTCTTTGTATTGTAAAATCATCAAGTGAATAAAAGTATAATGTAGACTTAAGGCTTTATCTTGCAGATGTATGTCATAAATCGAACCACGTAAAATCAATTGTGAGTTGTGTCTATTTTATTTTATTTCCGCTATTATCTTATTTTTCCCATTTGTTTATCTTTTCTTTGTAGGTCTTTTTACCATGAAAGATTTAGAATAACTCTGATTTGGTTAACTTACAAAAACCAAAGTAATTCATTCATATATATATATATATATATATATATATATATATATATAGCCAAAGAGCTAAGAGCTTTGTACCGAATGAATTACAAGAGGAACAAGAGAAGAAAACAATAAGGAGATAATTGTTAAGAGATATCAACACGATCAACATGGATGAGCTGTTAATCTCCTTGGATAAATCTGCAGAATCAGGACCAGTGTCTGCACAATCTTGGATCACCATTACATAATATTTTTCATTTTGTTACACAAGTTTAATGTGGCTTGTTAAACTTTGGAATTAATGCACTTTTTTATAAATAAAATAAAATAAAAAAAATTTGCCATCATAATTAGTTAAATGATGTGTATGAAGTTCTTTGACAAAATAATGCACTGTCCATTCTTTAAGTAACAATTGATAATTATTTGAACTTGCTCTTCCTGTAAGTCTTATGAAATTTTCACTTTTTGTGTTTAGATATTTTTAGGGGAAACTTCACTAAGGGCCCCTGAACTTCCGGCTGATTTTACAGACCCCCCCTGAACTTCAAAAACTCTCATTTTGGACCCTTAAACTTCCATTTTTTCTCAAATAAGGCCCTTCCGTCTACCTGAAGCGTTAAAACCAAACGGAATCGACTCCACGTGACTTTCACGTGATTTTTTTGCCTCAGCTTACCCCTTTTGCCCTCACACGCAGTCAACGAAAATCCTAAAATACCCTCACTTGAAATGGGCGAACATTTAACCTTATTGCTTCGTAATGGACGTCAGAAAGTCGCGAAACACTTCTAGAAGGTACTGAAGGTACTGCCCGTGCGAACCATCGTCATCATCGCCGACGAACCATTGTAGCTGAAGTTTGGACGTCGATTTGCAGCGTGTTAGTTAGAAATCCCATATAAATCAGTCCGAATCGACTATAATCAAGTAAGTTTCGTTATCCCTAAAATTTAGATTTAGGGTTTGCATTCGAATTTTTTTTTTAAATTTGTGGTTGATCAATAATTTGGGTTGGATTGTTTGTGGGTGATTTTGCATGTAACGGCTCTGGATGCGATTTTGAGTAGTATTTATTTGTTTAGGGTTTTTGAGTAGTATTTATTTAAAGTGTGTCATATTCTCGTCGTTTTTTAGATTCGCTGTTTTCTAACAAGGCGTTAAAAGCTGTCATCATATGTGTGATCAGTTTGTCGTTAGTTCCACATATTCTCAAGTTGTTGTTTTTCTGATTTTGTTTTTCTGATCTAAGTGTGGTCCCCTAGGTTGGAGTTGTGTTGGACACGTGATTTGAACGAGATGATTTTATTACATTGAATAAAGTAGTCAAGTGGTCCCTTTCACTACCACTTGTTTGGTTGCTGACCTTAAAAGGCACAAATGTGCTTATACATTGGCAGATAAATGCACTTTTTGTTGAAGTTGTTGTTTACAATACAATATTAGTGCTTGAACTTATACCAAACGGGACCACAACGCATAGTGTGTAGCATAATGTACCATGCTCTTCGGGTTTTTAATATTTTTTCATAACTGTTTAGGGTATTACTACTTTGTGTAGGTGTTTTTTTTTTCTTTCCCTTTGTAGTAGTTAAACTTTAGTGGCGTATTTAAAGTTGTGTTTAGGGATTTTTTTTAATCAATGGCATGTGTCTGTTTGGTGGCTGCATTGAGCACAGGGGTAACATGGATAATATTGTTAGGGTTAGGGGCAAATTTTGTAAAGAGTTGTGTATGGTTTTTATTTAAAATAAGATTAAATGTATTCTTTCATTGGGTCCTGTTATTGGCCAGCAGTTGTGATTGTTGTTGTTTTTTTAATTTGCTGAAATTGTTGAAAGTGGGTTGCTTTGTTATAATGATTGATGAAAGTTAATAGTACTTAAACTTTAGTGGCTTGTTTAAAGTTGTGTTTAGAGATTTTTTTTAATCAATGTCATGTGTCTGTTTGGTGGCTGCTTTGAGCACAGGGGTAACATGGATAATATTGTTAGGGTTAGGGGCAAATTTTGTAAAGAGTTGTGTATGGTTTTTATTTAAAATAAGATTAAATGTATTCTTTCATTGGGTCCTGTTATTGGCCAGCAGTTGTGATTGTTGTTGTTCTTTTAATTTGCTGAAATTGTTGAAAGTGGGTTGCTTTGTTATAATGATTGATGAAAGTTAATAGTACTTAAACTTTAGTGGCTTGTTTAAAGTTGTGTTTAGGGATTTTTTTTAATCAATGTCATGTGTCTGTTTGGTGGCTGCATTGAGCACAGGGGTAACATGGATAATATTGTTAGGGTTAGGGGCAAATTTTGTAAAGAGTTGTGTATGGTTTTTATTTAAAATAAGATTAAATGTATTCTTTCATTGGGTCCTGTTATTGGCCAGCAGTTGTGATTGTTGTTGTTTTTTTAATTTGCTGAAATTGTTGAAAGTGGGTTGCTTTGTTATAATGATTGATGAAAGTTAATAGTACTTAAACTTTAGTAGCGTATTTAAAGTTGTGTTTAGGGATTTTTTTTAATCAATGGCATGTGTCTGTTTGGTGGCTGCATTGAGCACAGGGGTAACATGGATAATATTGTTAGGGTTAGGGGCAAATTTTGTAAAGAGTTGTGTATGGTTTTTATTTAAAATAAGATTAAATGTATTCTTTCATTGGGTCCTGTTATTGGCCAGCAGTTGTGATTGTTGTTGTTTTTTTAATTTGCTGAAATTGTTGAAAGTGGGTTGCTTTGTTATAATGATTGATGAAAGTTAATAGTACTTAAACTTTAGTGGCTTGTTTAAAGTTGTGTTTAGAGATTTTTTTTAATCAATGTCATGTGTCTGTTTGGTGGCTGCTTTGAGCACAGGGGTAACATGGATAATATTGTTAGGGTTAGGGGCAAATTTTGTAAAGAGTTGTGTATGGTTTTTATTTAAAATAAGATTAAATGTATTCTTTCATTGGGTCCTGTTATTGGCCAGCAGTTGTGATTGTTGTTGTTTTTTTAATTTGCTGAAATTGTTGAAAGTGGGTTGCTTTGTTATAATGATTGATGAAAGTTAATAGTACTTAAACTTTAGTGGCTTGTTTAAAGTTGTGTTTAGGAATTTTTTTTAATCAATGTCATGTGTCTGTTTGGTGGCTGCATTGAGCACAGGGGTAACATGGATAATATTGTTAGGGTTAGGGGCAAATTTTGTAAAGAGTTGTGTATGGTTTTTATTTAAAATAAGATTAAATGTATTCTTTCATTGGGTCCTGTTATTGGCCAGCAGTTGTGATTGTTGTTGTTTTTTTAATTTGCTGAAATTGTTGAAAGTGGGTTGCTTTGTTATAATGATTGATGAAAGTTAATAGTACTTAAACTTTAGTGGCTTGTTTAAAGTTGTGTTTAGGGATTTTTTTTAATCAATGTCATGTGTCTGTTTGGTGGCTACTTTGAGCACAGGGGTAACATGGATAATATTGTTAGGGTTAGGGGCAAATTTTGTAAAGAGTTGTGTATGGTTTTTATTTAAAATAAGATTAAATGTATTCTTTCATTGGGTCCTGTTATTGGCCAGCAGTTGTGATTGTTGTTGTTTTTTTAATTTGCTGAAATTGTTGAAAGTGGGTTGCTTTGTTATAATGATTGATGAAAGTTAATAGTACTTAAACTTTAGTGGCTTGTTTAAAGTTGTGTTTAGGGATTTTTTTTAATCAATGTCATGTGTCTGTTTGGTGGCTGCTTTGAGCACAGTGGGTAACATGGATAATATTGTTAGGGTTAGGGATTGTGTATGGTATTATATTAAACTTTTGAATGTAATGAATGTGGCAGGTTACATCATGGGTACTCATTGTATGATGTTTGAAGTCCATCATGGGGGTTGTTTTAACAGGCAATATAGGATTAATTATGTAGGGGGCAATGTTACTAATTACTCAGAGCCGTATGATGGGAACAAATTGAAATTTTCTGATATAGAAGACATATGTAGGACATGTGGGTATAGGTCTGGGGACCTTGTTTATTACAGTGTACCAGGTTTGCCATTAGACCAAGGGCTAAGACTTTTGTCATCTGATTACAATGTAACTGAAATGGTGGCAAAACATATAGATCATTCTCTTGTAGTATTGTATATAGTAACTTATGGTGTAGCAGATGATGTAGTTGATGTAGATGAAGAAGAAGATTCAGAGTGTGAGAGGGAATTTGTGTTTAGGAAGGATGCATTCTGGGATTCAGTTCTTAGTGATGATACAGATTGTCTTGATTCCGATGAGGATACCACTCATCGTACTGAGGCCATTCCTGAGGGGGTTGGACATGCTGAAGAGGTTGTTGAGGAGGATGATGTGGAAGGGGGTGTTGATGATGTTTCTGGGGAGGGTGATGCTGTGGAGGGAAATGCTGGGGAGGGTGATGTTGGTAAGGGTGGGGAAGAGAGAGAAGGGAGTGATAGTAGTGGAGACATGTGTGATAGTGATAAGCTAGAATCACCACATGGTAGTGGTGATGAAAGAGTAGTGCACTTATCCCGTAAGGATGTAACCAAAAGAATCCCTTTTGATTATAGTGATATGCATAATCCGACATTAGTTGTAGGGAATACATTTCATAGTGCAGTGGAATTTAGGAAAGCCGTGAAACAATACAATATTAGTAGGGGGAAGGATTTGAAATTCAAGAGAAATGAATTGAAGAGGATTGTGATTGTCTGCAAAGATCCAAGGTGCAGCTATAGGGTGTATGGGAGGCAGTTGAAGAATGAGACGACATTCCTTTTAGTGTCCATAAGGCCCAAACACACTTGCACTAGGAAGTACCAAAATCATATGCTAACTTCAACTTGGATTGCTGAGTGGTGCATGGACTCTTTTAGGGAACAGCCAAACATGCCCATAGATGTTTTGCAGAAAAAGGTGAAAGCAAAATGGAATGTGGATGTGCATGTCAGTTCTTTGTATAGGGCAAGGAAAAGAGCAAGGGAAATTATTTTTGGTAAACTGGATGAGCAATATTATCGGTTGTGGGATTATTGCTCCATGGTTAGGAGCACTAATGTGGGCAGTTGTTTGATATTGATGGTTGAAAGACCAATGCCTCAGGTGCCATGCAGATTTCAAAGGCTGTATTTTTCATTGGCAGCCATGAAGAATGGTTTTGTGGAAGGGTGTAGGCCTATAGTAGGTCTTGATGCATGTTTTTTAAAGGGTACGTATAAGGGGCAGATGATGGCTGCTGTGGGTAGGGATGCCAACAACAACATGTACCCTATCGCAATTGCTGTTGTAGAGGCTGAGACAAAAGACAGCTGGACATGGTTTCTAGAGGCGCTTGTTACAGATCTTGGCCATACTCGACATGGATGGACTTTTATGTCGGATCGACAGAAGGTAAAATAATAGTTATTTCAATTATTCATATAATTTAAATGTTTAGTGTAATGCAACTAATTATGTTTTCAACTATTGTGCAGGGCCTCGTTCCAAGCCTAGAACAAGTATGTCCGCAGTCCGAGCATCGTACATGTGTTAGACACTTGTACGCAAATTTCAGGAACTCAGGTCATAGGGGTGTGCTACTGAAGGATCTTCTTTGGCAAGCTGCGACATCTTACACAAAGCAAGAATTCTACAGAGTAATGGATGAAATAAAGAAGATGAGTAAGGATGCACATGCATACCTGGAGAAGATTGACCCCAACACTTGGTGTAGGGGATGGTTCAATACAACTTGTAAGTCTGGCCTCTTACACAACAACACTTGTGAGAGCTTCAATTCATGGATTAAAAAATACCGTGACCAGACAATCCTGAGTATGTTGGAAGGTATTAGATGTAAGTTGATGAGAAGGTATGTGAGGAAGAAAGAATTAATCAGTTCAATGGAGGAGGCCTTAGGGCCAAAGATTATGAAGAAGTTAGAAAAAGAAGAGGATGGAGCTTCTAATTGTTGGTGTACATACGCCGGTGAGGGTATGTTTGAAGTTGAGTGCATGGGGAAGAAATTTGTTGTACATGTGGATGGTAGAACCTGTGGATGTAGGAAATTGGATGTAACTGGTATCCCATGTTCTCATGGCATTTCTGCCATTTTACACCAAGGTGGAGACCCAGCTGAATATTTGAGTGATTACTATGGCAAGGAGAAGTACTACAAGTCATATGACTACACTGTCTTCCCTGTGCCAAGTGAAGATCAGTGGCCAATAAGCAACCAACCAAAAATTGAGCCACCGAAGATGAGGGCAGCTCCTGGCAGACCTAAAAAAATTAGACAAAGGGGTGTGGATGAACCAAGAAATGCTTATTCAATTAGGAGGGGGGGCCACAAGAATCAATGTGGGTATTGCATGAAGCTTGGTCACAACAAGAGGTCATGTGTAGCCAGGCAAAGACAAGAGGAACGAAGGTCACGTGTCAGAGAGTACTATAGAGATAATGCATCAACTGATTGGAACTTGGACATGGTAATGGTTTATTCATTGAGAATATTTAATTTTTAGTGTTTACTGCATAATGTTTAATTTACTAAATTGATTTGTGTATTTTGTTTGTTGATTGTTTGTGTTTGTAGTTGGATGGATCTTCAACTGCCACTTCATCTACTGGCAGGAAAAAGAGGAAAGTGAACACACCATCAAGTTCAGGCAGGGCAGGGAGATCACAATCTGAAAGTCAAACACCTACACATCATGAATCCCAGCCTTCATTCAGACCAGCCTCATCACTTCATGTCTCATATACTGCATTACAGCCTTCATTCAGACCAGCCTCATCACTTCATGTTGAATATACTGCATCCCAGCCTTCATTCATACCAGCCTCATCACTTCATGTCTCATATACTGCATCCCAGCCTACAGCACTGCCTGCATTTAGGCCAGCCTCACCGAATGCACCACTGCATGTCTCACAGCCGGAATTTAGGCCATGTGAAGAGATTGCATTACAGCAACAGTCAGAGCCTGTGGGAGTAGCAACTTCTGTCAGCCAGCATGTAAGAGCTGCACCTTCTGCCACCCAGCCAGTCAGAAAAGCAACACCTTATGCATACAAACCGAGTGTGAGTAATTCTTCATATTGTTTATATAAATTAAACCCTTAAACAAAAATTAGATGCCTGATTCTATGTGATTAATTGCAGGCATCTACTATATTTGGGAATAGGAAAAAAAGAACACTAGGGTTGGCCACAAGGACAAGGACAGGTGGCAGATTGAGGGAACTTGTTAGTAGTGGAAGAGAACCTACAAAGCAAAAGATTGTAGTTGACTTGACTGGTAACCCTACTGGGCCACCCCCAATTCCAGGTGGTGGACCAGTATGCGCTTGGGGGCCTCCTAAAGCAGGTGGTATTACATTTCGTACTGCCCCACCTGATTTTGACATACAAAAGGCAAAAGGGACAGCTCTTGACCATCCACCAGGATTTCAGGAACATGTTAGAAGAATGGATAGGGGGAAAGATAAGTCCACCAAAACAGTGAAGGATAAAGGAAAGCAGAAGATGCAGTAACAATCACATTACCAAAATCGTTTGCTGAAATTGTTTGTCTCAGTTTCAACTGTTTTATTGGTAACTACTTGTTGTGTGTTGGGGTATTTTCTAAACATTGTAATGTATTTAGGGTTGATGGCCATGTATTTTTTGAATACAGTTTATGCAAGCTGAAGCTTGGTGTTGTGTTTAGGTACATGTATGTGTAACTTTAGGTGTAAATTTTGTAATGCTTGAATTGATATGAATTATAAGGTAATTTTGATTGGCCATTTATGTTTTGAATACATTTGGTGTAAATTTAGGTGTAAATGTTGAAGTGCTTGCATTGATGTGAATTGTAAGTTAATTGTGATGGCCATGTATGTGTTCAACACATTTGGACCAAATTTTGGTGTTTGATTTGTAGTGCTTGAATTGATATGAATTGTAAGGTAATTTTGATTGGCCATTTATGTTTTGAATACATTTGGTGTAAATTTAGGTGTAAATGTTGAAGTGCTTGCATTGATGTGAATTGTAAGTTAATTGTGATGGCCATGTATGTGTTCAACACATTTGGACCAAATTTTGGTGTTTGATTTGTAGTGCTTGAATTGACATGAATTGTAAGGTAATTTTGATTGGCCATTTATGTTTTGAATACATTTGGTGTAAATTTAGGTGTAAATGTTGAAGTGCTTGCATTGATGTGAATTGTAAGTTAATTGTGATGGCCATGTATATGTTCAACACATTTGGACCAAATTTTGGTGTTTGATTGCTAGTGATTGCATTGACATGAATTGTAGGTTAATTTTGATGCAATGTATGGGTATTACGACATTTGGACCAAATTTTGGATTAGAAGTAAATAAGGAGTAGTCTTTAAGTAGTTCTGATTAAATATATGTACTGCTTGAATTGATTTTGGTGTAAATTTGGTTTTAAGGATACGTGTAAATTTTGGTGTAAATTTGGTAGTGCTTGACAACATGTGGATGAAAATATTGAGCCAATGTTTTATTTGTTTGATATTAAGGTAACACAACAGCAAGCAATAACATCAATTGGGGTCAATACCATGAATTAAGAGGACAAATCCATTTCTTCACTAGAGTCAATTGTGCCAACAAAATCCACCAATTTCAATACAATCACTACGAAATTTGCCAACAAAATCCATCCACTGCATGACTAGACTCAGTCGTGCCAACAAAAATCATACAAACCATAGCAAATATTACAACCTAACTAATACCAGCGAATACATTACCAAAATCGTCAGTTCATACAAGTCTTATAGAAATAAACAAAACAAAATGTCTATCTTAGCTGCTTAACATCAGCCTTGTTGCAAGTCCATTAGAAAAACGGAAACACATCAGTACAGCAACAAGACACCAAAAAGATGCAAGTGCAACTCGAAACTTCAGCTGCATCCAACGATACTCAGTCTCAACCCTTTGAAGTTTAACTTCAAAATTTGCAGCATCAACTTCAATTTTGGACTTGTATTCAGCAAGCTCAAGCTTGCATTTGAAGATTTCCATTGCCCTTTCGGACTTCAACTCATTCTGCCACTCCATCAACATCGACATCACTCGATCACCACACACACAAATTTCAGGTTCAACCCATTTAAAATAATTGCAACCACGGTTTTGTTCATTCTGCATAATCACGTAAATTAGGGTCACAAAAACAATGGTCACAAATATTAGGGTTTACCCAATTAATACAGAATTTGGGCATTACGGGAATGAGCTTCAATTCATGTGAAAAAAAAAATTCTAAAACACATCTTACCAAATAATTAACACAAGCATAAAACCTTTTGCCATAATTTTTGCTTGTTGATGCAGTTTTGATAACTGTTTTGCTCCCACATTTGCAAATTGGATAGCTCGATCCTGAATCGCATACCTCACCCTCGGAGTGCTCCATATTTCACCCCAGTGATTTTTTTCTACAGCTTGGGTAGTGGGTCTTCGTGCTCCTCGTTCTCGGTGGTTTCTTGCACGGCTTCGGTAGTGGGTCTTCGACCTTTCTCGTTCTCGGTGGTTTATTGCACAGCTTGGGTAGAGGGTCTTCGATCTCTCTCGTTCTCGGTGGTTTCTTGCACAACTTGGGCGGTGGGTCTTCCAGCTCTCTCCTTTTCGGTGGTTTCCTCGACAGCTTCGGTAGTGTTTAGGCCTTATATGTTGGTTACTTTGTGACTGAGGGTGAGTGAGTGTGAGGGTGAGTGATTGTCTTTTTTCGTTGACTGCGTGTGAGGGCAAAAGGGGTAAGCTGAGGCAAAAAAATCACGTGAAAGTCACGTGGAGTCGATTCCGTTTGGTTTTAACGCTTCAGGTAGACGAAAGGGCCTTATTTGAGAGAAAATGGAAGTTTAAGGGTCCAAAATGAGAGTTTTTGAAGTTCAGGGGGGGTCTGTAAAATCGGCCGGAAGTTCAGGGGCCCTTAGTGAAGTTTTCCCATATTTTTATTAAGATGCTGATGCAACTTTAGGGGTTTGTTTAAGGGTAACCTCTAAATTGGTAGCCATGCCCTTGATTAATTACCACAAGAATACTTTTGGGTCATTATTTTCCTCATCCTCAAATAATGCTGGCAAATCTATATTAGTACAACAAATAAAGGTCTGTCACAAGAATGTACTATAATGCAAATATTTCCCATCTGCAATGGTACCAACGTCCATGTAATTAGATTTATATAATGGCTCACTTGCACTGAGCCTTTGACTGAAATTTGATCACTAAAGACATGGGAAGTAAGTGCAACTTTTATACTGCAATGTAATTGTCTATAATTTGTTTATACGAAGCTTGAATCTCCAAAACTAATGGCATAATTGGCCTAATTGAGCTTATCTTCAGTATTGTGAGAGACTGTGAGAAGAACATACATAAGATTACTCTTTTGGAATATCTCCACTCATGACTCAACTATGCGACATCGATCTTCGTCGGAAGAAGACGAGTAGAAAATGCCCAGTTTCTTGTGACTGTGTTTGGCAAAGGGCTGGCCAGACCGTACCCATAAATTAAAAAAAATATATATATTCTCAAAATCAATCTCAATATTCTTACTTTTTACATCACGTTAATTATTTTTTATTACTATTCAAATAAAAAAATCATTACAAAACAAATTTTTTTTCACTTTTTTTATACAAAACATTCTTGCATTTTTTATCTCGTATCAATCAACTATGATACAGCCACTCCGGCCAAACTTCAACCCCACTGTGTGTTTAAACTTTAAAGTACTCAATGGCTGTTTCTAGTTAAGAGGTTCATTGTAGACAGCTAGCATGCACGGTAAGGAGTAGGGCCCGTAGCAGCCGAGTGATGTAGTCAAAGTCAGAGTGTTGTCATATCAAGGGCTAGAGTGTTTTTCTTGGGGGTCCAGTGGTGTACGTGTAAACATTTAGGCGTGCACTTATTTATTTATTTATTTTTAATTTATTTCTTGAGGTTGTGTTTAAAAAATTAAGTTTTTGTTAAAAGTACGTTTGAATTATTTTTAGAGTCTATTTGAGATTGAGTTTAAAAAGTTTGAAAGTATTTTTAACACTTAAAAAATTTGTTTATATATATATATATATATATTCGTTTGGTAAAAAGAATTAAAAAAGAATTAAAAGTGCTTTTAAAAGTTCAAAAAGCCTAATAATGACCAAAAACACTTTTGGCAAAAGCCCAAAAATGAAATTTTTTTCCAAAAGCTCTTTTTGACTTAAAAGCTTTATTTTTCAAACGCAATTTCAAACAGACTCTTAAACTTTTTAAACCCTTAAAATAGCTTTCATTTTTTTACCAAATAAATACTTTTTTCTTAAACTTTCTAAGTATTAAACGTATTTTCAAACATGCCCTCAAACACTTTTCTCACGGGCATGTTGTGAGGTTTTTTTTTTTTTTTTTTTTTTGGTAATAAGGAGTGATTAGTATGTGAAATAAAATTTCATTTTTTTATAAAAAAAAATTTTGAAAATATCTTGATTTTTTTTCTTCAGAAAAGTTAAAATAAGGATAAAATAAAGGAAAGAGAGGAAAATTTGCCAAAACAACTACCTCATAGCTCATTTTGGCCAGTTGATATGCATCATCCACCGTTAATTGCAAAGAAAAAAAGAACTTAAATAATAAATAGAGTATATCAATTTAGTGAAGACGTATGTGACATATGAATGCAAAAAAACAAGTATTTCTCTTTTACAAAATCTTGGCTTCAACATCGGTTTTTAGGGGCCATTAATTGTGGCTTTGGATTCGTTTGGTTTTTTATTAATTGAATCCGTTGCATACTTGCATATGACAAACGAAGCTACGAAATTTTTTGAACCGACCTCATCTTTAAGGGGCTGTTTGGCATTGGGCAATTTCTGTTTAATAACTTAAAACTGTAATAAGATTTGATTGATGTAAGGAAAAAATAAATAAGTAAGAATATTTTGGTATGAAAATGTAAAAGAGTAATATTTTGTAATAATTTTTTATTTAAATAATTGATGTGATATAAAAAATAAAATGAGTAGAAATTGAATTTGAGATGAATAGTGTGGAGACTTTTTTTGGGCCATTGACGTCCTATTAGGCCTGGGTATCGGTCAAAACGGTCCGGTTAAGGACCTTATCGGTTATTAACCGATAATTTTCGGTTAAACAGTTTATTAACCGATACCGAACCAATAAGAATTTTAACCGATAATTTCGGTTAAAACGGTACACGGTTAAACGGTCCGGTTAAACCGGTTAACCGATTTAACCGATAGCTTTATATTGATTTATTTTGTTAGGCCAAAAACCAAAAATGAGATTTTTTGACTTTTGAGAGCCCAAATACTTTTTGTTTGGCTAAAATAATTTATTAAAAATGAGTTATTTTAGGGACCAAATACTTTTTGTTGGGACCCAAATATTTGTTTTTTGGGCTAAAAATTGAAGCTTTTTTATATTGATCCACTTCAACCTTTTTTTTTTTTTTTTTTTATTTATTTTTTTTATTATAAAATACATTTTTCCAAAGCAAATGGACTAATTAACACAATGAATGCTAATTAGACTAGCAAAACTAGTTAATGAAAAATGTTTTTACCAAAGACAAAGAAATCTCATCAAATGCCATAACTTAAAAAAAAAACATCAAACCTACCCAAACCCAAATTAAAATAAAATTCATTAATGAATAATAAACAAAGTATTAACTAATTAAAGTCACTTAGCAAAAGGAAAATAAGTCATGGGCAACACCATTTAAAAAAAAAAAAAAAAAAAAAATCCGGTTTCTTATCGGTTAACCGGTTAACCGATAAGAACCGCTTAACCGGACCGGACCGGACCGGACCGAATTCCGGTATACTTTTTTTAACCGATAAGGATATCGGCATATCGGCTACGGTTTATATCGGTTCGGTCGAAGCCGGTAGACGGCCGGTTAAACGGTAACGGTTAATTTGCCCACCCCTACGTCCTATAAGTTTTCAAAGTGCCTGCCTTGTGTGGCTTTTTTGGGAGTGGAGAGATAGGCTTTGCTAGTTTGCTTTGTTCCTCCTCCCCTCGTCCTCTTCGCCTAATGTAATGTTTTTCCTCATCCTTTCTGCCTCTTTTTCCTCTTTCGCCTTTGACAATTATTCTTTTAGACAATAAAACAAAAACGAAAAACAAAGGGTGTGCTGTCGTATCAAAGGGTTATGCTTTTTTAGTGGGGTTGATGCTTTTTAAAAGTAGATGCTGTGAGTGCTTCGGTTTTATTGAATGTGGCGTAGGCTATAATTTTGCTGTGAGTACTTCGTTCCCAAAAACTTTTTATTATTTTTGTTTTGTTTGACTAATAATAAAAATTAGGGAAAAAAAATTCTTATATTTCTCAAATTATTGTTTAATTGACGATGTCTTTTTAAATTTTCAACGAAGACAATATCTCTCAAATTACTAAAAAAAATATCAGTATCTCACCAGGCTAGTAAAAGATAGTAATAATCATACAAATTTTACAATTAGATAAAAATATCTTTATAAATTAGAAAAAAAAAAAACACAATTGCTAATTTTTTATTTAAAAAAAAATCGATTTTTTTTTTCAAACAGAATTTTTAAAAAAAAATTAAATTTGGCCACCCAAAAGCTCAAGTTTATGAGCTTAGACCCAACAATGCTATATTAACCACTCACACAGTCTCATACTTCCTATATTTTTCCAATGTGAAATTCTATCATTTTTTAGGCTCACATTATACTCAACATCAATGACCTTTGAATTTCTTTAGAGAAAGTGAAAAAAAAAAAAAGAAAAAAAAAAGAAAAAAGAAGGGCTACCAAACACAACCTTAGAGCATGTTTGAGATTGTATTTCATAAATAAAGCTTTTAAGCAAAAAATTGCTTTTCTGGAAAAACTTCATTTTTAAGCTTTCGTTAAAAGTGTGTTTTGACAATTTTTAAGTTTTTTGGACCTCTTAAAAACGCTTTCCATTTTTTTTACCAAACAAGTACTATTTTTTAAATGAATTTTTTAAAAATTAAACGCACTTTTAGACCACTCAAAAATACATGCACCCTTTTAATGAAAGGGGCATAACTCATGACTCACGTTTACTTAAAAGGATTTTATTTTATCCAAATTTTGCCCCTTGGAGTTTCTTAGGGCGAAGATGTTTGATATATAATTCTGAGGCGTTCTACAAAATTAAAAAATTTAAAGGCCTTTTTTTTAAAAAAAAAAAATTTTAGGGGCCTGGATGGTAATTCAAGCAATTCCCATAATGACAGTGTTAAAAAAAAAGTGATAATAGTTTAGGTTGTTAAAAAATATTTGTTTTCTTTTGTTTATTTCGAGAAGAGTAATGCTGTACATCTTAAAGATATGACCACACTTGAACCACTTTATCCCGTGAGAGATCCGCATCACACTTTGTGTCTCCTCTTCCTACTCCCTTCTTATTTTTTGGGAGGATCAAGAGCATGACAAGCACCAAGCTCTCCATTATCTATAAACTTGCTACTATTGCTGCTTCCATAGTCATTGCAGGTGCAACTGGAGTTTGTATTCCAATATTGGGAAAGACTACTTAGCATTTGCCTCTCAAGAAGGGCATCTTAATTTATAATGAATTGAAGGCCTTCGTTGTCGATGTGATATTATCACCATCCTCCAAAAACTTAGGAAGGGAGTAGGAAGAGGAGACACCAGAGTCCCGCTCTTTAGATAGAATAAGATGTAATTATTTAGTTACATCTTACATTAAAGACCAAAAAAAAAAAAGTTTATATGATAATAGATAGAATAAGATGTAATAACTCAAAAATAAAATAAAATAAAATAAAAATTAAGTGATTAGGTATACATTATGATATGAGTTTGAATTTTATAATGAACATTTTTGTCTCATTAATGTAAAACACATTTGTTTTCATTAATGTCCTGATGAGGTTGAGTCATGTTATGACTCAGTCGAATTTAAGGGAGTATCATCGGTTTTTTTCTTCTACGATTCTTAGCACATAGATGGTACTATAATTATGCCCAAATAGAATAGCCAAAGATAATCTTCCACACCTAGTACATAATAGTCAATAATATATATATATATAACCCTACTCACTAATTAATATCTCTCAAATCAACTGTGCCTGTCTTCTTTGTCAATTCTTCCATCTCCATTTCCACCTATACTCATACTTTATTTATTTAGTTATAAACGAAAGTTAAGTGTAGATATTTTTATATCCACACAAGGTATTTTATAGTTTTCGTAAAAAAATTTAAACGAAAGTTAAAAGACTTATTTGTTATTTTTTGTATATAATATAAAATTTTTAAAATAATTTTATATTATATGAAGTTTTTTACAAATGGGTGTGACTGGGAAACATTTTTGTGAGTAGTATAAATAGTGCATTGAAGGATTGACGTTTTAAAAGTATTAGAGGTGCATTTACTTACTATGGTTTGCCAACGGTCTCCTAAATAATACAAATCCTTCTCTGACTTCGTCAGAAAACTATGGAAAGCAACACTAATATGATATGTCTTTGTTAATCAATCACATTTCTTAAAAAATAAAAAGAAAAACAGTATAATTGAGAGGGAGAAATACATTCCATCTCCTATGCCAGGTTATAACTTATAAAATTTAATTAGGTGGCCATGTCATCAGTGATGACGTGGCCACTTATGTCAAGTGTCAAATTTTAATTGGTCTATGTGTTAGTAACGTAAACTTCCGTTAAGTCAACTAACGGTCAATAGATGGAATGATCAATTTGGTTTTTATCAAAATCACGGGTATCTCGTATAACACAAATCAAAATCTAAGAAAAAATAAAAAATAAAGTGTCAAAACCTTAAGAAATGTTTTAGTATTTAATCCTAAAGGAAAACCCACTTCAGCATGGGATTATCCCCTGTCCTTAGTACCCCTCACCTAATATTTTATTTACAAGAAAAAGGGTGATTCTTCTGGTTTTGAAAACCACGGGCGTGAATGTGATCATGGTATTTTTCCTTCGCCGTACATAAACTGCTCCGTCTGAACATAAATTGGTACCTTTTGATGTTTGTGTTGTCTAAGTTAACTATGAATCCCATCTCAAAACATTTCTACAATTCTACACTGTTCAGCATTCCTTCACTCATCATTTCTACACTCTACCCTTCAACACCTTCCATCAACAGCGCTGTGTTTCACTCACCATCAGGAAATGGCGGAGCCACTTCTCTACTTTGTTGCGGAGCGAATTATTGAGGCTTTGTGCTCACCGGCTGTCAAACAGATCGGACTGTTCTGGGGTGTCAAAGATGACCTTCAAAGCCTCACCAACACCGTTTCAACAATCAAAGCTGTGCTTCTCGATGCGGAGGAGAAAGAGGCTGGAGGGAGCCATGCAGTCAAAGATTGGCTCGGAAAGCTTGAAGAAGCCCTGTATGATGCAGAAGACTTGCTGGAAGAGGTTTCAACTGAAGCTCTACGAAGAGAAATAATGACCCGTGATAAGAAGGCAAAAAAGGTACGCATTTTCTTTTCCGAATCAAATCAACTTGCCTTTGGTTTTAGAATGGCCCGTGAGATTAAAGCCATCAGAAAGAAGTTAGATGCCATCAACACCGATAGGCAGAATTTTCACTTGGAGGTACGCCAGGTTGAGCCACGAGTCGGGAGTTGGGAGAGGGATAACACTCATTCTTTTGTACCTGCGGAAGTAGTTGTTGGGCGAAAGGATGATAAGAAGGCTGTTATAGACCTTCTGATGGACTCCAATGTTGAAGAGAATGTTTCCATCCTTCCAATTGTTGGCATCGGTGGATTGGGAAAGACTACACTCGCTCAATTCGTATTCAATGATCACCAAATCCAGAAACATTTTGAGCTCAAAATGTGGGTGTGTGTCTCTGATATCTTTGATGTTAAAAATATTGTTGCAAAAGTCTTAGAATCTGCAACCAAAGAGAAACCAGCAGACGCTGAAATGGATACATTGGTGGCTAAACTTAGAGAAAAAATCGAAGGAAAGAAATACTTCCTAGTGTTGGATGATGTGTGGAATGGTGATCATAGAAAATGGTGTCGCTTGAAAGAAGTGCTGATGGGTGGTGCAAGAGGCAGTAGAATAGTAGTGACTACCCGCAATGAAATCGTTGCAAAGACTATCCGCCAGGAAAGCGTTGCAAGCATTATTGGGACAGTTGAATCATATTCCTTAAAAGGTTTAGATGAAGACGCATCATGGTCTTTATTTAAGCAGAAGGCCTTTAAGAGAGGACAAGAGCCGGAGAATATAAGCATAGTTGCACTTGGAAAGGAGATTGTAAAAAAGTGTTCAGGTGTCCCTTTGGCCATATCGACAATCGGAAGTTTACTGGGCTCCAAAAATTCAGAAGCAGAATGGGTGTATTTTAAGAACAATGAACTCTCAAAAATATCTCAAAATGTAAGTGACCTCTTACCAACTTTGAAGCTGAGTTATGATTATCTTCCTTCACACTTGAAGCACTGCTTTGCTTATTGTAGTTTGTTTCCGAAGGATTGCTGGTTTGATACATCAAATTTGATTCGGCTTTGGATAGCACAAGGGTTAGTCAAGTCTTCTGATGATCAAAGCCGATGCTTGAAAGAGGTTGGTGAAGAGTATTTTATGGATTTACTATGGAGATCATTCTTTCAAGAAGCTCGAACGGATGAATTTGGCGACGTAATTGAATGCAAAATGCATGACCTCATGCATGATCTTGCCATATCAGTGGCAGGATCGTTGATTGCCACATTAGATGATAAGGAGAGAAACCTTGATGGGAAAACTCGTCATGTATCATTACTTGTTGGTTACGATAAACCTATTTCGTCATTGTGTGAAGCAAGTAGGATACGGACATTTCTTTTTCTCAATGACCTTATGTATAAGATTGATTGTGATGAACTTTTTTCAAGTTTCAAGTTCTTGCGCATGTTGGATTTGTCGTGCAGAGATCTTGATTATGTGCCAAGCTCTATCGGGGAGTTGAAGCATTTACGGTGTCTTGATCTTTCTTTAAATGAGAATATCAAGAAGTTACCAGATTCTATAACTAGGTTGCAGAATTTGCAAGAATTAATACTCTGGGGGTGTGCATCACTTAAAGAATTGCCGAGAGACATTAAAAAATTGGTCAATCTAAAGCATCTTGAGATACTTGGATGTGGTGGTTTGACTTATATGCCACGTGGATTGGGGAAACTGAATAATCTTGAGACGTTAACAAATTTTGTGGTCCACTCGGGTTCTCACTTCAAGCATTGCGGTGGTTTACGAGAATTGAACGGACTCAATAAGCTGAGTGGAAGTTTAATGATTTCAAATCTTGGACATGGGAAAGATGTTGCATTAGAATATAAGGCTGTAAATCTAAAGGAGAAACAACATCTTCATTCTTTGACTTTGTTTTGGAGTATTCAAGGAGATGTCAATGATTGGGACGTTGTCGATGATAAAATGCCTTGGGAAGGCTTCCAACCGCCCCCAAATCTGAAACATCTATACTTACATCACTATCCGGGTTCAAGGCTACCGAGTTGGGTTTTTTCATTGACAAATCTTGTGAAGTTGTGGCTATGTGATTGTCGTACATTAAAGTCTCTCCCCCTTCAACATCTCACTTCTGTTCAAGAATTGTTTCTTGTGCGTTGTCTTGAGCTTGAGCTAGCCAATGATAAGGATGGGATGCAATGGCAAGGCCTTACGAGCCTCCTCTCTCTTTGCTTCAGTGGACTTCCAAAATTGGTTTCTCTCCCCTCAAGACTTCAACATGCTACCACTCTACAAAATCTTAGGATTACGAATTGTGAAAGCTTGAAGGCTATACCAGAGTGGATCCACAACTTCAAATCACTTCAAGACTTTGAAATTGATGGATGCTCCAGTTTGACTTCACTGCCCGAAGGAATGGGTAGGCTAACGTCTTTGAAGAGACTAACAATTAAGAATTGTCCCATCTTATTGCGAAGATGCAAGAGAGACACTGGTGACGATTGGGCAAAGATTGCTCACGTTCCAGAGTTAGAGTTATTGTAGCAAGAAGAAAATTCAAGCACCCATGCATCTTTGACCATTCAGGTATATTACTCATCAGTTATTTGAATCCTTCATAGAAATTGAAGTATGCATCTCTTGTTCCCCTTCATTTTCTTCATTTTTCTCTCTTAAGTGTTTTTCTCTCTTACAGCACCTTCTTTGATTTTTTGTTTGGATGTATTTATTTTAACTAGTTCAATTTTTTGATTTAGTTAGTACTTTCACCTGGTTATTGCAATTTGATGATTTATTTAATTGTTTATGTATAACGGTAGCTTTTCTTGGTAGTGATACTAAGATAATGGAGCATGCATCTATTCACTATTAACTAGTTAAAATAAATACATCCAAACAATCTTTTCCATTTGCACTAAGTAATCTTTAATCTTAAAGAGAGTAAAGAACTGTTGAGAAAAGATACAGGCCTTATTCAAGAACAATAAAAAGAAAAAAATTCAAATCAAACAGAAAGAAAGTAAATATAAGTGATATGTTAATGTCATAAATATGCAAAAGAACTCTCCGTGATCAAGCCCAAATGGTTCGATATAAGACTCGGTTACCTTCACAACCAAAAGTAGTATTTGTTTGTTCCAATTATTAACCTGCTGAAAAGTAGCATGTGTGGATATTTTAAATAATTGTTATACTGCTACTCTGAAAAATCTTTTGTAGATTTTACATTCATGCGAGGTCTTCATAGGGAATTGTTGGCTGCTTCATTTTGGCTTTTTGTGGCATTAGAAACAGAATAGTAATATTTGGGTAATAAATTTGTTGTGGGACGAATCTTAACTCTTTTGGGTAATAAATTTTTTGGGTTTTTATTTATTTTCCAGTATTTGTTGTATGCAGAAGAGTCGCAGATAGTATTGTCAGCAAAACTACTTATAAGCCTCTTGGATGTAGCACAACTATAATTTTGAACACTGTTAAGTTGAAAAAGGTAGGTTTCCTGCATTTATGGGCTTGATATTGTCAAATTAGAAGTTGTGGGAGTTTCTTATTTATTATGGATCAAAGTTTCTAATTTTCTGAACGTTTTTGAACCAAGTATCAAAAATCTTGTTCCTACTTTGAAATATTATAAAAGTCAAATCTTGTTTCTGAATCTAGTTTATTGGTTAAAAATGAGGATACTGAATGCATAGCATTTGAATTTTACTTTTCAGAAATTTTAGAATATGAGTTACCTTTTATTCACTGAAAGGGAAAAGGAAAGTGTACAAGGAATTTTTCACTCGATTATGGGATATAGTCGTCTTTTGATTGGATTGGGTCAGCATGCCTATTGCCTTGTTCATTTAGTGATTGATGTGCTGGTGAGCAGACTGAAGGATATGATTAAAAGAAAAAATTAGCGGGCATGATATGATAATCTATTCACTTGAATAAAATGCCTCCTACCATCTCTAATGTTTTTTTTTTTTTGTGTCATAATTTGCAGGGATCTCATGAATGAAGGGAGGAACATGCAGTGAAGGTCTAGGAGAAGGAATGTAGAAAAGTGTTTCCATGGAAAATGCTACATATCTACTGTGAGTATTCTTTCCCCTGCTTATGTCATAAGAGAAGGAAATAGAAAATCAGCACTTGTATCTGCGGCTGTGGCCTTACTCTGAACCTTATTCATGGATGTAAAACTTGCTGGCAATCTTTTGTTTATTAAATTCGTTATGTTCTGTTCTTAAACATTTTGTAATTGTTTAAGTATCTCTGCTCTTATGGCTTTTATTAAGTTATCTATACCTGTTTATGTTCTTCTCTTTCCAGATTGTTTATAGTTTTAGTATCTTGACTGACATTCTTTATTTTTCTTGGTCCAACCAATTGAAATATGTGAAATGATTGGGACGATTGGCACAACACGTATACTCATGCCGAAAGCAATGGTGTTGAAGTCATGGATCCTGATATTTTTGTGTTTTAAATCTTTTGTTAATTGTGTTTGTTTTGTGAATAGTTTTGTGACTCTTTTGAAAACCAAAAGATTATGATCAATATTGAAGGCCATCATAGTATGTTGAAGTCATATGGATCCTGTGGGTGTTGTATCTTACTTTATGAATTATGGATCAGTTAATCAGGTAGTAATCTCTTTATGAATTATGACATGTGACAATATCAATATTGCAATTGGTATGAGTGAAAAGAGAAATGTTATTTGTTCTTCTTCTGTCTTTTTTTTTTATTATTATTATTTTGTTTTTTATAAAAAAAAAAAAAAAAAAAAAAAAAAAAAAGTGTCAGTCATTGGATTTGTAGGACTTATATCTTCAACCATGTGGATTTTACAAATCCAATGGCTGGTTAGTTCTCTTAGTGAAAACATGTTTCTGGTTGAACAACATACATCTGAGAATGAAGCTGTGGAGCATGAATTATTGGACCCCCCCAATTACAAGTTATATTAGATGGAATCAACTTTTCTCAATTTTAATCAATTATATAATAATGGTAATTTAGCTTAAGAACAAGGAAAAGAAAAGATACTACTTTTCCTTATATGGATATATTTATGCAATGGTGAGAAAACTTGAACACAAGTTTTATTAAGTTGGCTTTGCAATTGGTAGTTCACGAGGAGAAAGTGAAAATGCGTTGTAGTTGAGGGAAAAAGGTAATTACCCCAAGCAGGAATTCTCACAAAAATGACCAATAAGATACGGGCAGTATTCAAGAACCCAAAAACAGAAGAAAATATCCAAATCAAACAGAAAGAAAGTAAAGATAAGCTGTACATGAAAATAGTAAATCAAAAAGGTCATAAAGCCATATGATTTGTTCTGAAAGTCAAGATATTGAAGTAATAAACTGCGCTCATTTGGTTCAATAAAAAAGAGAGCATATAATATTAACAAATGCGTCACGGAGACAATGATTTACAGGGCATTTGAGGAGACCCACAATGGACAGAACACATCAATTACAGGACTAATCTAAGGAAGGGAGAGAAAAAACAGGGCAATGAGCTAGAAACCAAAACTCAAAAACCCCGCTGGCATGCTTGCCAAAGGAACAGATATGTTGTCATCTACTACCTCTGGTTGAAAAGGATTCCACCACTGTTGCAACCAGAGAAATTAGAGCAACCTTTTGTGCCGTCCAGATCCAATCCAATTGGAAATATCCAAGAGCTGAATAGTAATACAGCATCCTGCATTGTAAACATAATTTTCATGTGAATGCCAAAATTCATATATAGCACTTAAGTTTTGATAAAGTATTTGGTTGGCCACAATGGTGATTTCAAACGCACCCAATGGAAATCAGGAATCCAAAAACAAACATGGATATGCTACCCACCCAACTCTTGTGTTGATTTTAATGAAGCTTCGAGGATCCGATTCTTCTACCTATGATATCAGCAATACCTACAAGCTGTCAAGTTAAAAGTTAATGATTGGAAGGAGTTAGGCATAGCTGAGCTTGGAGGACAGGTATTACCATTACCACCACACATCATTGCCAGTGAGATCACTCCAACAGGAGATTCACGCCAAAAGACAAGAGCACATAAAATCAACTCTAGAACAAAATACAGAGGACCTCTAAGCAACTCCCTACAAGCACGGATATGGGGTTCTTTGCTCTCAAGACCGAGGAATAAGCGTTACCTATGCATTGGATGGTATCTATTTGGTACAGATCTAATCTTAAACTTGATGAATAGTCATGGGTTAGTGGATGTTGTTGCCTTTGTTTGGCCTGATTGGTTGATGACTGTAACTTTAGCTTCGGCTATGATTTGCTTCAGAGTTTTTTGCTCTCTTTGTAAGAGCTCTTGCTCGCAACCTTTTATCAATGAATGAGTATGAAATGTTTTTTATTTCAAAAAAAAAGACACCATTTAAGAAGTTCGATTTACTGCAGTACTTTTCTTGCAACAACCTCTTAACTGTGGTTGTTGCCTTCACAGGTTGCGATTCTTTATTGAGCCCTTTTGCCATTCCTTGTGCTGCCCTTGAAAATACCTGACTTATTTATGATCCTTCTAAGACCATGAATGACACCATTGCTTGTCTGTTACTGTTATTTTCATTGTACTGCATTTTTTATTTGGGCTTTGTTGTTGGGTTGCCCACACTTTTGTTGTTGTATGATCCATAACCCGCTTCCCCTTATTTGAATAAAAAAAAAAAAAAGTGTCCAACTAAGACACTTTATGTCAAGAAAATTGGTACCAGATTCTTCTAACATAAATTTCCTAGAAACTAAAAATGTCGGAGACGTAAAAGAGTAACTTTCAAAAATGTACGGCACTGCATTCATTATTCTTCACATATCATGAGAAATAGTTAGTCTCTATACTTGCTCTTTCCCTCAACCTCACTTAATCAATTTGCAACTGAGAACCTGTGTTCATCACTCTCCTCCAATTCCACACTACTGTCATCTCAAACAACCGCTCTCATCAGATCTTTGCCCACCCCTACACGACGTTGTGTGAGTTGCACTATCAAGGAGGATTGAACGTTGACAAGTGGGACAAAGCACAGATTGGCCCCTACAGGGGAATTGGTATCCAAACGTTTGGTTTTTTGTCTTGTTTTTCAGCTTTTTTTTTTTTTTTTGACCCAAAAAAAGATGGGATGGTTTTTGTACTTGTTGATAACGCTGTAGATGCAAAATGAAAGAGGATGACTTACACTACTGGATCAACAAGCTGTAGATGCAAAATGAAAGAGGATGACTTACACTACTGGGTTCTTTGGGCTTGAGCCTTGCTTGGTAAGCTTCTATTTCCTATTATTAACTGCTACTAGTACTTAAAATTTTTTGTACTTGTATCTCATTTTTTTATGTAAATATTTGGTTGGGTTTCTAGTATTTGTTTTGATAGATGTACTGCTATGATTTATTGGGTTACGCTGGAAAACTACATCTGCTAGTTGGAAGATAATTATTGTCCAATTTGTCATTGTATAATATATTATAGATGGCCATTCAAAATGTTCGTGGGGTTACTCATTAGAAAAGAGTTATTCTTGAGTGTGCCTCTAAAAGGATAGTAGTGAGTGATATATGTCTTCTGGCGCTTCGATTGTTAATATTCAAAAGTTTTACATAAGTTCATCGAATGATGATATTGCAAGTATAAAGTTGGGCTTGGAATTGCCTAGGAGATTACTAATGAGCTAAGCCATTGCATAGGCCAAAGTTATTTTGATGACATTGAACATCATTGGACATTTTCTATTGGCTTTTCCATATGCTCCAAGAGCCTTTATACAGAGCTCTTAATTTGTTTTTTTTAGAACCATTTGATTGATAACAAACATTTTCTCTAGAAATAAACAGCAAAATTAATTGTTTACTTTTTGGCCTGCTTTCCTCTTAAGCAGAACATTTCTGTTTGTGACAAGTTATTACTTAAGTTAGCTCCATTAATTTACTTTTTTTTCTGTTTTTTTTAAAATTACCTTTTTCCGCTTAGAACTCAAGAGTGTTTTTTTTAATAGTTTTGTCTTACTGTGAGGTGTATGAGCAATAAACCCATTAATAGTTGCATGAAATGTCATACATACGAAGTTTATATATTTTTTTAGTTGGGACTTTGGTTGCTTTAATTTGAATCTAGATCTTTCTTTGATTTTTCCTCCCACCTTACATACAGTGTATTGCTTTCACAGGAAAATATATATAGAGATATATTTACAAAAGAAGACCAATCAAGCTAATATAATGGGCTGAATGCTGATTGCAGCATTTGCAGGTTTTCTATTTGTTTACCTCTGTCTCTGTCTCTCTCCTATGGTTCTCTACTATCTTTCAAAGTATCAAATTCCAAATCTTAAAAGCATTTATACTTGCAGCTATGATTCGGAACTGAGGAGATATATAGCAAGGAAACCTACTAGAAAATGTGCCATCTTTGCTGAAACTTTGGGGGTTATGTTTTTTGGTGTTACTCCTGACTCAATATGGTATGAAATAGAGGTTGTTGAAGACCTGCGGTTTTCGGAGTTAATTGTTAATTAGATTGTTTGATGTGTTTATTTAAACTAGTTCAAATATTTGATGTAGTTAGTACTTTCAGTTGGTTATTACAATTTGGTGATTTACTTGATTGTTTATGTATATCTGTAGCTTTTCTTGGTACTGAAACTAAGATAATGGGGCATGCATCTATTCACCACTCTCTCTCTTTCTCTCTCTCTCTCTCTTTTGGTTGATTTGTTGAGATTATGAATTCTTATCAGATTCCAAATTGTTGACATTACTCTGATTTATCCATCCATGATCAAGTACATATATTTTCATGTGATTGTTATTATTATTTTTTTTCTTTTTTAATTTTTACAGTACTTAGGTTGATGCCTTACCAAAATTATGGAGAACATTTAGTTGATTTCAGTTTCCATTTAACGACTGATAATTGATGTAGTGGAATTATCATATACAGTTGTAATTCCACTTTATTTAACATGTTGGTTATAGAGGCACTGTTAATATTGAACTTCTTTGAATGAAAATAAAACTTTATTTTCAATGATTGAGACTATCTCTGCTGGGTGTTAATTCAATCCTTTTTACATTGCTATTTGAGCAAGGACTCTAGCTTTGAGCTCAGGGTTCCATGATCTTTCTTCTGTTTGTGAAATTGCTAATTTCTTGTAATGCTGTATGATATCTTTCTTCAGAAAATGAGAGTTGTGCTACCAATATTAACATAAGGGCCCTTACAGGGCAAAGTAGCAGAAGAATGTTGAAGCATGAAGCCAAACATTTTTCCTAATTGCATTTGATCAGAGAGCTACAGATCACTTTTGAAGCCAAACAGTGTTCCCAATTGATCAACTTAAAGATAATTAGAGATTTTTCTTTTATTTGGAATTGATTTGTTTATGAATAGAAAACTCTTTTGTCTCAAAAAGGGTAAACATAATTGGTTTGTTGATGAATGGAATGGCTATTTCCTTAATTTTCTGTAGTGGTCATTCTTAGCCCTCTGTGACAAATATAATTTCTCGCAACTATGAAAAATAAATAATAGCAAGTATATGTCAGTAGATGATTATTTTGAAGGTGGAAAATATCTTATTGGTACTAAATAATATTAATTCGAAAAATAAATAATAAGATACTTACAATGCAAGAAATTAAAATTAAAGCAAGGAAATATCTCACAATGCTATAGAATTATGTAAGAGCGTTGTCCTTAAATGTTGATTTTTTGTCCCGTGGAGTATTCAACTCGGTACGATTGGGTCTGTTGACACTTAACCTTTAAGGATTAGACTATAGTGACTATCTTAATTAAGGATGCACTTCAAAGTACGAATGTCAAATAAACAACCCTTTAGTTTAACTACAAGATTCAATGTAAGAAAATGAAAAATGAGCATTGAATTGCTCTATATTTCTCTCTTTAAGTAACAAAGTGAAATACTAGAACCAATAATGAGTTATGAATGGCGAAGTTGAAAACTGAAAAAATGAGTATGAAACTTTTTGATAACCTTTTTGTCTAAACTTGATGGTCTTTATTTATAAACGTGGTAAGCGACTATTTAATAAAGACAAAAGTCATAACATGCTATGATTCTTAAGGTTCATGACCATACATTAGAGACAATGAAAATTAGATACTCTTAATTTCAAATGAAATGGAGATAAGCGGGTTAAATAAAAAGGTGGGATAAAATTATCTCAATTTTAACTATCCCAATTTGTACACTTTTTCCAGGATCCATTTTCAAAACAATGGCTTCAACGTATGACCTTGGTTTTACCAATACATAAAATCAACACTAGAACATAATACAGAGGACCCTCTAAGCAACTCCTAAAAGCATGGAAATATCGAAACAAAATCACCAAGAATTACATAAAATGTCTTTTTACATAACTATCTCAAAGCTCTTCCTACCCTTACGTAGAGCTCAATCGTAGGTATTCTTACCATTACATAATATTTTTTTTCATTTTGTAACAGAAGTTTAATGTGGGTTGTTAAACTTTGGAATGCACCTTTTATAAAATATTTGCCATAGTAATTATTTAAATGATGTGTGAAGTTTTTTTAACAAAATAATGCACTGTTCATTCTTTAAGAACCAATTGATAATTATTTGAACTCTGCTCTTCCTTTAAGTCCTATGAAATTTCCACTTTTTGTGTTTAGATATTTTTATTGAGATGCTGATGCAACTTTAGGGGTTTGTTTAAGGCAAACCTTTAAATTGTTAACCATGCCTTTGATTAACACAAAAATACTTTTGGATCATTATTTTCCTCAAATAATGTTGGAAAATGTAAATTAGTACAACAAATAATGATATGTCACAAGAATGCAAATTTTCCCCATCTGCAATGGCACCAGTGTCTATTTAATAGTTGAGATGGGCTCGAGACTGCTAACAGATTTATAATGACCCACTTGCACTATGCCTTTGACAGATGCTTGATCAGTACTGAGGCATGGAAAGTAAGTTCAACTTATAAATTGGAATGTAATTGCCTAGAATTTGTAATGGATGTGGACCATTTGTTTTTTTTTTATAAGAAGCTTGGATCTAGACAACTGATGACATAATTGGCCTAATTGAGTTCATCTTCTGTCTTTATTGGTTTATTTCTACCCTTTTGAGCCCTCTCTCTTTTATATAGCCCAAGAGCATTCATATTGTCCTAGTTAAAATAGCTGAACAGAAGAGAAGCTAAAGAAACCTCTCCATCTTGCTAAAGAATTGGGCCAATTGGCTAGTTGCTACAGGCCTCTGCAATATATATTCTCCTTCCTCTAATAAATTACTCAACTAATGATGAAGAATAATGTACATGGAGTTACTCTTTTGGAATATGATAACGCATCAATATTGGTTGGAAAAAAAATAATGTTACATACACTCTCATTTTCGTACATTTATTTTTACACACCTTTAGATGACTTGTAAAATTATTATTAAATTAAACACAATAAAAATTCATTCTAAATTTAATAATAATTTTAAAAGCCAGTTAAAAAATGTCTGAAAATGGAGGTGAAAAAATGAGTGTGTCATTACGAATAATGTTAGAAGTCTCTCTTATGTTCCTCCAAGAATAATGTGGCTTTTAAAATTGTCATTGGGCTTATGATTCAAAAAAATTGGTTAATATACTTAAGTCGACCCAAGTCCATTAGCTTAGACTTTTTGGTTAGTGTGATGTCAAAATATGTATATTATGGTACGTTTGGCATTGATATTTCATAGACAAAAAGTACAATTTTAAACAAAATCATAGAAAATAAATTGTCTGGGATTACATTTTAAAAAAATTGAGATTTGAAAAAGCTAAAAAATCTGCATTTTTCAAATCGTAGGTAATGATGTGTTTTTTTAAAAACAAACAAGTTTTAAAAGTTAAACTACAATTTTAAAGGTTAAACCGCGATTTTGCCAAACGCTTAACTGTGTTTTTAAAAATGACGTTGTCAAGTTACACATTTTAAAATCGTTATTTTTAAATCGCACTTTTTAAAACCGCAAACTAAAACCGACAAACTCTCAGACAGCGTATCTCCTAACATTGATAACACAACAAGTGCTCAAGGAATTTTGTCAAGTGCTCAAGGAATTTTGTGATGGGAAGACTGATGGAGATTGCACTTGGTTGATTCCATTCTTTGAGAAGCTTCTCATCATTCTGCAAGCCCATCACCTTCAAAGCAACACGGCTAACATTCAATTACAGAAGAAGCAGAATATTAATGGACTGCAATATCGGAATCAATGTCATCTAAATTTTGGCTCCCAAAAACGGAGAACCCAAACAGAGGATCATGAAAGACGTGGGGATTGGGAAGTTGTGTTGTAGTGTGAGTTTTCCGAAGCATATTTCTCATGGACTGGGATTCCTTTGGTTTTATTGAATGAGGCGTAGACTATGTAATTCCTTAAGTTATTTTTACAAATAAAAACTTTTTGAACTCAATTATTGTATTTTTTAAAGAATCAAATTAATTAGACAAGGGAGCTATCTAGAGGACAGCATGCATGATGATCATCAAACTGTAAAAAGATTCCCGCCAAACAGCTTGATGAGCATCATTATCAACTTTATCTTTGACCCTACCACAATGGGGAAGATTGAAGATAAGGCATCAGAAGAAAAATAAGCGCTACTTTTGAAAAAGCATGCAGAAGAATACTTTTGGATATTTTTTTCCTCAAATAATGCTGGCAAATCTAAATTAGTACAACAAATAAAGAATGAGTTGCAGTGCAAATATTCCGAATGTCTATATAATAGTTGAGATAGGCACAAGACAGCTTACAGATTTATATAAAGACCCACTTGCACTTTGACAGATATTTCATCACTAAAGGCATAGGAAGTAAGTGCAACTTTTATGTTGCAATGTAATTGCCTAGAACTTGTAATGGATGTGGACCATTTTTTTTTATTTTTTATTTTTTATTTTTATATGAAGCTTAGATCTCCACAACTGATGACATAATTGGCATAATTGAGTTCATCTTCTATAGTCTTTACTTTGCTTTTTATTGGTTTCTTGTTACCCTTTTGATGAAGTGCATTGACCCTTCTCTCGCTTAGAAATTGATTCTCTCAAGTTGATTAACAGGAGAGAAGGTAGTCCATTTAAGTGAAGAACGGAATGTTTGTTTTACATTTTTGTTTACAGTTTTACTCTTCACTTAAAAGGGACCGGATCCTCTTTAGTTGAAATCAACTCGCAATGATACAAATACCTCTCGCGCTTTCATATAACCTAAGAACATTCACGTTTGGCTCAGTACTTAATAGTTGTTTTAGCTAATGCTGTAGACACGGGAAAAAAAATCTGGCTAAAGAATTGGCCGGTCGCTGCAGACCTCTCCTTCCTCTTAAAAAAAAAAAAAAAAAAAAAAAACTCAACTAATGATTAAGAATAGAATACATAACATGGAGTTACTCTTTTGGAATATCTATGACGCATCAATCTTGGTCGGAAAAAAGTAATGGTACATATACTATTACTTTCGTACATTTATTTTCACACAAACCTTTAGATTCATTATTAAATTAAACTGGGTAAAAAATTATTTTAAATTTAATAATAATTTTAAAAGTGTCTGAAAATGGAGGTGAAAAAAAAATGAGTGTGGCATTATGAGTAATATTAGGAGTCTTTTTTGTGCCCTTCTAAGCGTAAGATGATTTTTAAAATTGCCATTGAACTTATGATTAAAAAATAGTGGTTAATATACTTAAGTCAACTCAAGTCCATTAGCTTAAACTTTGGTTTGTATTGAAGAATAGTGGTTAACATACCTAAGTCAACCCAAGTTCATTAGCTTAGACTTTTTGGTTTATGTCGTGTCCAAATATGAAAAATATAAAAAATCTGCATTTTCAAATTATACATAATGATGTGTTTTTTTAAAAAACGCACAATTTTTAAAAGATAAATTACAATTTTAAAGGTTAAATTACGATTTTTCTAAACGTTTAACTGTGTTTTTAAAAATCATGTTGTCAAATCACACATTTTAAAATCGTAACTTTTAAATTACACTTTTTAAAATCGCAAACTTAAACGGACAAACTCTCGAACAGCATATCTCCCAACATTGATAACACATCTAGTGCTCAAGGAATTTTGAAGTGCTCAAGGAATTTTGTGAAGCGCTCAAAGAATTTGGTGAAGGGAGACGGATGTAGATTGCACACTTGGTTGATTCCATTCTTCGTGAAACTTTTCATCATTCTGCAAGCCCATCAACTTCAAGCAACGCTGCTAACATTCAATTACAGAAGAAGCAGAATGGACTGCAATATCACTTTAGTCGCGTAGACTGTAGGCAGCGTGGAATATAGGCAAAGTTTTGCGTGTTGTCATATCAAGGGCTATAGTGTAATTCTATGGTGAGCCAGTGGCGTTAGTTGTTGTTTTTTCGTGATTTGTTTTCAAATCGGTTTCACACGTGTTTTTACAAATTCTTGTTTTTTAATTGTGGCTTTAGATTCCTTTGGTCTTTGATTTATGTGTGGCCTATGATCCTTTCCATTAAACCAGATTGAGAATTTTTATTTTTTAAATACAATCTAAAAAATGGCTTGTTGTTAAAAAGGCATACCAACGTCTCTATTTTTTTTTTTTTTTTTTCTACATGTTCACATCAGGGGAGGAAAATGAGTGAATAATTCAATTTAGTGACATCCGCGTCAAGATGCGTGATCACTAGCGATTGAGCTGCCATTTGAAGACGTTAAGACGCTATTAATGTTTGGTAAATCTCACAAAATTTAGCAAAGTAAAAATTTATCCACTTAATTAACCAATGATATTTTGAGCAATTTTTAACTAAAGTCTAGTACTAGATATTTCTAAGAACAGTTTTATCAGTTAATTGATGGCATTTTGTATGAAATTACATCTAATAAAATAAAGTAAGTGCAACTTTTATACTGCAATGTACTAGAATTTGTAGTGGATGTGCACCTTTTTTTGTTTATATATATATATATATGAAGCTTGGATCTCCAAATCTGATGAGATAATTTTTTTTTTTTTTTTGTACCGACGAGATAATTGGCCTCTAGCCAAAATAGGCAAAAGATTATTTTAACCCATATATAGAAAAAAAAAATAGGAAAAAAATTTCTCAACTAATTACTTTGGCCAATTGCTACAGTGCTCAATAAGCTCAACACTGCATTTAAATAAATAAATTTTTTTAAAAAATAAACCTCATTAATATACATCAGATTACTCTCGGAATATTTCCACTAAACTATGAGACATCGATCTTGGTGTGAAGTGTGCATAGTTTGAATTCAATCCCTTTTTAGTGTTCTACGGCTAATTATGAGGCTCAGTGTAGACAACTAGCAGTAGTGTGTGATGTAGTAGTCAAAGTCAGCTTGTTGTCATATAAAGGGCTATAATGTTTTTCTAAAGGATGGGGAACATCATATGCGTTCACTTATTTTCATATAAAGGCTCTAGTGCACAATTTGTTTTCAATGTACAAAATCTAATACAATGAATTTGTAAATGAGAGATTTGAAGAAGGTAATTTTTAAGATTCTTGAAGATGACCAAAAAAAAAGAAAGAAGCGGAACATAGCATGTGAAGAGAAAGAAGAGTAGTCTATCATTAACAGCTTTATCCACGTGAAGATAATTGCTTTGATGCATTTTTGTGAAAAAAACAAAAAAAAAAAAAAGGTTTGACCGGTAAAAAGAAGAAGCTCTTGTGAACGTTGGTGGAAGGAAGGCGTACAACTATAAGGAGAGAGAAAAAGCAAAATCAGTAAAAATCAATCCATGCGTGTGAATGAAAAAAGAAAAATGCGAATGAAAACAAGTTAATTAAAAACATTTCTGCAACATTACTAAAAAGTGTCCAACCAAGTCATAATAATTGCTCGTTCCTTCACTCATCATTTCTTCTTCTCAACACATTTCTGCAATTCTACCCTTCAACTAACTACTTCACTCATCATTTCTTCACTCTACCCTTCAACCCCTTCCATCAACAGCGCTGTGTAGTTTCACTTCTGAGCATTCATTCCTTCACTCACCATCAGGAAATGGCGGAACCACTTCTCTCTTTTGTTGCCGAGCAAATCATTAAGACTTTCGGCTCACTTGCTGTCAAACAGATTAGGCTGCTAGGGGGTGTCAAAGATGAGCTTCAAAGCCTCACCGACACCGTTTCAACAATCAAAGATGTGCTTCTCGATGCGGAGGACAAACAAGCTGCAGGAGACCGTGCTGTTAAACGTTGGCTCGAAAGGCTAGAAGATGTGATTTATGATGCAGATGACTTGCTGGATGCCGTTTCAACTGAAGCTCTAAGAAGAGAAATAATGACCCGTGATAAGAAGTCCAAAAAGGTACGCATTTTCTTTTCCAAATCAAACCAGCTTGCCTTTCGGTTTAGAATGGCCCGTGAGATTAAAGCCATCAGAAAGAAGTTAGATGCCATCAACGCCGATAGGCAGAATTTTCACTTGGAAGTACGCCAGGTTGAGCCACGAGTCGGGAGAAGGGAGAGAGATAACACTCATTCTTTTGTACCTGCGGAAGTAGTTATTGGGCGAGAGGATGACAAAAAGGCTGTTATACACCTTCTGCTGGACTCCAACGTTGAAGAGAATGTTTCCATCCTTCCAATTGTTGGCATCGGTGGATTGGGAAAGACAACACTCGCTCAATTCGTATTCAATGATCACCAAATCCAGATACATTTTGAGCTCAAAATGTGGGCGTGTGTCTCTGATATCTTTGATGTTAAAAATATTGTTGCAAAAGTCTTAGAATCTGCAACCAAGGAGAAACCAGCAGACGCTGAAATGGATACATTGGTGGCTAAACTTAGAGAAAAAATCCAAGGAAAAAAATACTTCCTAGTGTTGGATGATGTGTGGAATGGTGAGCATAGAAAATGGTGTCGCTTGAAAGAAGTGCTGATGGTTGGTGCAAGAGGCAGTAGAATAGTAGTGACTACCCGCAATGAAATCGTTGCAAAGATCATCCGCCAGGAAAGTGTTGCAAGCATTATTGGGACAGTTGAATCATATTCCTTAAAAAGTTTAGATGAGGATGCATCATGGTCTTTATTTAAGCAGAAGGCCTTTGAGAGAGGACAAGAGCCAGAGAATTCAAGCATTGTCGCACTTGGGAAGGAGATTATAAAAAAGTGTTCAGGCGTTCCTCTGGCCATATCGACAATGGGAAGTTTACTGGGCTCCAAAAATTCAGAAGCAGAGTGGTTGTCTTTTAAGAACAATGAACTCTTAAAAATATCTCAAAATGAAACTGACCTCTTACCAACTCTGAAGTTGAGTTACGACCATCTTCCTTCACATTTGAAGCACTGCTTTGCTTATTGTAGTTTGTTTCCAAAGCATTACAAATTTTCTTCACCAGAACTAATTCGGCTTTGGATAGCACAAGGGTTTGTCAAGTCTTCTGATGATCAAAGCCGATGCTTGGAAGAGGTTGGTAGGGAGTATTTTATAGATTTACTACAGAGATCATTCTTTCAAGAAGCTGAAACCTTTCTGTTTGGTGACTATCGATGCAAAATGCATGACCTCATGCATGATCTTGCCATATCAGTGGCAGGATCGTTGATGGCCACATTAGGTGATAAGGAGACAAACATCGATGAGAAAAATCGTCATCTATCATTGCGTGGTTACAATAAACATTTTTCTTCATTGTGTGAAGCAAGTAGGATACGTTCATTTCTTTGCCTCGATAACGATGTGTATAAGTATAAGATTGATTGTGATGCAATTTTTTCAAGTTTCAAGTTCTTGCGCATGTTGGATCTGTCTAGTGGAGATCTTGATTATGTGCCAAGCTCTATCGGGGAGCTGAAGCATTTAAGGTGTCTTGATCTTTCTGGCAATAAGAATATCAAGAAGTTACCAGATTCTATAACTAGGTTGCACAATTTGCAAACATTAAGACTCTTTGATTGTGAGTCACTTAAAGAATTGCCGAGAGACATTAAAAAATTGGTCAATCTTAGGCATCTTGATATAGATAGCTGTGATGGTTTGACTTATATGCCACAGGGATTGGGGCAACTGAATAATCTTGAGAGTTTAACAGATTTTGTGGTCCACTTGGGTTCTAACTTCAAGCACTGCAGTGGTTTACGAGAATTGAATGGGCTCAATAAGCTAAGAGGAAGTTTAAAGATTTCAAATCTTGGACGTGGGAAAGATGTTGCATTAGAATATAAGGCTGCAAATCTAAAGGAGATACAATATCTTCATTCTTTGAGTTTATGCTGGAGTACTAAAGGATATGTCAATGATTGGGACGTTGTTGATGATGAAATGCAATTGGAAGGCTTCCAACCGCCCCCAAATCTGAAACATCTACACTTATATGATTATCCGGGTTTAAGGCTTCCGAGTTGGGTTTTTTCATTGAGAAATCTTGTGAGCTTGTGGCTAGTTGATTGTCATTCATTAAAGTCTCTCCCCCTTCAACATCTCACTTCCGTTCAAGACTTGATTCTTGAGCGTTGTCTTGACCTTGAGCTAGCCAATGATGAGGATGGGATGCAATGGCATGGCCTTACGAGCCTCCTCTCTCTTTCCTTCAGTGGACTTCCAAAATTGGTTTCTCTCCCCTCAGGACTTCAACATGCTACCACTCTACAAAAGCTTAGACTTTCGAAGTGTGAAAGCTTGAAGGCTATACCAGATTGGATCCACAACTTCAAATCACTTCAATACTTAGACATTTATGAATGCTCCAGTTTGACATCACTGCCTGAAGGAATGCGTAGGCCAACGTCTTTGAAGAGCCTAACAATTTGGGGTTGTCCCATGTTATTGCGAAGATGCGAGAATGACACTGGTGAGGATTGGGCAAAGATTGTTGACTTTCCAGGGGTATACTTAGTTCTAGCACCCATGCATCTTTGATCCTGAGCCTTGCTTGGTAAGCTTTTGTTTCCTATTATTAATTGCTACTAGTATTTAATTTTTTTGTACTCGTCTTTCTTTTTTTTTTTTTATGTAAATATTAGGCTGGGTTTCTAGTGTCCGTCTCTCTCCCATTGTCCTCCACTATCTTTCGAAGTATCAAATTCCAAATCTTATAAGTATTTATACTTGCAGTTATGATTCATAACTGAGGAGGTTGAAGACCTATTGTTTTTGGAGTTAATTGTTAATTACATTGGGATTTACTTTGTTGTTTGGATGTATTTATTTTAACTAATTTTTTTATTTATTTATTTAGTTAATACTTTCACCTGGTTATTGCAATTTGATAATTTACTTAATTGTTTATGCATATCGGTAGTTTTTCTTGGTACTGAAACTAAGATAATGGGGCATGCATTTATTCACTACCACTTTTTCTCGCTCTTTCGGTTTATTTGGTAGCTTGGAAATATTATGAATTCTGATCAAATTCTTCTAAATTGTTGAGATTACTCAAATTTATCAATCCGTGATCAAGTATTGTATATTTTCATGCGATTCTTATTGCATTTGCTAAAATCATATAAGTTTGTGCACACTATTTGACAATCCTTGGTAGTCAAAAGTCTGTAAGTGTCGAACAATATTTTTTGTGTTCAACTTTAAGGGAGCGGGAGGTGAAACCTACAAAATGAAATGTTAGTACCTCGGTCAAGGACATTGTAAGAGCTTCTCAGGTTTACATACTATAGTCTATTTTTGGAAAGTAGCCAATCTTTTCCATTTGCCCTGAATAATCTTTAATCCCAAAGAAACAGAGAGCAAAGAATAGTCATAGCTAGTATTGTTAGCAAAACAACTTATAAGCTTCTTGGATGTAGCGCAACTATAATTTTGCATACTGCTAAGTTGAAAAAGGTAGGTTTCATGCATTTATGGGCTTGATATTGTCAAATTAAATGTAGTGGGAGTTTCTTATTTATGGATCAAAGTTTCTGATTTTCTGAATGTTTCTGAATCAAGTTTCAAAAATCTTGTATCTACTTTGAAATATTATAAAATTCCAATCAAGTATATACTTACCAAAAGGATTTATCGGTTTAAGAATGTATGGGTTGCCCTGAACCAATATTAGCTAATAGAAGCGTAACGTCTGTGATTAAATGGTTTGGTTACTTTTTATGGTTCTTGAGGAGTCAAGAAGCATTCCTATATCTAGGCAACAAAAGATAGTCAGGAAGCATTGCCCTCAAATGCGACATTGATTAAAAATGAGGATACTGAATGCATAGCATTTGAATTTTTCGTTTCAGAAATTTTAGAATATGAGTTACCTTTTATTCATTGAAAGGGAAAAGGGAAAGTGTACAAGGAAATTTTCACTCGTTTACGGGATATAGTCCTCTTTTGATTGGATTGGGTCAGCATGCCTATTGCCTTGTTCATTTTGTGATTGATGTGCCGGTGAAAAGACTGAAGGATATGATTAAAAGAAAAAATTAGCGGGCATGATATGATAATCTATTGACTTGAATAAAATGTCTCCTACCATCTGTAATGTTTGTCATAATTTGTAGGGATCTCAAGAATGAAGGGAGGAACATGCAGTGAAGGACGAGAAAAGTGTTTCCATGGAAGATGCTACATACATATCTACTGTGAGTATTCTTTCCCCTGTTTATGTCATAAGAGAAGGAAATAGAAAATCAGCACTTGTATCTACGATTGTGGGCTTTCTCTGAACCTTATTCATGGATGTAAACCTTGCTGGCAATCTTTTGTTTTTGGAGAGCTTGATCATTGTATGAGTGTATGCTTGCTATAACTCTTTGACTGTTTATATTCATCTCTGTATGATTAAAAGTGAATATCAAGATATTTGCTCCTAGTTGAATTTTACCTTACATATAATGAACAGAAAATGGCTACTTGCGGCTCTAATCTCAACTACTAAATCTTACTCTCGAAAAAGAGAAGTTCCACAGGATGGCAAAATGATTCATGATATTACAAAATTGAATAGGGGAGAATACTCATACCATTTAGAAAAGAGGATTCTCCAAGCTGCGTCTCCAAAAATAGATAGTAAAAACTTTACTGCCAGCAGGGCCAGCCCAAAATCAAGCAAAAGGTAGGCCTGTAGGGGGCCTCTTGATCATCTACATAAATTAAAAATTGCATCATTCATGTCTACATGATTGCTGGAGATATTGTATTACTTATTAGTAGAAGAAATGACAAAATTGAGTGTATCATTACTATTCTATCATTACTGCTGTTTCCTGTTTGTTTAGTTTGTTGCTTGTAGGAATTTTTTCTTTTTAGCTATAATCTATATTTTCTTTATCAATTTCCTTTTGCAGCATCTGAGCTCAAAATTTAAAAGTTGATAGCTATATTTAATTCAATTCCTATGCAGGTAAATGGTAGATGCATGATAAGTTATCTGTTGCCATTGATTTTTTCCTCCATAAGTGCCATGATGTTTATTAAATTTATGGCTTTTATTAATTTATCTATTTTTCTTGGTTCAACCAGTTGAAATATGTGAAATGATTGGGATGATTGGCACAATACGTATACCCATGTCGAAAGCAATGGTGTTGAAGTCATGGATCCTGTTAATCTTGTATTTTAAATCTTTTGTTAATTGTGTCTGTTTTGTGATTAGTTTTGTGACTGTTTTGAAAACAAAAGATTGTGATCAATATTGAAGGCCATAACACTATGTTGAAGTCATTTGGATCCTGTGGGTGTTGTATCTTACTTTATGAATTATGGTTCAATTAATCAGGTAGTAATATCTTTATGAATTATGACATGTTATAACCTGGAGATAATATCAATATTGCAATTGGTATGAGTGAAAAGAGAATTGCTATTTGTTCTTCTCCTGTCCTTTTTTTTTTTTTTTTTCATACATCTTTTTAAAAAATCAGTCATTGGATATGTAGGACTCATTTCTTCACCCATGTGGATTTTACAAATCCAATGGCTGGTTTTAAAAAAGTTACATAGAAAAAAAAAAGGGGGGAGAAGGATAAAAAACAGTTCCCTTAGTGAAAAAAATGTTTCTGGTTGAACAACATACATCTGAGAATGAAGCTGTGGAGCATGAATTATTGGGCCACCCAATTACAAGTTATATATATTAGATGGACTCAACTTTTCTCATTTTAACCAATTGTATAATAATTGTAATTTAGCTTGAGAACAAGTAAAAGAAAAGATACTACTTTCCCTTGTAAGGATACATTTCTGTAATGGTGAGAAAACTTGAACACAGGCTTTCTTAAGCTACAATTCCTGCACAAGAGAAGGATAAAGAAAATTTCCATTAGTCGCAGGGTTAGTAAACGGGGTTTAGAGTTAAAATTGGCAAGTTTCACAACCCAGTAAGAAAATATAAGACATAAGGCAAATCTCATGATAAAATGTGTATCACAAGTAATCATGAAACAATTTGTAGGGATAATAATCAAATTATAAAGCAAGAGCACTATGGATAATTATTTAAGACTACCTTCCATTTTTTTTTCCCATCATAATTGATGAGGTGCCTTTTCAGCACAATTCATCATTGGACCACCCTATTACAAAATATAGTAGAGAAGTTATAAACCCTTTTACACCCTCCAAGTTCTTTTCTTGGGTACGTCAATGGTTCCCCTAAATCTTGAATATACTATAAATGGTCAGACGAAATGTTCTTGGGGTTACTCTTGAGAAGAGAGTTTTTCTTTAGTGTGCCTCTAAAATAAAGATAGTAAGTGAGATTTCTTCTAACTCTTTAATTGTCAGTGACTCAATATGCAAAAGTTTTACATAAGTGTGTGGAATGATGATTTTGCAAGTATTAAGTTGGCTTTGCAATTGCCTAGGAGATTACTAATGAATCCGTTGCAATTGACCCATTAATAGTTGAGTTCTAAGCAGAAAAGGTATGAGTCTTTGAGGTGTAAGAGTCTTTTTGGCAATAGACCCATTAATAGTTGTATGAAATGTCATTCATACGAAGTTTATATAATTTTTAGTTGGGACTTTGGTTGCTTTAAATTGAATCCAAACAGTCTTTATTTGATTTTTCCTCCCACCTTACATATTGTGTATTACTTTCACTGGAAAATATAGAGATATATTTACAGAAGAAGACCAATCAGGCTAATATAGTTGATAGCTATATTACTTTCAATTCCTATGCACAGGTGAATACTAGATGCATGATATGTTACCTGTTGCCATATCACACGAGGCTTTCCTTCCTTTTACTACTTTTTCCTCACCTTCATCTTCATCCCATCCTCTGTTTCTTCATCTCTCTTTCTTTAGAATTTTATTCCTCACGCCGCATATGGCCGGATCATAGGCTTGCATTTACTCATTCTTCTCCTTTATCTTCTCTTATCCTCTGTTTCTCTATCTCTTTCTTTAATAATTTATTGCTCACGCCACATATGGCCGAATCATGGGCTTGCTGACAGTTTGCTCAAAGGGATTTTCATTGATGCAATTCTATGATATATTATAGAATATTTTCTATAATTATTCTTTGGGAAAATTACAGTTTACCCCCCTAAAGTTGATAGCGTTTTTCAATTCGAACATCAAAGTTTCAATTTTTGCAATCCACCCCCTCAAAGTTCCAAATTTTTGCAATTTGACCAATTGTATCCAAAACTTATCATATTGCCCATAATTTTTATTTTTTTATTTTTTATAAAAAAAATTTAAAAGAATTCGGGATGGCTGTAGCCACCACTTTGGCCATCTTGCCATTTTTGCAACCCCAAATTTATTTATTTCTTTTCATAAAAAAAATAAAAATTATGGGCAATATGGAAATTTTTGGATAATATTGGTCAAATTGAAAAAAAATTGAAACTTTGTGGGGGTGGATTGCAAAAATTGAAACTTTGTTGTTCGAATTGAAAAAAGCTGTCAACTTTGAGGGGGTAAACTGTAATTTTCCCTTATTCTTTTTGTTTTTTTGAATGCAAACTTAATAATTAAAATTTTCTATTCAAGCTTTTCTAAAATATCATTTTTAATTGATATTATGGCTAATTCACTTTTCTTTTTTTCTTTTTTCTTTTTTAAAAAAATGATGTTGTCAATCTTAAGGAGAGTTTTTCAATTTTAATTTTGAAAAACTTCTTTCTCCAAAGCAACTATTTATAACAAGTGTAGTTAACATTTGCAAGCTGTGTCGAAGTACTACTATTTATCATTTTTGGAATGGCATTAGGCTAAATGATTTGGATGTAAAAATCTATATAAATTCGGGGTATTACCCTTTATATCCTGTATTTTTCTAATTTTTTTTTTTAATAAAGGTATTTTTGTCATTCTTAATACAAAGTGGTACGTTGTAATTTTTTGGTAGTTTTGGGAAGGAGTAAGGGATATAATATTATTTTAATTAAAAGTCTGGGAGAGGGAAAACATTACAAATTGTTAAATAGTTTGAATGAGATATATGTACTTTTTTTCCTAAATTATAAATAATTAATTAAAAAATCAGGCGGAGATAAGTAAACTCCAACCTCCCCTCTTCTTATGCATTTGACACTACAATGTTATTTTAATCTTTCATAAATAACACAAATTTAATTTATCTGTCACAAGTAGTTATAAAAATGACATAATGTCAAGAAGGAATACTTTACCAATTGACACCAATGAAGTTTTGTTAAACTTTGGAGTCGGGCCAAATTCAGTGCCTTAGGGGCATATTTTATTTTTCTGGGTTTTCTTTGTGTCTTTTTTAAGACTTATTTTAAGCGATTTTGAAAATTACAAATCCAACAAAAACACACACATATTAAAACCGCTATATGTATATATCTACATATGCAGATAACAGATAGCGGTTACCAACTGCCTACATGTATAACCCTAGTTTAAATCTCATCATTTTGAATTTTCTTTTAGAATTTTATTAAACACAAAATAAGGTGAAGGTGTAGATTAGAGCCCAAACTGATGTGACAGATCATTTTGAAAACCGATTTGCAACCCCATCTCTTAAGTTGTAACATTATTCAGCTAAGTTTGTAGGTTAGCCCATCATGGTAATGGGCTTAAATGTCAAGGCTCTATTAATTGGGTCCAAAATAGCTTAATAGATCAGAGGTCCATAAATGAGATAATTAATTTTATTTTGAAAGACATTTAGGGTTTACGTGCGTTTGACATTTTGATTTCATAGATAAAAAATGTGATTTTAAGCCAAATGTAGAAAATATATCATTTAAAATTGTGTTTTTAAAAAATTACAATGTGAAAACGTAGGAAATTTGCGTTTTTTTTAAAACGCAAACTGTGATTTTAAAAGCCAAACTGTAATTTTCCAAATGATTAACTGTGTTTTTAAAAATCACATTTTCAAATTACACATTTTAAAATCACTATTGTTAAATCTCACTTTTTAAAATCATAAATTCAAACTCTTATCGTCTAAATGGAGTGGTACATTAGGGGATGTGTTTGAATCTCATTAAGGTTAAAATTTCCCTTTGTAATTTTATTGAAAGATATTATTAAGGAAATAAAATTTACAAAAATTAAAACATAGCCGGATCTTTCACTACTCTGTATCTTTTCTCTTTTTTGACTGATTTTCTGAAGACTTTTGTCTTCTCTGCTATCTATCTTCTCCACTACCTCCCATGGATGCAACCCACTCTGACCTCCAAGATCTGATCACCAGACGGAAGCTTTATCTTAATCCTCAAATGGTTAGAGCAACCCCCACCAAAGCTTTACCTGTCAAATACTTGTTTACCATACCCAAACACCTTTATCTTGACTGTATTATGAATCAAGAACCTTACAATGTCCTTAGAATATCAGAGGAAACGTATAGTTAAAACAAACACGCAAAAATTAAGGTAGTTTTATAAAGAGTAATAATCCTATAAATTATATTTTTATTTCATAATTATTTTATAATGTTGGCATGATAATTCTAACCAACTCTTGGATCGAGAGTAGTGCTAGTAGAGAAAGACTTTTATCCCGACTGCTTCCGTGGTTGGTCACCCACTATATTTTTTAGTGGTTTTTTTTTTTATTTATTTTTTTTTTAAAAAAATTTTCTAATATGAGTTTAAAAAAAATGTGGGGTTTGTAGTAATTTTGATTTAATTCCAGTAAGAACATATGTGTTATTGCCAAACTAAATAATAGGAATAACTATTTCATTCCACTCTTCTCTATTCCCACTAATAATTATTCATTTTCTTATAGAATATCCGATCGGCAAACCAAACAAAGCCTTAGTATTTCCTTAAGTAAATAGTAATACAGCATCCACATAATTATAGATACTTTCCTTGTATCTTCATGGGGTATAGCAATTATCACGGGGGCTACAAATATTATTTCCCACCTATAAGAATAACTTATGTTTCATAATCAGATAAATTTTACTTACAAAATTCTGGAGGCTTCTCGATTTTTCATGAGTTGATGGATACCAATAATTCAAGCAATTCCCATAATGAAGCTGATTTTTTTTTTCCCATCTTATACTGAATTTCATAAAGGACTTGCACTTTATTTTTAGGAAAAATATATTTTAACTCTTTGAACTATCACCACATATTCATTTACATCTCCAAACTTTCAAAGTGACATTAGGGCTCCCATAGAACCATTGCCTAACAAATTAAGCACTTTTACATTTTTTTTCTCCCTAAAATACCCCTAAATCATTATTATTTTTTTAAAAAAAATGGTTAATATGAAAAGGGCCACCCCTTTTTTTAACCTTAAGTTTTTTTAATAAATTTAGCTTTTTTAAACGGTTATTTTTAAATAACTTTAATGGTATGTGGGAGAGAAAAATACAAAAGTGTTAAATTTGAGGATTTTGCTTAAATGTTGTAAAAAAAAAAAAAAAAAAAAAAAAAAAAGCTATAGTATACGTGTTGTAATTTTCTCTATAGTCCAGGTTTAATTTCTTCTTTTTTTTTTTTTTTCTCACGGAACACTTGGAAGGAAAACTTGAAATTAAATCTGGATCATTGAAACTACAACACATATGTTGTAGTTTTTTTTTTTAACGGTACTTAAGCTAAATCCCTAATTTGACACACGGTATTAATACTATAAGACGCCCTAATGTCACTTTTTAAAGTTTAAAAGCTTAAAAAAAATATGTGATAATAGTTTAGGTGGTTAAAGTATAATTTTTTCCTTATGTTTTTTTTTTTTCTACACCTTTCCTAAGTTTTGGGAGGATAAAGAGTATGAAAATTGCATCAAGGTCTCCATTATATATTTCCCTGTAGCCTTTTTTCCCTTATTCAATTAAAAAAAAAAAAAAAAAAAAAAAAAGCTCTCCATTATATATAAACTCGCTATTGTGGCTGCTTCCATAGTCATTGCAGGTGCAATTGGAGTCTGTATTCCAATACTAGGAAAGACAACTTGGCGCATGCGCTTTTGAAAGCTTGACGTCGATTGGCCATGAATTAAAATGAATCCCGTGAATTAAAATGCCCTTCTCAACATGCAAAGCCCATATACAAACTTCAATTGCAAGCATAACGACTATGGAAAATTGTAGCAAGTTTATATATATATTCCAAGCAAAACTTTGCTGAGTCTATTGACAAGTTTTTTTTTTTTTTTTTTTTTTGTGATTTTTAATGATTTTGGTGAGTATTGTTTACTCACAAAATAAAACTCGCTAATTTGCTTGAGTCTATAAAAAAGTATTTTGTTTTATTACTTTTAATGATTTGACCGATCAAAATAGATTCTCCTTTTAATGATTCAAGTAGTTTTTTTACAAAGAACCACTAGCCTGGGAGATAAAATCATTAAAACTTTTTTTTAGACGGTTGGAGTGAGAGGCCAATTGTAGCTATCTTACCAGGGCTTGACCATAATAACACCAACTCGCGGGGTGCCGCTTAAGAGGAGTTTCCGCAAACGCACTCTCATGACCACTACCAAAAAAAAAAAAAAAACTAGTTTTATTGACGATTTGGAAGAAACCGACACTATAAGGTGTTGGTTTTTGTTCAACCGACATCAAATTAAAAATGGTGTCAGTTGAACAGTAACTGACACTAATAATAGTGTTGGTTTACTGTTCAACCGATTGACACCAATTTCAAATTTTGAATTTTGAATACCAATTCAACCCTCCTTTCTAATTTAAATATTTTTTTGGGTTTAAAAGTTTAACACACTATAATCCCATTTCACGTTTCTTCCTTTTTTTCTTTTTTCTTTTTTTCATCTTCTTTTATTTTTCTGACTGGATCTACTGATCACCTTTTTTTTTCCTTCATTTTTCTGTAGGCGATTGTTCATTTGGTGGTTCCTCAACATTTTTCCCAAGCCAAGACAATTAAGAGGATACTGGATGTTTGTGAATCTAAGCCCGTTCGAGAAATGAAGTTTTGTGCTACTTTCTTGGAATCCATGGTTGATTTTGTGCGTGCCATATTTGGATTGCAAGCCGCAAGAGCCAAAATCACACGAAGAAGAAGCCCAACAGAGAGATCGATGCCGGCGTAAACAGAGAGAGGTCGAGAAAAGAGAGGGAGAAGAAGAAGAAGAAGTCCAACATACAGAGAGATCGATGCCGACGTCAACAAAGAGAGATCGAGAAAAGAGAGGGAGAAGAAGAAGAAGGAGGAGATTTGGATCTGATCGACATTAAAATGAAAATAAAAATAAAATGTAAAAAATGAAAAATGAAATCAATAAATAAGTGGAAAATATATGTGGGTATATATATATATATATTTTTTGGAATCTAATAAATTAGTGTCGGTTTTGCCTAAACCGACACCTTTTCCCATTTTCCTACCCATGTTTAACTACTCTTTGGAACCGTCACTACAAAGACAAACCGACACCTTTCAAAAGGTGTCGGTTTGGACAAACCATCACTAATTAGTGTCAGTTTTGCCTAAACCGACAACTTTTTCCCATTTCCCTACCCTTGTTTAGCTACTCTTTGGAATCGTCACTACAAAACCGCCACTAGTTTTATAGCGACGGTTTTTAGCCCTAAACCATCATAAAAAAACATTACTAAACCTCTATTTTTTTGTAGTAGATTGATCGAGCCATAGCTTAACACCCGCCTCACTATGGCATCAATAGAACTCAATGTGACGTTTTATAAAGTTTTTAAAAATTTACGGGTAAAAGTTTTTAAAAGTATTATATATATATATAATTCTAAAAATGACGTTATATATAGTAGAGTATTATCAAATTATCGTATTGGATTTTTTTTTTTTTTTAAATTCTATTTAAAAAGCAGTTACCGACTAACAGAAGTAGTTTTGTATTAATTATCATTTTACCACATAGAGGTAAATATAATTATCCCTTCTTATCGCAAGGAAAATTACCTCACAAAATGACTTCCATAAACAATATATGCATTTGGAAGGCATTGTATATGCACAAAATCAAGATTCAAAAGACACCATTTAAGGAGTCCATCTGGTTTACTGCAGTACCTTTCTTGCAACAACCTCTTAATTGTGGTTGTTGCCTTCACCGGTTGCGACTCTTTATTTAGCCATTTTGTCATTAATTACCGCCTTGTGCAGCCCTTAAAAATACCAGACTTATTTATGATCCTTCTGGGACCATGAATAACACCATTGCTAGTCTATTACTGTTATTTTCACTGTACTATATTTTTTATTTGAACTTTGTTGTTGGGTTGCCCACACTTTTATTGTTGTATGATGCATAACCCGCTTCCGGCTTCCCCTTATTTGAATTAAAAATAATAATAAATAATAAATAAATAAGTGTCCAACTAAGACCCTTTATGTCAAGAAAATTGGTACCAGATACGTCTTCAAACATAAATTTCCTAGAAACTAAAAATGTCGGAGACGTAGAAGAGTAACTTTCAAAAATGTAGCGCACTGCATTCTTGATTCTTCACATATCATGAGAAATAGTTAGTCTCTATTCTTGCTCTTTCCCTCAACCCCACTTAATCAATTTGCAACAGAGAACCTTTGTTCATCACTCTCCTCCAATTCCACACTACTGTCATCTCAAACAACCGCTCTCATCAGATCTTTGCCCACCCCTACACGACGTTGTGTGAGTTGCACTATCTGAAAAACTCTAAACAGATAAATATCACAATTTTATGCGGAATTAACGGATATTTATCAAAGCAAACAATCACCAAAATATGAACAATCACACACAAAGATTTTGGTGACGAAGAGGAAACCTTTTAGAGACCGATCTAAAAGTAAAACCTCTCCGGGGCAGCCAAACCCAGGAAATCACTATCAAAAGATTATCCAGAGATTACAGACACTAGGAACACTTACAACCCTTTGCAAGACCTTGGCTCTGTAAGATCGACAAGCCTACAACTCGTCTCCGCGCTCACAATCTTCTTCAACGTGATTCTCCTTTACCGGACCCTTCCGATAGACTTTTCAACCGTAGATTTATCAAAGGAATAATTAAAACTCTAAGAGATTCACTTTAACGCTCACCACATATGATCTCTCTTAGCACAGCCTCCGACGAACTCTTTGGGGGTGAAAATTCGTACTTCTCTCTTCTATAATGATGTATATATATCCCCGACAAAACCCTAGACCTAACCCACTTAAAATCATGTTTTTGGGCCTAAAACTTACGGGGTGTCCGGACATGTTAATGGGCTGTCCGGACACAGCTTTGCGGAGCAAAATTTGAGTTTCTGGAAATGAGGTCCGGACCCGGGGAAGGCATGTCCGGACATGGGTGAAACAGCATTCTGGAAATGCTGTCCAGTCTTGATCAACAGCCCCGATCGATGGGCGTTTGTGGTCCGATTGAGCTGAAATTTTGCAGGGACGTTCATAACACATGAATCTACATTATGAACGGTGGAGATTGGATTCTGAGAATTCTATATCAGTGTTTGAGCTCGTGAACAGTAGCCTCTGCATTTTGGAACTGAATTAAGCCAACACAAGAACTAACAAACTCCCCCTTTGGCAATTCAGTGACAAAACCAAAATGTCGAGCCAATCCCATCATCTCCCCATATTTACTCCCCCTTTTTGTCACAGAATGACAAAAGGTCTTCATATTTCCTGAAACACTTCACAAAATACATCAAGGCATATGTGGAACAAGAAGACATAAATAAAACTCATGATAAAAAAATGACGTAGCATGCGTGATTATAAAGAAACATCAGCAAAACTCCCCCTCAATGTATGACTCAATTAACAACAGGAAACTGGAAATGCAAAACATGTTTCTCCCCCTTAAAAGTTAAAAGAACACACATGATAACACATCAATGACTCATGTATTGTACAATGAATATCCAAACATGCTCCAAATATGCAAAATATACATGAGACTAGAAATGGCTAGAAACTCATATTGCTTAACCCAAGCCAAGAAAATGTTCCATTCAACCTATGTTTGTGTGGTGTGTGGGTAAGCCATCCAAAGAGAAAAATTTTCAATTTATAAAATGAGGAGAAAGTTTCACCACCATGAGGTTTTGACAAGTATATCAAATCAAAAGTGAAACCTTATCATACTAGGGTCTAGCCACTCTCATCCTATACAATTCTCTTTGTAAAATATTTTGCACAAGTTTGACACAGTGAAATAAATTCCTTTTGGAATATGATATTTTGATTTTATTTGTTTCACTATTTTGTTTATTTTTCTCTTTGAGAAAGTGTCCTTAAACTTTTGGAGCTTATCACAACAGAGAAAGCAGGAATTTTTAAGCCCTAGGTTCAACTAGCATATGGTCAATTTGAAAAATATGACTAGTCAAAAACCTCATATGGCTACCTAACAGACCTCACAAATAAAGTGAAACAAAACTTCAATTTAAGCTTAACTGTGCACAAGAGATAAAGCATAGGCAAAAAGTACCACATAAGCTCAGGCTTTAGGTAACCACAAAAACAAGTCTATTGACACAAATTTTCATCTCATGCATATTAAGAACATTCCAAGACGTAAGGAATTAAATTCATAAAAAGCAACATGAGAAATTAATGAACTATCTAGGTGCATAAGACAAAATAAAGAAAAGAAAAAAAACAACCAAAGTAAAATATTTTTGTCTTTTTGAAATTTTTTACAAAAGAAAAACAAATGCAAAACAAATAAAAATGCAATGCAAAACAAAGCAACATGCTTGAATTGAGATTACATTTGGCAAGACATGAATGTCCTTTAGCATTAAACTTTCATCACATCTTATAGGTCCCACTACAAAATAATGATTTGGTTTAATAACTACTTCTAGGTCTTCACAAGACATTACACATTCCTAAACATTTGATTAGCAAGGAGACAAAAATCTTGGTGGTCCGCACACAACATCTCATCTATAAACTTTTCAAAGATCATGATATATGAATTTCTTGAAAAATCCTTTATGAATATGCCTCAAAACATGAATCTCAAAACAATCATGTATATACTCTTCATACAGAAAGTGTAACAACAAAAACAATGCAGTGCATAAACAATAAAGCAAAAACAAAAAAAATGCAATGAAAAAAAAAACAACATGCTCTAGGATATTATAAAATAAGCAAAACAATCAATCCTAGGCATGTTATTGACTCACCTAATTTTAGGTGAGATCACTACCACTCCCCCTCAATGGGTGAATGATATCATCCTTCCTAACCCACACTTGAGAAATCTTAGGTCTAGACTTATGACTTTGCTCAAACTTATCTAGCCTAGATAGCACTTCTCTCATCATTATGACCAAACCCTCACTTTCTTTCCTAGAATAGGAATTTTCACTTTTATGCTTATGGGATTTCAAATCAAAACACTTTGGTCGAATATGACCAACCTTTCCACAATGATGACAAGTGGGCACAAACCTTTTAGAAGATAATTTTCTATGAGGATGCATGACTCTAAGCTTAGGGTAAGATGCATGATGCTTAACATAAATTTTCTTACCTTTCTTACCATGGAGAGTCGGAGCAGCTGCATGATTTTCTTTCTTTGGAGCAGCTTTGAATTTCCAACAGTTTGGTCTAATGTGACCAACAATCCCACAATGATGGCATGTAGGAAAAAGCTTACCTTGAGTTTGTTTAACTGAAGGAGTCTTAGAAAAATTAGCCTTGGTTTCTTTAACATTCACAGGATTATGATTCAAGGACTCATTAGAAACATGTGAAGTAGATGCACCAACATTATCAACAATCATACTAGGCTTGTTAGAAACAAATTCTTTAGTACAAAGAAAACTTTTCAAATTATCACTAGAGAAATTTCGTGAGAGTTCCTTAGAAACATTCAATTCATTCTCAAGTGATAAAGACTTTTCAACAAGCACAGAAATCTCAGATTTCAAAGAATCAATCAAGATATGTGATTTAGACAAATCATTCGCCAAAGATTCTTTATCAGATTTCAAAGAATCAATTAGGACATGTGATTCAGACAATTAATTAACAATAGATTCATTCACATGCTTAAGATCTTGAAAATCCCCCAAACAATTTGTGTATTGATGTCTCAAAAGAGTGAATTTTTCCAACAAATTGTTGAAGGAGTTTATAAGATCATATTCCCCTTGAGAAGTATTCATAGTAAACAGGAGTCAACAGATCTCACTCAAGAATTTAATCCAAACAGAGTGAACCCGCTCTGATACCAATTGAAAAACTCTAAACAGAAAAATATCACAATTTTATGCGGAATTAACGGATATTTATCAAAGCAAACAATCACCAAAATATGAACAATCACACACAAAGATTTTGGTGACGAAGAGGAAACCTTTTAGAGACCGATCTAAAAGTAAAACCTCTCCGGGGCAGCCAAACCCAGGAAATCACTATCAAAAGATTATCCAGAGATTACAGACACTAGGAACACTTACAACCCTTTGCAAGACCTTGGCTCTGTAAGATCGACAAGCCTACAACTCGTCTCCGCGCTCACAATCTTCTTCAACGTGATTCTCCTTTACCGGACCCTTCCGATAGACTTCTCAACCGTAGATTTATCAAAGGAATAATTAAAACTTTAAGAGATTCACTTTAACGCTCACCACATATGATCTCTCTTAGCACAGCCTCCGACGAACTCTCTGGGGGTGAAAATTCGTACTTCTCTCTTCTATAATGATGTATATATATCCCCGACAAAACCCTAGACCTAACCCACTTAAAATCATGTTTTTGGGCCTAAAACTTACGGGGTGTCCGGACATGTTAATGGGCTGTCCGGACACAGCTTTGCGGAGCAAAATTTGAGTTTCTGGAAATGAGGTCCGGACCCGGGGAAGGCATGTCCGGACATGGGTGAAACAGCATTCTGGAAATGCTGTCCAGTCTTGATCAACAGCCCCGATCGATGGGCGTTTGTGGTCCGATTGAGCTGAAATTTTGCAGGGACGTTCATAACACATGAATCTACATTATGAACGGTGGAGATTGGATTCTGAGCATTCTATATCAGTGTTTGAGCTCGTGAACAGTAGCCTCTGCATTTTGGAACTGAATTAAGCCAACACAAGAACTAACACTATCAAGGAGGATTGAACGTTGACAAGTGGGACAAAGCACAGATTGGCCCCTACACGGGAATTGGTATCCAAACGTTTGGTTTTCTTTAATTTTGGTTTCTTGTCTTCTTTTTCAGCTTTTCTTTTTTTTTTTTACCGAAAAAAAGATGGGATGGTTTTTGTACTTGTTGATAATGCTGTAGATGCCAAATGAAAGAGGATGACTTACACTACTGGGTTCTTTGGGCTTGAGCCTTGCTTGGTAAGCTTCTATTTCCTATTATTAACTGCTACTAGTACTTAAAATTTTTTGTACTTGTATCTCATTTTTTTATGTAAATATGTGGTTGGGTTTCTAGTATTTGTTTTGATAGATGTACTGCTATGATTTATTGGGTTACGCTGGAAAACTACATCTGCTAGTTGGAAGATAATTATTGTCCAATTTTTCATTGTATAATATATTATAGATGGCCATTCAAAATGTTCATGGGGTTACTCATTAGAAAAGAGTTATTCTTGAGTGTGCCTCTAAAAAGATAGTAGTGAGTGATATGTCTTCTGGCGCTTCGATTGTTAATATTCAAAAGTTTTACATAAGTGCATCGAATGATGATATTGCAAGTATAAAGTTGTCCTTGCAATTGCCTAGGAGATTACTAATGAGCTAAGCCATTGCATAGGCCAAAGTTATTTTGATGACATTGAACATCATTGGACATTTTCCATTGGCTTTTCCATATGCTCCAAAAGCCTTTATACAGAGCTCTTAATTTGTTTTTTTAGAACCATTTGTTTGATAACAAACATTTTCTCTAGAAATAAAGAGCAAAATTAATTGCTTACTTTTTGGCCTGCTTTCCTCTTAAGCAGAACATTTCTGTTTGTGACAAGTTATTACTTAAGTTAGTTCCATTAATTTACTTATTTTCTGTTTTTTTTAAACCTTTTCCGCTTAGAACTCAAGAGTGTTTGTTTAATAGTTTTGTCTTAAGTGGTCTTACTGTGATTTTCTGTGAGGTGTATGAGCAATAAACCCATTAATAGTTGTATGAAATGTCATACATACGAAATTTATATATTTTTTTAGTTGGGACTTTGGTTGCTTTAATTTGAATCTAGATCTTTCTTTGATTTTTCCTCCCACCTTACATATAGTGTATTGCTTTCACAGGAAAATATATATAGAGATATATTTACAAAAGAAGACCAATCAAGCTAATATAATGGGCTGAATGCTGATTGCAGCATTTGCAGGTTTTCTATTTGTTTACCTCTGTCTCTGTCTCTCTCCTATGGTTCTCTACTATCTTTCAAAGTAACAAATTCCAAATCTTAAAAGCATTTATACTTGCAGCTATGATTCGGAACTGAGGAGATATATAGCAAGGAAACCTACTAGAAAATGTGCCATCTTTGCTGAAACTTTGGGGGTTATGTTTTTTGGTGCTACTCCTGACTCAATATGGTATGAAATAGAGGTTGTTGAAGACCTGCGGTTTTCGGAGTTAATTGTTAATTAGATTGTTTGATGTGTTTAATTTAAACTAGTTCAAATATTTGATGTAGTTAGTACTTTCAGTTGGTTATTACAATTTGGTGATTTACTTGATTGTTTATGTATATCTGTAGCTTTTCTTGGTACTGAAACTAAGATAATGGGGCATGCATCTATTCACCACTCTCTCTCTTTCTCTCTCTCTCTCTCTCTTTTGGTTGATTTGTTGAGATTATGAATTCTTATCAGATTCCAAATTGTTGACATTACTCTGATTTATCCATCCATGATCAAGTACATATATTTTCATGTGATTGTTATTATTATTTTTTTTCTTTTTTAATTTTTACAGTACTTAGGTTGATGCCTTACCAAAATTATGGAGAACATTTAGTTGATTTCAGTTTCCATTTAACGACTGATAATTGATGTAGTGGAATTATCATATACAGTTGTAATTCCACTTTATTTAACATGTTGGTTATAGAGGCACTGTTAATATTGAACTTCTTTGAATGAAAATAAAACTTTATTTTCAATGATTGAGACTATCTCTGCTGGGTGTTAATTCAATCCTTTTTACATTGCTATTTGAGCAAGGACTCTAGCTTTGAGCTCAGGGTTCCATGATCTTTTCTTCTGTTTGTGAAATTGCTAATTTCTTGTAATGCTGTATGATATCTTTCTTCAGAAAATGAGAGTTGTGCTACCAATATTAACATAAGGGCCCTTACAGGGCAAAGTAGCAGAAGAATGTTGAAGCATGAAGCCAAACATTTTTCCTAATTGCAATTGATCAGAGAGCTACAGATCACTTTTGAAGCCAAACAGTGTTCCCAATTGATCAACTTAAAGATAATTAGAGATTTTTCTTTTATTTGGAATTGATTTGTTTATGAATAGAAAACTCATTTGTCTCAAAAAGGGTAAACATAATTGGTTTGTTGATGAATGGAATGGCTATTTCCTTAATTTTCTGTAGTGGTCATTCTTAGCCCTCTGTGACAAATATAATTTCTCGCAACTATGAAAAATAAATAATAGCAAGTATATGTCAGTAGATGATTATTTTGAAGGTGGAAAATATCTTATTGGTACTAAATAATATTAATTCGAAAAATAAATAATAAGATACTCACAATGCAAGAAATTAAAATTAAAGCAAGGAAATATCTCATAATGCTATAGAATCATGTAAGAGCGTTGTCCTTAAATGTTGATTTTTTGTCCCGTGAAGTATTCAACTCGGTACGATTGGGTCTGTTGACACTTAACCTTTAAGAATTAGATTATAGTGACTACCTTAATTAAGGATGCACTTCAAAGTACGAAGGTCAAATAAACAACCATTTAGTTTAATTACAAGATTCAATGTAATAAAATGAAAAATGAGCACTGAATTGCTCTATATTTCTCTCTTTAAGTAACAAAGTGAAATACTAGAACCAATAATGAGTTATGAATGACGAAGTTGAAAACTCAAAAAATGAGTATGAAACTTTTTGATAACCTTTTTGTCTAAACTTGATGGTCTTTATTTATAAACGTGGTAAGCGACTATTTAATAAAGACAAAAGTCATAACATGCTATGATTCTTAAGGTTCATGACCATACATTAGAGACAATGAAAATTAGATACTCTTAATTTCAAATGAAATGGAGATAAGCGGGTTAAATAAAAAGGTGGGACAAAATTATCTCAATTTTAACTATCCCAATTTGTACACTTTTTCGAGGATCCATTTTCAAAACAATGGCTTCAACGTATGACCTTGGTTTTACCAATACATAAAATCAAAACTAGAACATAATACAGAGGACCCTCTAAGCAGCTCCTAAAAGCATGGAAATATCGAAACAAAACCACCAAGAATTACATAAAATGTCTTTCTACATAACTATCTCAAAGCTCTTCCTACCCTTACGTAGAGCTCAATCGTAGGTATTCTTACCATTACATAATATTTTTTTCATTTTGTAACAGAAGTTTAATGTGGGTTGTTAAACTTTGGAATGCACCTTTTATAAAATATTTGCCATAGTAATTATTTAAATGATGTGTGAAGTTTTTCTAACAAAATAATGCACTGTTCATTCTTTAAGAACCAATTGATAATTATTTGAACTCTGCTCTTCCTTTAAGTCCTATGAAATTTCCACTTTTTGTGTTTAGATATTTTTATTGAGATGCTGATGCAACTTTAGGGGTTTGTTTAAGGTAAACCTTTAAATTGTTAACCATGCCTTTGATTAACACAAAAATACTTTTGGATCATTATTTTCCTCAAATAATGTTGGAAAATGTAAATTAGTACAACAAATAATGATGTGTCACAAGAATGCAAATTTTCCCCATCTGCAATGGTACCAGTGTCTATTTAATAGTTGAGATGGGCTCGAGACTGCTAACAGATTTATAATGACCCACTTGCATTGTGCCTTTGACAGATGTTTGATCAGTACTAAGGCATGGAAAATAAGTTCAACTTATAAATTGCAATGTAATTGCCTAGAATTTGCAATGGATGTGGACCATTTGTTTTTTTTTTATAAGAAGCTTGGATCTAGACAACTGATGACATAATTGGCCTAATTGAGTTCATCTTCTGTCTTTATTGGTTTATTTCTACCCTTTTGAGCCCTCTCTCTTTTATATAGCCCAAGAGCATTCATATTGTCCTAGTTAAAATAGCTGAACAGAAGAGAAGCTAAAGAAACCTCTCCATCTTGCTAAAGAATTGGGCCAATTGGCTAGTTGCTACAGGCCTCTGCAATATATATTCTCCTTCCTCTAATAAATTACTCAACTAATGATGAAGAATAATGTACATGGAGTTACTCTTTTGGAATATGATAACGCATCAATATTGGTTGGAAAAAAAAATAATGTTACATACACTCTCATTTTCGTACATTTATTTTTACACACCTTTAGATGACTTGTAAAATTATTATTAAATTAAACACAATAAAAATTCATTCAAAATTTAATAATAATTTTAAAAGCCAGTTAAAAAATGTCTGAAAATGGAGGTGAAAAAATGAGTGTGTCATTACGAATAATGTTAGAAGTCTCTCTTGTGTTCCTCCAAGAATAGGGTGGCTTTTAAAATCATCATTGGGCTTATGATTCAAAAAACATTGGTTAATATATTTAAGTCGACCCAAGTCCATTAGCTTAGACTTTTTGGTTAGTGTGATGTCGAAATATGTATATTATGGTGCGTTTGGCATTGATATTTCATAGACAAAAAGTGCAATTTTAAACAAAATTACAGAAAATAAATTGTTTGTGATTACATTTTAAAAAAATTGTGATTTGAAAAGGCTAGAAAATCTGCATTTTCAAATCGCAGGTAATGATGTGTTTTTTTAAAAACAAACAAGTTTTAAAAGTTAAACTACAATTTTAAAGGTTAAACCGCGATTTTGCCAAACGCTTAACTGTGTTTTTAAAAATGACGTTGTCAAGTCACACATTTTAAAATCGTTATTTTTAAATCGCACTTTTTAAAACCGCAAACTAAAACCGACAAACTCTCAGACAGCGTATCTCCTAACATTGATAACACAACAAGTGCTCAAGGAATTTTGTCAAGTGCTCAAGGAATTTTGTGAAGGAAGACTGATGGAGATTGCACTTGGTTGATTCCATTCTTTGAGAAGCTTCTCATCATTCTGCAAGCCCATCACCTTCAAAGCAACACGGCTAACATTCAATTACAGAAGAAGCAGAATATTAATGGACTGCAATATCGGAATCAATGTCATCTAAATTTTGGCTCCCAAAAACGGAGAACCCAAACAGAGGATCATGAAAGACGTGGGGATTGGGAAGTTGTGTTGTAGTGTGAGTTTTCCGAAGCATATTTCTCATGGACTGGGATTCCTTTGGTTTTATTGAATGAGGCGTAGACTATGTAATTCCTTAAGTTATTTTTACAAATAAAAACTTTTTGAACTCAATTATTGTATTTTTTAAAGAATCAAATTAATTAGACAAGGGAGCTATCTAGAGGACAGCATGATGATCATCAAACTGTAAAAAGATTCCCGCCAAACAGCTGGATGAGCATCATTATCAACTTTATCTTTGACCCTACCACAATGGGGAAGATTGAAGATAAGGCATCAGAAGAAAAATAAGCGCTACTTTTGAAAAAGCATGCAGAAGAATACTTTTGGATCATTTTTTTCCTCAAATAATGCTGGCAAATCTAAATTAGTACAACAAATAAAGAATGAGTTGCAGTGCAAATATTCCGAATGTCTATATAATAGTTGAGATAGGCACAAGACAGCTTACAGATTTATATAAAGACCCACTTGCACTTTGACAGATATTTCATCACTAAAGGCATAGGAAGTAAGTGCAACTTTTATGTTGCAATGTAATTGCCTAGAACTTGTAATGGATGTGGACCATTTTTTATTTTTTTTTATTTTTATATGAAGCTTAGATCTCCACAACTGATGACATAATTGGCATAATTGAGTTCATCTTCTATAGTCTTTACTTTGCTTTTTATTGGTTTCTTGTTACCCTTTTGATGAAGTGCATTGACCCTTCTCTCGCTTAGAAATTGATTCTCTCAAGTTGATTAACAGGAGAGAAGGTAGTCCATTTAAGTGAAGAACGGAATGTTTGTTTTACATTTTTGTTTACAGTTTTACTCTTCACTTAAAAGGGACCGGATCCTCTTTAGTTGAAATCAACTCGCAATGATACAAATACCTCTCGCGCTTTCATATAACCTAAGAACATTCACGTTTGGCTCAGTACTTAATAGTTGTTTTAGCTAATGCTGTAGACACGGGAAAAAAAATCTGGCTAAAGAATTGGCCGGTCGCTGCAGACCTCTCCTTCCTCTTAAAAAAAAAAAAAAAAAAAAAAAACTCAACTAATGATTAAGAATAGAATACATAACATGGAGTTACTCTTTTGGAATATCTATGACGCATCAATCTTGGTCGGAAAAAAGTAATGGTACATATACTATTACTTTCGTACATTTATTTTCACACAAACCTTTAGATTCATTATTAAATTAAACTGGGTAAAAAATTATTTTAAATTTAATAATAATTTTAAAAGTGTCTGAAAATGGAGGTGAAAAAAAAATGAGTGTGGCATTATGAGTAATATTAGGAGTCTTTTTTGTGCCCTTCTAAGCGTAAGATGATTTTTAAAATTGCCATTGAACTTATGATTAAAAAATAGTGGTTAATATACTTAAGTCAACTCAAGTCCATTAGCTTAAACTTTGGTTTGTATTGAAGAATAGTGGTTAACATACCTAAGTCAACCCAAGTTCATTAGCTTAGACTTTTTGGTTTATGTCGTGTCCAAATATGAAAAATATAAAAAATCTGCATTTTCAAATTATACATAATGATGTGTTTTTTTAAAAAACGCACAATTTTTAAAAGATAAATTACAATTTTAAAGGTTAAATTACGATTTTTCTAAACGTTTAACTGTGTTTTTAAAAATCATGTTGTCAAATCACACATTTTAAAATCGTAACTTTTAAATTACACTTTTTAAAATCGCAAACTTAAACGGACAAACTCTCGAACAGCATATCTCCCAACATTGATAACACATCTAGTGCTCAAGGAATTTTGAAGTGCTCAAGGAATTTTGTGAAGCGCTCAAAGAATTTGGTGAAGGGAGACGGATGTAGATTGCACACTTGGTTGATTCCATTCTTCGTGAAACTTTTCATCATTCTGCAAGCCCATCAACTTCAAGCAACGCTGCTAACATTCAATTACAGAAGAAGCAGAATGGACTGCAATATCACTTTAGTCGCGTAGACTGTAGGCAGCGTGGAATATAGGCAAAGTTTTGCGTGTTGTCATATCAAGGGCTATAGTGTAATTCTATGGTGAGCCAGTGGCGTTAGTTGTTGTTTTTTCGTGATTTGTTTTCAAATCGGTTTCACACGTGTTTTTACAAATTCTTGTTTTTTAATTGTGGCTTTAGATTCCTTTGGTCTTTGATTTATGTGTGGCCTATGATCCTTTCCATTAAACGAGATTGAGAATTTTTATTTTTTAAATACAATCTAAAAAATGGCTTGTTGTTAAAAAGGCATACCAACGTCTCTATTTTTTTTTTTTTTTTTTTTAACATGTTCACATCAGGAGAGGAAAGGGGGTAGATAATTCAATTTAATGACATCCGCATCAAGATGCATGGTCACTTGCGATTGAACTGCTATTTGAAGACGATTAAGACGCTATTAATGTTTGGTAAATCTCACAAAATTTAGCAAAGTAAAAATTTATCCACTTAATTAACCAATGATATTTTGAGCAATTTTTAACTAAAGTCTAGTACTACATATTTCTAAGAACAGTTTTATCAGTTAATCCATGGCATTTTGTATGAAATTACATCTAATAAAATAAAGTGAGTGCAACTTTTATACTGCAATGTACTAGAATTTGTAGTCGATGTGCACCTTTTTTTGTTTATATATATATATATATATGAAGCTTGGATCTCCAAATCTGATGAGATAATTTTTATTTTTTTTTGTACCGACGAGATAATTGGCCTCTAGCCAAAATAGGCAAAAGATTATTTTAACCCATATATAGAAAAAAAAAAAATAGCAAAAAAATTTCTCAACTAATTACTTTGGCCAATTGCTACAATGCTCAATAAGCTCAACACTGCATTTAAATAAATAATTTTTTTTAAAAAAATAAACCT